>NC_034595.1:43805861-43833908 GCF_900095145.1 Mus pahari | reverse complement strand
AAAAAAAATCCTCTGATACAAATTGTACATATACATTTTCCCTTTCAAACCTCTAGAAATACCAGAAAGAAGTCATTTCATTTCTCAGAAAAGTATTTGTCTGTAGAAATAAATATTTTTATACTTCAAATATTTATTAATTAGCATGTGCAATAAAGTCAGACTTTGGACATCATATTGAGTATATGGGCATTAGCCTAGTGTCCTGAACTAAATTAGGAATCAGAAAAAATTTAAAACTATATATAAAGGGAACTGATATAGTGTATGTTTAATGTAAGTAGATATTCATCACTCCAAATGTCTTATGCACATGTCAGATTAAAGCTGCTGGGAAACTCAGATTCTTCAATGAGGAAGTAGAGAATACATTTACCTGCTTGTTTTCTTCACTCTCTGACAACATATTTCATCACAACATGTGTATGTTTCATAAGAATGCGAGGGTGTTGAGCTAGGTAACAGGAGATTGACTCAAATGTAACCTAGCTAACTATATTCTATGACTGAAACACACCAGATTTTACACAATCAGAGGCTATGGTGTGTTCTTCAATTCACCAAAACACATTGAAAAACCACCCCCATTAAAATCATCTGACTTTCAACACTGTTATGACAAAAGAATCAGCTCATAATTTGTAGCAGAACTGTTACAGGATCTATGTATCCTTGAAGTAGACAAGAGCATTTCTTTGGAAAGATTAAACTGTTAGCCAAATATGTTGTCAACTAAGTGGGAAATGGAACCAAGTGTGTAAGAAGTATTTATGTCCATACGTACTTAACCACCTCAATTTATTGATTCATTGATTTTCAGTATTGATTATTGATGCTTTCCTTTAACATTTACTGAATGCTAGTTATGTGTCTGGCAAAGTACTTATTAACATGCAGTATGAATCCTGAATACCATGATCAAATATCCACTCTTTGTGGAGGGTACAGTTTAGTCAACACATTGAGAAAAGTATAATTCTGGTTATAAATGTGGGTTCTCTATTAACCAGATTATTGTACCTCCCTTCTCAAACTCAAGGATTTAAATGAAAGACTATGGGGGGAAAACAGATAATGTCTATTGCTTTAGAAGTCAGAAATCACAAAATTGGTTTTAATGTAGTAAAAGAAATTAATATTTAAATTATGTTAGTGATGAATGGAAGCAAGGTGCCTTGTTCTAAGAGTCTGGAAACTGAGGTCATTGGCCCAGTTCAGATCAGAATTGTGGAACAGGCTCAAAAGAAGAAGATGAAATGAACATCATAGAGGAATGAACATCACTGCAGTTTTTCAGACTTTCATCAATCTGTTCTGAGAAGTTACAAAGGAGAAGAAATTATAAGAATTTAAAAATATCATGTAAGTAAATACTTTATAAAACTGAAAAGATAAATGAATCTAGAGGTCAAATATCCATAGCATATGGAATTACAAAATAAAAGGCAAATAAATTAAATATAATAAATTAGTAATAAAAAATATAAGGAAATTCTTGGTAAGCAGGAGAGAATTTATATCTATAGAATAAAATAGTTTGTTTTCATCATATCCTTTCTGCCATGACTATGCATTTTATTTTACTCATGTACAACACAATATTCTGCCTGATGAAAATAGTACAAAAGTTTGTTCATAGTTGTCTGACAATGAAGTAACAGTCGATCAAACTAATCAACTAGGCTAGATTAACTAATATACTAATCCAACAGAACCAAAGAACCAACTTTAAGTCTTGTTATATTTGAGGTTATGAGAAATTATGGTTTGGGTAGTTCTCTGTTGTACTGTGTATATCAGGTTTGTCATAGATTTGTTTAATAAAACTACATAAACAAATGAAAATCTGGAAAAAGTAGAATTGTCACTGATGACTATGAATTAATTTCTTTATGTCTATAAAATAATTTGAATTTACTAACTTGAGTTTGAGAACATGAACTGACATACTATATTTGTATAGATTTAGAGTCTTATGAAATAAGAATTATTTTGTACTTGGGATCAACAAGTTATTACTAGTATAAAATTTTTGAGTTGAATCTTTCTGGCATAAATGAAGGGTATTTGTATAAAAATTTTTTATTATTGGTCTTTTAATTATTAGTTGTGGACTTAAAATATATTAAATACAAGTTCAGAAAGAACGAAACCACATATTTTTCCTCATATGTTCATTCTGCCCTATAATATACACATTTATATTTGTAGACACATGTATGTGTATGTATAGTATGGAGAACAACAAAGGTATAATTAGGTGATGGGAACGTATAGAACAGGTAAAAAAAAATCAGAGTAAGAGGATATATGAAACTAATTATTCTAGATTTAAATCTGCCATAAATTTTTCATTCTCTCTGTCTCTGTCTCTGTCTCTGCCTGACTCACTCTCTCTCTCTCTCCTCTCTCTCTCTCTCTCTCTCTCTCTCTCTCTCTCTCTGTGTGTGTGTGTGTGTGTGTGTGTATAGATAAGTATATAAAAATATAAGCCAGATACTCTAAGTAAAATAGAAGGGAAAGCAGGAAAGCCTTGAACTCACTGGCACAGAAATTTCCTAATCACAACTCCAATGAATTACATTCTAAGATCAAGAATTGATAACTGGGACCTCATGAAACTAAAAAGCTTCTGTAAGGCAAAGGACATAGTCAATAGGACAAATCTATAGTTTACAGATTAGGAAAAGCCCTTCACTAATCCCATATCTGATAGAAGGCTAAAGCCAAAATATATAAAGAACTCAAGAAGCAAAATACCAAGAAACCAAACAATCTAATAAAAACATTGGGCATAGAATTAAACAGAAGAATCTTGAATGGCTGAGAAGCACTTAAATGTTCAAAGTCCTTAATGATCAAGGAAATGAAAATCAAAATGACCCTGAGATTCCACCTCACACCAATCAAAATGGCTAAGATCAAAAATTCAGGTGACAGCTCATATTTTCGAGGATGTGGAGAAAGAGGAACACTCCCCAATTGCTGATAGAATTGGAAACTGATACAACCACTCTGGAAATAAATCTGGAGACTCCTCAGAAAATTAGAAATAGATCTGCCTGCAGACCCAGCTATACCACTCTTGGGCATATACCCAAAGGATGCCCCACCATACCACAGGGGCACATGATCCACTGTGTTCATAGTGGCCTTCTTTGTGATAGTCACACTCAGGAAACAACCCAGATGTCCCACAAGAGAAGAATGGATACAGAAAATGTGGTTCATTTACACAATAAAATACTACACAGCTAATAAGAACGAGGACATCCTGAGTTTTGCAGGAACATGGATGAAACTAGAAAATATCATCCTGAGTGAGGTAATTTATACCCAAAAGGACATGTGTGGTATGTACTCACTAATAAGTGGATATTAGCCACACACACACAAAAGAAAGAAATACAGAATACCCAGGATACAATCCACAGAATTCAAACAGGTTAACAAACCAAGGGGCCCAAGTGAGGATGCCTCAATCCCACTTGTGAGAGAGAAGAAAGCAATCACAGAGTGGGAGAGGGAGGCCTCTGGGTGGGAAAGGGGAAAGGGAGGAGAACATGATTAGATACTGGGTGGGAGTAACAGGACTGAAGCCCTGAGGGTCAGCAGAAAGAACAGAAAAAAAAAAACACCTTGGGAGGTAGGAGGTGGGGATACCCTCCAGAATCTACCAGAGACCTGGGAGGTAAGAGTCTCTCAGTACTCAAAGGGAAGGACCTTATGTGAAATGCCCTACAGTGGGGAGAGGGAATTTGTAGAGCCCACATTCAGCAGAAAGACAGGGCATCAAGTGAGGGATGGGGTTGCCATTTCACAGTCAAAACTCTGACCCAGAACTGTCTGAACTCCGGGGACGAAAATGGAGAAAAGCCTGAGGAAAAGAAGGTCCAGAAACAGGCCCAATTGAGATCCAGCTCAAGGGGAGGCCCCAAGTCATGACACTATTATTGAGGCTATGGAGTGCTCACAGAAAGGGACCTACCATGACTGCCCTCCGAAAGACCCAACAAGCAGCTGAAAAATGAAGATGTAGATATTTGCACCCATCAAATGGACAGAAGTTGCTCTCCCTGTGGTTGAATTAGGGAAAAACTGGGAGAAACTGAGGAAGAGGGCTACCCTATACGAAGACCAGCAGTCTCAATTAAACTGGACTCCAGAGATCTCTCAGATCCTGAGCCACCAACCAGACAGCATATTCCAGCTGATATTAGGTTCCCAACACATATACAGCATAGGACTGCTGGGTCTGGGCACAGTCAGAAGATGAACCAACCCTCAAGAGACTGGAGGCCACATGGAGTGGGGAGGTCTCAGGGAAGGGAAGGTGTTAGGGGTAGGGACTCATGACATCCTTTTGGAGATGGGGAAGGTGGTATGGGATGAGGAACAATCAGAGGATGGACCGGGATAGGGGATAAAATCTGGACTATGAAAACAGACTAAATAATATTTAAAAATATATAATTGATAAAAAAAGAAAAGTATAAAATCCAAAGTGAAGCAAGAAGCTTCACAGCCTCAGAATGGTTAATCTAAGAGCACAGAAGTTCATTGAGATGTACAAACTTTGGATTGACAAGCACTTGTCTGAGTGGTTATGCATACTGTTCTAGCTTTTACTTTTGCAGTTCTTTACACTATAATGATTAAAACACGAACAAAATACCTTCCCAATTATTGAAGTTTATGATATCTGTCTTACTTTCACACAATTCCTAGCAGTGTTTTCCCAGGGGCCAGCACGGGCGCGGGGTTCTTCTTTCTTGTAGGTCCTTCTTGAGGCAGTGGAGGGGGAAGAGAGTAGGCAGGGCAAGATTTTGTCTTACGATTCAGTGGTAAGACTTAGTCTTACCAGATATTTAGGGTGGCTGTATAATAATCAAAAGTTTACTTATCGAAGTCGAAGTTACTATGCGACTGTAGCTGACCTGCCTTCTATGATCCAATGAGGCCAGGCACTGCAGTTTCTGGCTCCTTACCACACCTTCCTTAAACAGCAGAGGATTGAGGTACGCCTTTGTATTATCTCAGCAGGAGCTGCTCAGCTCCAACTTTCAGCCTGCTTGTTGGAAGTCCCAGGAAGAAAAGGGAACACTTACAAAGTGATTATAACATTTATTACTAAGTTGTAAAAATTTTCCTATGAAAGCTAACTAAGGGGAAAGACAGGAAGGTCCTAAGCAGAGAAGGATAAAAATTCTCTAAGTGGGCCAAAATTCTAGTTCAGGAAAAGATTCTTCCAGGAGGGGAAAAGAGAAAAAAAATTCTACTCCTTCTCTTTGTTCTCAGTACTTATAGATCTTTCAGAATACATGATCACATGTTACAAAGTTCATCACAAGTAAACACAAAAAAATCAAATAATAAATTAAAATAGAAGTTTACAACAGAGAATGTTTACAAGCATATCCATTAGGCATAATTATCTGGCTAAACGTCCATCATGTGTCTCAGCTCCACAGGTTCACTAAAGGTTTAAAAACATAACTAAGTTATTAATGAAGTTGTGTATAGATAAACCCAGTCAATAATTTATCTTCCGTCCTAGCACCTACAGTAAATCATTAGTTTCCTTTTTATGATCTTTTGGTTAATTGTTTTACAACCTCTTGGAATGTGCTCTGAGTAGGCAAAAGTCTGGTTACTATCTAAGAGCAATTACCTGGTGACACTGGGGACACTGGCAGAGTTCTCATTGCAGTTTTGACTATCAGAAAAGGACCTAATAGCAGTCCCACTATAAAAGAGCTTAATAATCACTGATATAATTTAAGGAATTCTTATAGAATCTTAAGTCATCTATTTGTATATATCATCGCTACAAGAGAGTATATTTTCATGTATCTGCAGAAATCTGCTCCAAGGGAGTGTGCTACTACTTAGTGATAGTATATATGTTTAATAATAACAGGAAAAACATATTAATAGCAGGAATCTTTCCTAAAATGAATCCTTTGCACCCTTGCTTGATAAGGGTGAACCTGTCACAGATTATATAATAATCCAAAGCAGGCCATCTCAGGTTGATGACTTACTAGTTATTAGCTTGTCCCATTATGGCTCCTGACAGTGTTTTCCTTTGAGCCACTAAATGTAATATTAAGCAATTAACCAGCAGACATTTAAAGGTAATAATACCACTGTTTAAATAGACAAAGTATAGGCAACTATAGACCTGCACATACACACACACAAGCATGAACACATATAGTTTTATGTGTGTATATGCAAATGGTTTTCAATGTTTTTAAAAATATATTATAAATTATCTTATCAAACTACAATGTGGACATTACAAGAACTCTGCTAGGTTAGATTTAATAACCCTAACCAGAAATAAATTCAGTAAAAAATAACTTTTTATTCTTGTTAGGAAGAAAATCTCTCTAAAATGATCAATATTTTCTTGACTAGAATTATTATTCTTGGGAATGAGCAGTGCTCTATGAAAATGAGGATTTAATATGTAACCAATTAGTAAAAAATTAAGTCAATTACTAAACACAATTTTCCATGTTAAACATTAATTAAATTCTGAAGTATTTCTTAATAAATTTAATAAAGAAAATGTGAATTAAAAGAAAAGGACAATTTAACCTATTAATCAAAACAGTGTTTATCATTACATATATATAATTTGCTCAAAAATACTTTGCATAATAAATTATTCATCACTTTAAATGATAATTTACTATTTGGAGTTTTAATAGCATTTCATGCATTATAAAATTAGATACTTTAAAATTAGTGGTTGCTTGACAAATGACCAAATATATGGAGTGCTATAATACAAAATAGAACATTAAATGTGAGAGCACATTTTGGGCTTGTAAAATCAGGGTAAGGACCAGAGGCTGTCTTTCTGGCCTGATACTACTGAATGAAACCCTGTACATATGGATATATAATATGATGATACATACAAATTCACTGATACACTCAAAACGTGGGCAGCCTATCTATGACCAAATCTCTGTATAGCACTTGGTAAGTAAAGAGAAGAGGGTCAAGAATTCATACTGGGACATACTAAGCTGATCAACAAGCTATCAGTATCAGAAAGACAGACAGAGAGAGAGAGAGAGAGAGAGAGAGAGAGAGAGAGANGAGAGAGAGAGACAGAGACAGAGACAGAGACAGAGACAGAGACAGAGACAGAGACAGAGACAGAGGGAGGGAGGGAGGGAGGGAGAGGAGAGAGAGAGAGAGACAGAGAGAGACAGAGAGAGACAGAGAGACAGAGACAGAGACAGAGAGACAGAGAGAAACAGAGAGAGACGAAAAGAGAAGGAGGAGGAGTAGAAGGAAGAGGAGGAGGAGTGGGAGAGGGAGGAGGAGGAAATAATAATTCTGGGTGTTCTTTACCCTATGTGGACCTTGTGAGTTGGTGAATCCTAGAAATAAGCAGCATCCATTTTCTAAATCATAGAATACAAATCACTGCTGATTATCAACCAGTTGCTCAAATTGGCTACTATAAAGTAGAATGCAGGGCACTCTTATACTCTAAAACACTGAAGGAAAATACAAAGTATCAAGGCAGAAGGAGAAGGTAGGTATTGCTCACACTACAAGTATTTCACCCCTGTGAGAGAAAAGATACCTACCAGATCTTAAAAGGAAACAAGGGGGTGATTGACAAGCAACCTGAACAACTATGAAAATTTACCTCTGAACACTTCTAGCTTCTACAGTAACTAGAGGAAGATCTGAGAGCCACCTCCAAGGAGCTCTGACATTTGCTAAGGCAAAATCCACCTGAGGGAAAATAAAGTCCATAAAGTCTGTGATCTGAGGGACACCTATGAGGGTGTGGACGTGAAACTCTTTGATAAGAAGGGACCTGAGGATCCAAGCCAGAGGAGTGAAGTGCTGGCGAAGTGGCTCCTGATGCCCTTCTTTCCCACAGTTTAAGAAACTGAGTGCAATTGGGAGGGGAAAACTACTGTATTTGTGAAGGAATACTTCTGGTTGTTTTGAACATGATGTTTTATTTTATAGCACAATGATTCCTGGCTACCATAGTGTTTTTCTGATTTGGCTCAATTTTAATATGATCCCTGGTTGTGAGTATGCCTTCAACAGATTTAAAGTACTTTAGCAATTATTAGCTTATGGGAGACGGATGACAATTAAGTTTTCAATCTAAAACCAAATATTATAGAGAAATAGTAAAATAGCAAAAATAATCTAAGAAATATTGCATTAGGTTAGCATACACTGGGAGAGTAAATGCCCTCTATTCCTAAAGAGCAGTATTCAAATCCTACGCACTAGTTTACTAATTAGAAACTTTAAGGTCAGGAATTAAAAATGTGAAATCTATCAAGGTTAGCACAAAAAAGTCTGAGAATCTAGGCAGAGATGGTAAACACAGCTTCTGCTCCAGCTGCATATGTAGCAGATATGTATCTGTCATCAGTGGGAGAGGAGGCCCTTGGTCCTATGAAGGCTCCTTGCCCCAGTGTAGGGGAATGCTAGGATGGTGAGGTGGGAGTATGTGGGTACATGGGGGAGCACCCTCATAGAAGCAGTGGGGAGGGGAGATGGGATAGGGGAAACTTGGAAAGGGGATAAAAGCTGAAATGTAAATAAAATATCCAATAAAAAGAAAGAAAGAAAAAATTTAGAAAAGACTGACTGAAGGTTTGACTCTATTGAAATGCAAATACTTTGGTATATAAATAAACATGTGCATTGAATAATAGTAAGTTAATAGTTAATTTGCTAACAAAAGATAACAGAAGTGAATTGTTTAAAATGAAATGAAATATGGAACAGAAAAAAAAAACTTGTAGATGTCAAATACTTTTCCTGTCAATTTCTTATATAACATTAAATGTAAGATCATAGAGTTACTGGACTGTGTAGATGACTTCTAAGTGAAGCAGCTGGAACTGGAACAATACTTGTAATTTTCTACAATTCAGAACTATGGAATATGTTGTCATTTTCAAACCTTCAGCTTTCAGCGACCTCATCCACGGTGGTTGCATCATTTATAGTGGGATCAGGTCTTCATATTTCTTATCTGTTTTATTATTTTATGTAATTCATTTTGCCTTAAATCTTTTGAATGTATGCATACATGTATGTGTTAAAGAAACAAGAAAGCAGAAGAAGTTTTAAATTTATGAGTTCCATCTGTTTTAATACTCAGACATATTCTAACTTAGGTTCCTCATCTACAATTCCAAGAAAAATATAGATTTTGGTATTCAAATGTAATTAAGATTAACTCTAAAGATGTTAACATAAATTTTATCAAAAGAATTACATTATGCCAATTTACACTGCAGAAAATCCTAGGCAAATACATGTGGATCATGAGAGCAAAACAACTTTGAAGCTAAGCCTAATTATGTTTTCTTTACAGAAAATTTACTTAATGGAATATAAATTTGAGCAAATGATTTGCTAACAGTCATACTTTTGTAGTATTATTGAAAAATAAAAGTTGAGAAGGAAAATGCAATCATTCTGTTAATTAAATGTAATCCCTATTTAAGAATATACCCAGAAAAAAGTTAACTAACATGACCTCTGACAATATGTAGGTAATAAGGTTTGTATACAAGTCAGCCTCTTCAACAAATCATGCTCAAGACATGTTAAAACAGGTTAAATCATTATGGAGTATAGCAGGAAAATGAGGGACTCCTGCAAAGCACACCTTTAATCTAAGGTCATGCTCCATATTTTCTTGTAAAAGATTTAAGTCTTAAATATCTACATGGACTTCAGGTTTCGATGTCAGATTTCATTATTATGAGTTTATAGTTGTCCTAACAATTATCATAAAGAGCAAACTTTCCCCCTTGGTTTTGGTACTCTGTACTAAATTATGTTCATGGAAAATATAAGACTCTACCTTGATTTTTAAAATTATATTTATTCATTTGCATGTGCATGCATGCATGTATGCATCTGTGTCTGAGATTGAACATGCCACGTATACATATGAAAGTCAGAGTCAACATGGAGAAATCAAGTCTCATCTTCCACCATGTGGGTACCTAGTATGAGGTCATCAAGCTTGCTCACAAGTGTCTATACTGCTTGGGCAAATCAGCGGTCCCCTTGCCTAGTTTTGAAATCTTTCAGTTATCTACTTTAAAAAAAAAAATCATGAAAACCCCAATGTGTTATCATGAAAATATTTTATTAATTCCCAATAGCTTTGAGAGTAAGCCTTCCCTACCCATTTTCTAGTCTTGGCGGCTGTTGGCACTCATTTTCCTCGAAGTTTTATAGTGAATGTCAGCCTAGGGGTGGGGGTGGGGAAGCACAGGACTTGGTTTGAAATTGCTTGGATCTTTTCACTATTGAGTTTTTCAATTAAGAAATACAAATATTCTTTTATTCATGCATATAGTCTTATCTTTCAACTCTTATTTTCAGTTTTCTAAGTAGTTGACCTGCATAGGTTTTAGTGAATTTATTCCAATATTCTTTACAATGGACTAAATTAGAGAACTGACTCCCGAAGCCTATTGACATTTCTATACATGCTGTAGCATTTTCACAACTAAATGTACAATATACAAAATGTAATTGTCACACCCTGATAACAAATATTTTCTTAATTAATTTTAGTTTCATTGTCCAAACTATTGTTTTTTTGTTTTTGTCTGTGGAAATACAATACTGATTCATTTATGAAGCATAATTAGTATATTTAAGCTTTTATTTGTATTTATTTATTTATTTATTTATTTTATTTATTTATTTTTTTTTTGGTTTTTCGAGACAGGGTTTCTCTGTATCGCCCTGGCTGTCCTGGAACTCACTTTGTAGACCAGCCTGGCTTCGAACTCAGAAATCTGCCTGCCTNTACCCCTCGAGTGCTGGGATTAAAGGTGTGTGGCACAATGCATGGCTCATATAAGCTTATTTTAAGATTTCCATTTATACAATATTTATAAGAAAAATTTCAGTTTCTTAGTTTTCTTTCTTATTCTTGTATTTTGCTTTCTTTTGTGTTAAAATTATTTATGTACTTTTTTTATACTCCAGACTTCATTCCCCTTCCAATCCTCTCTCTGACTATTCTACATCCCATACCTCCTTCCTGTCCTCCTGTCTCCATGAGGCTGTTCCCACCACACTCCCACCCCACAAGACCTCTAAACTTCCTGGGGCCTCCAGTCTCTTGAGTGTTATGTGCATCTTCTTTGACTGAACAGACTCAGCAATCCTCTGCTGTATATGTGTTGGGGGCCTCATATCAGCTGAAGTATGCTGCGTGGTTGGTGATCCAGTGTTTGAGAGAGTTCGGGGGTCCAGGTTGAGACTGCTGCTCCTCCTGCAGGATAGCCTTCTTCTTCAGCTTACAGCCTTTCCCTAATTCAACTACAGGGGTCAGCAGCTTCTGTTCATTTGTTTGGTGCAAATATCTGCATCCGACTCCTTCAGCTGCTTGTTGGGTCTTCGGGAGTGCAGCCATGCTAGGTCCCTTTTTGTGAGCTCTCCATAGCCTCAGTAATAGTGTCAGGCCTTGGGGCATCCCCTTGACCGGGATCCCAGTTGGGCCTGTTGCTGGACCTTCTTTTCCTCAGGCTCATCTCCATTTCCAACCCTGTAGTTCTTTCAGACAAGAACAATTCTGGGTCAGAGTTTTGACTGTGGGATGACAACTCCATCCCTCATTGGATGCCCTGTCTTTCTGCTGGAGGTACGCTCTANAAGTTCCCTCTCCCCACTGTAAAGCATTGCATCTAAGGTCCCTCCCTTTGAGTCCTGAGAGTTTCTCAGCCCCCAGGTCTCTTTTTACTCAGAAAAGGTAAGACTCAACACTTTGTCATACCTAAAAGAAAAGAAAGCCACAGGCAAACATTAGACAGAGTCTGGTGAATCCTGTGGAAAAAGGGTGTTAGGGTTGAAGGAGCTAAACGGGTCTCGGACACCACAAGCAAACTTACAGAATCAAATAACCTAGGTTCATAGGGGCTCGCAGAGACTGACTTCCAACCAGAAAGCACACATGTGACAGATATAGGTCCCCTACATGGATGTAACAGATGTGCATCTTGATCTTCAAGCGCGTGCCTAACAACAGGAACAGGGGCTGTCTCTGACTCTTATCTGCCTTTGGATTCCTTTCCCCTAACTGAGCTGCCTTGTTCAATAGAAGAAGATGCACCTCATCTTACTACAACTTGCTATGCCAAGGCTTGTTGATAACCATGGGAGGTCTTCCCTTCTAAGGAAAACAGGAGAGGGGAATGGAGGGTGGGGAGGGTTAGAAGTGGGCATGATAACTTTGTCTGCCTAAACATGTGGGCAGCTTTGGAATGCGACTAATATATCCAATGACACCTCATAGAAGACAACTGATATTTTGAATCTATATGCTACATTTTCCCTTTGCATACCATAATATTTATCTCAGTTTTTAACTTAAAGTGATCTGGAGTCAACAAAGTATCATGGCTCTTATTTGTCTGTGGGAAAATTCTAAGAATTAATGGAGAAGGCAGACTCCTCTCTAGAAAGGCCAGCACAGTCCTGGCTTAGTCCAGGTAAAGTATTGTCTACGGAAAAATCAGCAGTGTATATGTCATGACATTTTTTGTGTGTATGTTTGTGACTTGTCTACAACTACTTTTTTAACAAGTACCTAGGGGAAGTAGAAAGGATGGAATATAATATTCCCTTTAAAATCTGGTTAGCAGTACAATTGATTGTGTTTTTGAATTTTAGAACCTTTTCTTTTATTTTGATATTAGAACTCTATTCATTCAGGTAACAAATACGTTGCCCAGATTTTTATTCTTCAACTGTATGCTCCATTCTAAGTGAAGAATGATTAGCTTTTTATCAGCCTTGGATTTACATAGATCAGGCTCCCTTATATTATTCTAATTGTATGATGGAAATTCCCCAAAATTATTTTAAAAACACAGAACAAAGTATTATAAGCCAAGCCATGAACAGTGAAATTATAGATCATAATATCATAGTGTGGAAATACATACTTGTCTAAGAAAACATTAGAAAAAATGAAGTAATCTATTCAATCTGTTGTTTAAAATTCAAGGTCATCCTGAGTAACATGGTAAGACTGTGTCTCACAATAAAAACTGAAAAACCCAAGCATATGCAAGGCCTTAGATTTAATCCTCAGTGTAAATACACACAAATATTGCATAGGTATATGGATGAAGCACAAAAGAAAGTTCCATGTTCAAGGAATACTATCTGATATATACATATGTGAATGTATTTTAATATAAGCAATAATGTTTCCAAAGTTTTCAAACTGTTAATAAAATAGTCAGCAGATATCTAAAATATGGGTACAAGAAAGTAAAGTTATGGTAAAAAGAAATTATTTTTTATTTGAGACAGGAATCATATTTTCTACACTAAATGCTTCATTTAGCTGTATTTTATCGAATAATGTTATATTTTATATCTTAGATAATTAAGGTAGATAATTTCTTAAATATTTGAATTTACTAAATCCAATTCAAATATATTCTTTCTCTTAGCATGTATTTTTAAATTATATACTGAGAAAGTTGAGTTTAATAATATAATTAACTTTTTCCTGTAATAGTTTACCTTTTTAAGTTAGAATATATAAATTCCAATTCAGTAGTCTGCCAAAACCTTTAGCACTTCATTATGTAAATTTGGTAAAGCAGGAGCCGAAGTAAAACTTTATTGCTCAAATTTCTGACATTTCCTTTACCTGTACCCCGTTCACAAAAGGTAGCATTTTTGAGTTGGACTTGTGAATGCTTCCATATTAAACTAAGTCTAGAATCCATCTCTTTGACATTGGTCTAAAGTTTAATGTGTCATACAACTCCTACTCTTGAAGTGTCAGCACTGTCTACCAGATACTCCTTGAGAGTCAGGCATTAAGAGGCCGAGATCTGAACATCTGCCCATGTTTCAGTGAAACAGATTATTCCAAATAACCTTCCTAACCCAAAGTTCAGCGGGTGAAGCAAACTGTGATTTATCGCCAAGAATTTTTGTTTTGTTTTCATTTTTTTCAACAAAGGCATTCTCTGACTGTACTGCCAACAACGACTTGTATTGCATTAATCAGACCTTAATTAACAAGGAAGAAAGGTGATAATTTACATTTATTTCAAATTGACACATTGTACTTTATTTAGCAAATGAGACCTGTCAGGCACTGCCAGTGAAGCTTAGATTGAAGACAGAGTGTCGAAAATATGTCTTCCACCTGCCTGTGCCTTTGTAGGAGGGAGCTTTCCCTGTGTTTACGCAGGGATCATTAGACGTACCTCATGCTAAGCTTTCATGAATCTTTGAATAAGAAATGCTCAAAGGTCATCAGGTATGAAATATTTTATAATGACACACTGCCACGAGGCATGAGAAACTGTGATTTATCCTCCAAAGTAAACTCCAAGAGGAGAGAAAACTGCACCAGCCTCAAAACTATTTCATATCCACTGAAAAGAGGAGAGACAGTTCAAGTTATGAGCACAGAGGCTGGGTGGGATAACTTGATCTATCCAGTGCCATGGTGCAATTTAAGCAGGAGTTACGACCTACTGTAAGAGATGACCCCTTCAGTTTGTTACTCACTACCAGCTTCTGAGAAACAATAATTGGCTATGAGAATTAGGGTAGGGAATAGTTCAAGAATTTTATCTAAGCAATCTGCTTATTCTGTAAAATAAAACTGATAATAACAATCTGTCCTGTATTTATCTTTTATTGAATGTACAGTTGAACATTAGTTTTCACCTTAAACTTAAGAGAGTTGAGAAACAAGACAAGTCAGCTTACATGGTATATACTTATAATCACAGCGCTTGTGAGGTAGGGAAAAAAACAATCAAGTGTTCATGATTAGTGTGAGCAACACTGTGAGATGATGTTTCAAAACAAAGGGAAGAAACAAAACTTGAACCAATGAAGAAGGTGAGACATAAAATTAAACTAAAACTGGATGTTTTCATTCTACCCTCATCAAATAAGGCTAAATTTTGTTCCAACATCTGGATGCTGCTTCTTGCTAAAATCTTAATCTTAAATGTATGACCTGGTATCGTATACAGACATTGGTGTGAGCGCCATAATGTGTAAGTTATACGCTATGTCTAACTTACATATTACATTATGAAAATGATCATGATTGTGAAAATATAATATGTATGAACACTATATTGATACTGTGGAAAGTATGCCAACTTATAACCAAGAAGAATATAAATGAGTGAATGATGCTGAAGAGCCTAATTCACTATATCCTGGAACAAAGTTGCTTCATTTTACCATATGATTGATTGATGTGTATTGAGTTTATTGAACTAACAGGAAACTCTCCCACTTACATGTTAAGGACAAATTCAATTAGTCACAGAATGGCACTGAACAAATCATCTTAAATGTAAAGATCTTTTAGTCTTGGCAGTAGAAATTTTGAGTTTTAACTTCTTAGACATGTTGATTAAAGCATATTACAAATAAATTACAGTCAAAACCCCACCTTGTTCATTAAACAGTAGGAATCATGATCTTATAATCTACCCTTACAATGGATTTAATATGACTGGATTCTCTTTACTGAGAAAAAATTGATTTTATTAGCGTTCACTGTTAATAGGGCAGTAGAAACCAGGCTCTTGTTCACTTGTACTATATATACTTTATGCTTATGGGAATAACTTCCAGATATGAGCGTCAAGATCAAATTCTCCCGCAAACTTTATAGTCTCTTTTCTAATGACTGTTTATACTTCAAAAAGGAATTTCTTTGCCGGAAAATGTTTTATTTTAATTTTTGTTTATTTTTAATAGTGCTACATAGTTTGAATAATTCTCCCTTCCCTTTTTTTCCCTCGACACCCTCCCATATACACCATCTCTCTATCTCCTTAAAACTCATTAACACTTTAATAATTGCCATTGCATACATAAATATAATATATATTTCTAAATACAACCTGCTGGATCTACAGAATGTTACTTGTATGTGTGCTATCACAATTGACCATTTGCCTCTGGGTAAACAATTTTTCTGCTCTTCCTTTACGAGGAACTACTCATAGCTTTACTCAGTTGTTTATAATTGTTTCTGTAGAGTTGAAGCCTCATAAACTTTGCCTCATCTATCTTAGTATGATTGTGGATATCATCCTTGTAATATAACCACTTAAATTTTTATAAATGCATCTATAAACAATGTAAAAGAACAACAGTCATAACAATATCTATTTATTTAGTTCTATCATAATTTTCTATGCTTTGGGTTATTTTCTCATTTAATATTATTTCAAAATATGTATTGTTTCACTCTGGAGTTTGTATTGTAGTCTCTAATACCCCTTAGCTATACAAGATAGATTTACTATCTCTGATTCATGATGGACACAGAATTTCGATTTTATCAATTTAAAAATTTCCCTTATTTTTCAGACCTTTCTGTAATAATAGTGCCTTGTTTATGAGATGGTTGATACTGTAGTAAAGAATTTTTGAGATAAAAGTTTGGCATGGGCCAAATTCAAGAGATATGAGACTGGACTTTTTCCCCGGAGTAAGTTCCAATTTCTCCAAGGGGTTTTGTTATGTCTGTCTGAACAATACATTTGAAAGACTCATGGATCTACAGACACACTGTACCTCCTTACTCATGTTATCTTAACAGGTTTTTGGAGAGGTTCAACTGAGGAATAAGTCTACATGAGATAGAGACGAGGTTTCAGGGAGCAAGTGATGCTATGGTTAATTCACTTTAGGTACCTCTGATATGGCTCAGCAGGTTGTGTTCAGCCCTATCAGTCCTGGAATAGCAACTGTCAGTCTTTACTAAATAAAGATATCCTTCAAGTGATCACCATCTCAAGACACATTCTTCCAGCAAGATTTGTCACACCCTATTAAAAAAAAATGGCAATGGAGATAAGTAGGTAAAAATAAATGAAGGAGTAACATAAAAGCAGCTATAGAAACACAGCTTCACATACTGTATATATTGGAAACAGGTTCTAAAATATTATATTGTCCTCAATTAAATGAAATGAGTAAAGTGGGCTAGATAGCCAGCTCATTCAGAAAAGGTACATGGCACACTAGCCTGATGACCTGATTTCCATCCACTGAATTCATATATATGTAGGACAGAAGAATCTATCCCACACAGATTTCCTCTGACATCTTACAAGAGACATGACGTATGAGCTGTACACACAAGCATGCACGCGTACACACACACACACACACACACACACACACACACACAAACACTCACACACACACACACACTAATTGAGTAAAGTCATTATGAAGGAGCAAAGCAAAAATAATGGTAAACTGCTAACAAGGATAAAGTGAACTTGAAAATATGAAAGAATGAGAAATATTATTATAGATAGACTAATGAGCTTAACAGTCCACACATATCTATAAAAGAAGAAATAAATGACTCCAATTGAGAGAAAAATATTGAAAAGGTGAAAACTGGATATAGCACACAAAGGACTCAGTGAAAATATTCATGCATGTTTATTCATTTGGGGCTTCAAAGGGAGAACTCAAAAAAGATATGCCCAGCCATCTCTGTAAAAAGTAAGGTTAAGTAGCATTCTGTCACTTTTCACGTCACTAGGTAACCTTCACAGAGTCTTATACAATCGTTGTTCCAGGGACCATTAGTCACAAAACAAATCTCAGTGGCTATTCAAATTTCTTTCTACTACAAAATGAGACAAATCCCACAAATCAAAATAATTGTGATGTATGAAAAGTCATGCTTAGGAGCTTTATCAAAGACTTAAATATGTATAATGAAGATTAGAAAAATCTAAAATATTGATACCTGAGCATCCCATGGAAATTAACAAAGTGTAAACTAGCCACAGGAACGTTGATAGCATAACACCAAAATAGATAAGAGTTAATGGAAGTAGTTTTCCCTTCATGATTTGTCATATACTATGAAATGTGGCAAGGCAGATAAGCAGAAAATAAAGAGACTCTTCAAAGGTAGTGCATTTTACATGTTACTATAATTTGTAAATTTCTGCAAAGATAACTTAACAAAAAAAATGTGGAAGATAAAATAGCCTGAAACAACAAGATGAACTAACCAGTACCCCCAGAGCTCGTGTCTCTAGCTGCATATGTAGCAGAAGATGGCCTAATCAGCCATCATTTGGAAGAGATGCCCCTTGGTCTTGCAAACTTTATATGCCCCATACAGGGGAATACCAGGGCCAAGAAGTGGGAGTGGGTGGGCAGGGGAGCAGGGTGGGGGGAGTGTATAGGGGACATTCAGGATAGCATTTGAAATGTAAATGAAGAAAATATCTAATAAAATAAGTTAAAAAATAGCCTGAACTGCAGAGCAGTCAAAAATATTATTAAAATATTTATTTATTTATTTATTTATTTATTTATTTATTTATTTGATTTTTCAAGACAGGGTTTCTCTGTATAGCCCTGGCTGTCCTGGAACTCACTCTATAGACCAAGCTGTCCTCGAACTCAGAAATCTGCCTGCCTCTGCCTCCCAAGTGCTGGGATTAAAGACGTGTGCCACCACCACCTGGCTATTGTATTTTATTGAAAACTGAACACATTTTTAGTGAACTATAACTAATGAAAGTAAGATTAAAATAGAAACTTTAAACAATCCCATAACTAATTAATTTGAATGCATAAACACTTATTAACTTAAAACCTCCTAGTTACAAAGGGGTGAATTTTACAAACAGAATAGCATCTACAAATGGATATATATATATATATATATATATATATATATATATATATAACATATTTAATTATTTTTATAATATTCCTGACCATTCGAGAGTTGCCAGGCATGTTTGACAACATTCTTTAGGCATGCCCTAATGAATTTGGCCCTAAAAACTGATGAAGTCACTAAGTATAGGGTAGAGTTCACCACAAATTTTGACACAAAAATTTTAAGGGAAATGAGAATTCACCATTTTCCTAAATAAAAGAGAGATCTTTCATGATCTGTCAAATAGAAACGACACTTTAATCTAAATATACTATCAATTGATTAAAATAAGGTGGAACTTTCTGAAAACTAGAAATTAAATGTATTCTTAATACAAAAGAAAAATTTTGAAAAGGACCATCATGAAAGTCATTTGGAGCTAAAGGCATAAATGTATATTACTAGCTTTTTATGTACGTGCTAGATATTTAAAAATATAGAAAGTACTCTTTAAAGCTGAGCTATTCAAATGAGCTTTAGGATCAGGAAATCTTGACTAGAAAGAATGACAACTGTGCTATTCTTGGTTGGCTTTGTAAAGTATGCATGAATGTTATATGTGACACAGTAATCAAGAGGAAACTCCGATGGACAAGTTTTTCACAACTCTCAGGGTTCACTTAAGTTGATTGAATTATTGACATTAGCACACCTCTCCCTGCCTGTGGACAGATACATAAAATACCAGCAAAGGAGAGGAAAAAACTATATCATTCAAAATTAAAGAAGTAATATGTGAGGTCATTCTACTTACTATGTTTATTATTTTTATTTTTAGTGTTTTTATTTTTTTCAAATTTATACTTATTTTTGAATCTTTGTTTCTCTCTGGGATAGCCATTCATGATTTTCCTTTCTTGTTTTGTACCTACAATTACTTCTACACATATAATAGTGTCTTCTTAGAACTTGGACCCATATACTGCCTTTCTCATTCACTCTTTAATTTAGCTTCCTCCTTTTACCCATCCTTTTCTCCTACCACTGCATGAATAGTGATGCAGTTAACACACACCCCCCACACACACACAGTACTTCATAACCAATACTATAGTAAAACTGTCTTTGACTCTTATCAAGGATAAAAATAAAATGCTAACTTTCCTTTACTACAAATAAGCACCAGGACCACTGCAAAATCATCATATAAACTACCATAATATCTTTTTAACTAAAATGTTGTTAGAAACATAAACATGCATGAAAAAAGACCACTTTCATGACTCCAAATTATAACAATTAGTGATCATGAAAAAATGGTGAAAAATACATCTATTCAAACAGATGCAGAGAGGAGAGAGGAGAGAGAGAGAGAGAGAGAGAGAGAGAGAGAGAGAGAGAGAGAGAGAGAGAGAGAGAGAGAGAGAGAGAGAGAGAGAGAGAGACTGAGAAAGAGAGAAACTGAGAGAAAGAGAAACTGAGAGAGAGAGAAACTGAGAGAGAGAGAAACTGAGAGAGAGAGAGAGAGGAAAGAGAGAGAGAGAGAGAGGAGAGAGAGAGGGGAGAGAGAGAGAGAGGCAGAAAAATTAAGAGAAAAAGAAAAAGGAAAAGAAAGAAAAATAAGAGAAAGCATCTTAACTAATCCAGATCCCTGAGATCTCTCAGACACTGAGCCACCAACCAGGCACCATATGAAATGGTACGTGCCCACCTCCATCCCACAATATACATATATATAAAGCAGAAGACTACGGGAAAAGACACGCCTAATTCTCAAGAGACTTGAGTCCCCACTTGGGAGGCCTGGTTGGGGGAACACCCTTTTGGAGACAGGAGGAAGCAGGAATGGGATGAGAAACAGTGGGAGAGGAAAACAGGAGGGGGGCAATGGCTGGACTGTAAAAAATAAAAGAAATAATAATAATAACAATAATAATAATAATAAATGTGACTTAAAAACCGGTATGTCCCCATAAGTTAAAGATATACCAGTGCTTTAATCCACAGAGGACTAAATATGTGAAATAACAACAAAAGGCTTGCAATGCCCTTCTTAAAATCAAATAGGGTACTCAAATGATGATATAAATGAAGTATGTAAATATACACAATGTTTTATAAAATGGAAGAGAAATCACAATAAAGAAAAAATGTAACAAAGTGTGATATGGAAAAATTCGAACAGAAATTATTTAACTGAAAATAGGGTAGAAAGTCTATTTAACAGACAAAGCCAAGCAGAACATATCTCACACATTGAGGACAAACCTGAGAAAATAATTAAGTCAGGCAACAATAAAGGGGGAAATTATGTAACATGGCCGCAAATTCTTAGGACACTAGAAGACATTATAGAATCTCAACCTAAGAATCCATGGGCAATAATTTATTCAATAAAATTATATATGAAAAATTCAAAATAATAGAGACAAATAAACACAAGGAATATTTAGAACACTAAGCATATGTATTACCAGATATTATACTCAGACTGTAACTATATGGTAAGAGTAAATATTAAAAGAACTAATCTAAAAAGTCAATGTATAAAAGTTTGAAAAATATTAATGCCATCAGAGCTTGTATAAAATTTCTAAGCAAACAAGAAAACATGGAACAATATAATTTAAATCCTGAAGGCAAATATCTATCAGTCAAGGTTGATATACCTAGTGGTGAGAGTCATTATTTATTGTCAACTTTTATTATTTTTCCTTTTTTATTGGATATTTTCTTTATTTACATTTCAAATGTTATCCCCATTCCTGGTCCCCCCCCCCAAGAAGCACCCTATCCCATCCTTCCCCCACCCTGCTTCTATAAGGATGTTCCCCCACCCACCCCATCCACTCCAACCTCCCTGCCCTGGCATTCCCCTACACTGGGGCATCTAGCCTTCACAGGACCAAGAGCCTCTCCTCCCATTGATGTCAGACAAGGCCATCCTCTACATAGGTGGCTAGAGCCATGGTTCCCTCTATGTGTATTCTTTGGTTGGTGGTTTAGTCCCTGAGAGCTCTGGGAGTTCTGGTTGGTGGATATTGTTCTTCCTATGGGGTTGCAAACCCCTCAGTTCCTTCAATCCTTCTCTAACTCCTCCATTGGAGACCCCATGCTCAGTCCAATGGTTATGTGCCGGCATCGAATTCAGTATTTGTCAGGCTCTGGGAACGTCTCTCAGGAGACAGCTATATCAGGATCCTGTCAGCAAGCACTTCTTGGCACCCACAATCGGGTTTGAGGGTAGTGACTGTATATGGGGCGGGGCAGTCTCTGGATGGCCTTTCCTTCAGTTATTACTCATCACTTGTCTCTGAATTTCCTCCTGTGAGCATTTTGTTCCAAACTAGTATCGCATAGAAGACAACTTTTGGATATTTCTACGCGGGATTAGTTAGATTAGATTATAGTCGGGCAATATCTGTGAGAGATGACTCTGATGAGGTATTCTGAAGTAAGAATACACACACACACACACACACACACACACACACACACACACACACACACACACACACACACACACACACACACACACACACACACACACACACACACACACACACACACACACACACACAAGCATGCACTCACTAAAGAGAGAAGCAATTATTCCCTGGGCTGGCGTCCAAGAATATTAAGAAGTTATGTGAGCAAAAACATTGATTACTCTCTTCTTCCTGGCTAGAGACAGGATGCGATCAATTGATATAAGTGTAAGTCATCTCTATTTCCTTGCCACAAAGAATGTTCCCTTCTAATTGTGAGTACAAATGAATCCTTTATACTTTAAGTAGGATTTTTAGGAAATTTTTAGAGAATAACAAGAAAAGCAACTAAAACATGAAAGGCAATGATTACTTTTACTTTGGACACAAATTTGAACACAATAATAAAAGGTAAACTTTATAATAATATCTTAATTAAAATTAAATTTAAAAAATCAGAGATATCAAGTAAAATAAAAATGCTATATCTTAAAATTTTAATGAATAAATAAATAAAACAAGAAATTAATCTGAAATGCAGATTGCTAAGGCCATGAATGCCTTAGCAGCACTGATAAATTTAATAAGAGAATAATTCCTCTCTAACAGAGGTAAAAAGTGCAGTCTCTTCATTAGATCAAAGATGTGTATGATACTTCATAAAAGGAATAACATGGATATAGAAAAGCCATTCCTTCCTATTAGATCAGAATGGAATAAAAGTCGAAATCAAGAGCAAGAGAAACCACAAAAAATACAATAAAAAAGTGAATAAGACACCTCTTAATAAGGAATAGATTATTAAACAAATGAAAAAGAAAATAAATAATTTCCATATATAATGAAAAAACTCGCAGTACCTAACAGATCATCTGTAGCACTAAATGAATTCAGTAGGGTGTGCATGCATAGTCAGGGTAGGGAGGAGTAAAATTAATAATCCCTGAAAAAGAGGCCTTTAGATATTTTTGAGAATGTATTTCATAGACAAAGAGGGTTGAATAAAAATAAAAGGTAAATTTATAATTATATCTTAATTAAAATTAAATTTAAAAAATCAGAGATATCAAGTAAAATAAAAATGCTGTACCTTAAAATTCTAATGAATAAATAAATAAAACAAGAAATTAATCTGAAATGCAGAATGTAAGAAATACTTAAAATTAGTGCAATGATTATTTAGATAGAGATAAAAAGAAAAGGAGATAAAATAATAAAACAATTGGTTCTATGAAAAGATTAATGTAATTGACCCCTTCATAACCAACCAACCACAGGGAAAGAAGACCAACTGTTATAACAGTCCCTAACATAATCCAAAGATTTGTTATTAAATAATTTAAAACCTGATTCTAATTTGCTAGAAATCTTGGAAGAAATAAGTAACTAAACTTATAATACATAACAAAATAGATTCTGGCACACATAAATGAGCAAAATAGACACAAAACCGTGGTCAAAAAATAGTTAAAATTATCCACAAATAAAAAGCTAATGATTTTGATTGATTGAACGAATGTTTGTCACAATGACAATAGAATGCAAGCAATTCCTCAAAACAGAAAGGGAAGAAAAATTACCAAACTCATTTGAAGAAGCTAGTGTTAACATAGTATAGAAGTCATTGTTAGATTGCTGTGAAGAAAGACCATGAACATAGCATAGCAAGAAAAAGCCTCTCTTCCCACTGATGGCTGACTAGGCCATCCTCTGCTACAAATGCAGCTAGAGACATGAGCTCTGGGGGTACTGGTTAGTTCATATTGTTGTTTCACCTATAGGTTGCAGACCCCTTCAGTTCCTTGGGTATTTTTCTAGCTCTTTCATTAGGGGTCCTATGTTCCATCCAATAGATGACTTTGAGTATCTACTTCTGTATTTGCCAGGCACTGGCATGGCCCCACAAGAGATAACTATATCAGGGTCCTGTCAGCAAAATCTTGTTGGCATATGCAATAGTGTCTATGTTTGGTGGTTGTTTATGGGATGGATCCCTGGATGGGGGGTAGTCTCCGGATGGTCCTTCTTTCTGTCTCAGCTCCAAACTTTGTCTCTGTAACTCCTTCCATGGGTATTTTGTGCCCCATTTTAAGGAGGAAGTAAGTATCCACACTTTGGTCTTCCTTCTTCTAGAGTTTCATGTGTTTTGCAAATTGTATCTTGGGTATTCTAAGTTTCTGGGCTAATATCCACTTATCAACGAATGCATACCTTGTGTGCTTTTTTTGTGATTGGGTTACCTCACTCAGGATGATATCTTCCAGATCCATCCATTTGCCAAGAATTTCATAAATTCATTGTTTTTAATATCTGAGTAGTTCTCCATTGTGTAAATGTACCACATTTTCTGTATCTCTTCCTCTGTTGAGGGACATCTGGGTTCTTTCCAGCTTCTGGCTTTTATAAATAAGGCTGCTATGAACATAGTGGAGCATGTGTCCTTGGTCTTGCAAAGATTATATGCCCCAGTAGAGGGGAATGCCAGGACCAGGAAAGGGGGGTGAGTGGGCTGGGGAGCAGGGCTAGGGGAGGGTATAGGGGACTCTCAGAGAGGAAACTAGGAAAGTATTTGAAATGTAAATGAAGAAAATATCTTACATTAAAAAAAGCAAAAGCAAGGATCTTGGCATGGCTTAAAGTTTCAGAGGCTTTGTTCCTTATCATCACAGCTGGAAGCATGGCAACAGGCATGTAATCATGGTTCTGGAGAAGAGCTTGAGAGTTCCATCTTCATCAGAAGGTAGGGAGAGCAGGACTGAGTTGGCATTAGCTTCTGAATCCTCAAAGCTTACCCTCAGTGGCAAAATCAGTCCCTAGCTTCTAATCCTTTTAATTAGGTTTTTGTTTGGTTGTTTGTTTGGTTGTTCCCCCCACCTTGGATATTTTCTTTGTTTACATTTCAAATGTTTTCCCCCTTCCAGGTCTCCCCTTTGGAAATCCCCTATCCCTTACCCCTCTTGCCTCTATGAGGGTGCTCCTCCACCCACCCACTCTGTCCTCCTGCCCTGGCATTCCCCAACACTGGGGTATTGAACACCCTCAAGCCTGAGGGCCTCTCCTCCCACTGATGTCCAACAAGGCCATCTTCTGCCACATATGTGGCCAGAGCCATGGGTCGTTCCATGTGTATTCTTTGGTTGGTGGTCCAGTCCCCGGGAGCTCCGGGGGTGTCTGGCCTGTTGACACTGTTGCTCCTTCCATGGGGCTGCAACCCCCTCAGCTCCTTCAGTCCCTTCTCCAACTCCTCCATCAGGGACTCCGGAGCTCAATGATTGGCTGCAAAGCTTCTGCCTCTGTCTTTGTTAGGCTCTGGTAGAGCCTCTCAGGAGACAGCCATATCAGGCTTCCATCAGCAAGCACTTACCAGCTTCCACAATAATGTCTGGGTTTGGTGGCTGTATATGGGATGGAGCCTCAGGTGGGACAGTCTCTGGATGGCCTTTCCTTCAGTCTCTGCTCCACATTTTGTCTCCATATTTCCTCTTGCAAGTATTTTGTTCACCCTTCTAAAAAGCACTGAAGCATCCACATTTTGGTCTTCCTTCTTCATAGGATTCATATGGTCTGTGGGTTGAATCTTGGGTATTTATTCTAACTCTATCATACAATTTCAACTCTCTGATGACTAAGCATTCAAAATGTATGAATCTATGATATTTGTATTCGAGCCATCAGACCTGGATACCAAAATTTTATATTATGTGATGACACAATGTGAAAGTGCTGAACAATTTCTCTTATATTCATAAATAAAAAAAATCAACAAAATACTTGCAAGTCAAATTTCAAAACACAATTCAGGCCCATCAACATTTCCTTATGGATCAGGAAGGAACTTTTACGACAAACCCTGCCCAGAGAGACTATTGGCAAGTAACGCTGGTTGGGGGAGGGGTATCATTTTCTCTGGTAGTGTAGCCACATTAAGTTGCCCTTGGACCACTGAATAAATTCCTACCCATATTATGGGCAGTAGTTGTATCTAAATTCATTGGACAACACACAAAATGAGACAGGGATTCATTGAGAGTTAGACCAGTGGGAGAGGGAGTAAGATGAGAAAGAAGAATAGGAGGCAAAAAGGTCAAAACTTTATAATGTAAGTGTATAAAACTACCAAACAATAAATATAAAAATAAGAGATTTAAGTGATCATATATCACAGATAATTCAATTTTATCTCAGGGATGCATGATTGATTCTCTACATGCATATCAATGAAGTTTATGTACTCTACACATAGATAAAAGGGCAGAAATTACCTAATCTATAGACCATTTGATACCTTTAATCCCAGCACTTCAGAAGCATAGGCAGGTGGATGTCTGTGAGTTTGTGACAAGCCTGGTCTACAAAGTGAGTTCCAGGATAGTTAGAGCTACACACTCACCTCGTTTCAAATATCTCCAGTACATCCTCCTCCTAAAAGAAGCCTTAAACATTAACATTCATATATCAACTCACCAAGAAAAAAAGGAAAATAACCATTATGTTAAAAAGTATGCAATACCCTTAGCCACAAAACTCTGTGAAGTAAAAGCACCACTGAGAGAACACATGTCACTGTAGTCAAATGACAAGCACTAAGAAATTATGTATTAAGTGCTGACAAAATTGTGGGTAAAGAGGAACCCTTAGTCACTGCTGTTCAGAGTGTGAGCTGAAGAAGCCCCTATGCAAATCAGTGTGGAATATTTCCATCTGAACTGTGAACCAGACTATGCTATCCTAGTCTAAGGTCAATGTTATATATTACTTATAATTAAGTATATTATAATACTAGAGTGGAGGCAATATCTATGCAGCTGTATTTCATCAAGGTGTCCATACCTTGAAATCTATCAAACCTATGGAATTTAATTGTCTAAAGTAACTCTCTGAATTTTTAACTCTAAGATAGATTAAAAACTAGTGATTCTGATTCCAAGTACTTCCACCATCTGCACCCTTTTCACGACTCTGTAATTGGCTGATCAAAGGGCTCCTTTACCTTTTTTTATGTAAAAGAGGCCAAGAAACACCATGCCACTTCGAGCCTTGGAGTTCATAAGTCTTGCAGGTTTATGCTTGTTTACATCTTTCCTACATCCATTACAAGCCACAAACTGATAACCCCATTTTAACAATGCTTACAAACACACATGAAAAAGAGCTACACGAAGCAATTAGCAAGCAGTGACCATTATAATGGGCAGAACCACAGCTAAAGCATCATCTTTTAAAATCAATTATTTCACGGTAGTCTGTTATTATAAAGATAATTATATGGCATAATGTTCATCATATATAAAGATGGAAATATAAATTTATCCATAATCCATCCAATAGGTGAGGTAAAAAATAGGAAGGTATATGCATTAAGGAAAGCTGAGGACCAATGATTCTCAGCTAAGAATTTATTATTTCTATTGATTTGTTTAGCATTGTGTAAATGAATGATTGTCTGTATGGGTGTATATGACATAGTGTTCTTTTTGAGGACAGTTGACAATTTTGTAGATTCAGTAATCTTTATCTATCTTTATGTGGGTTCCTAACATCTTTCTCAAGCTTAGGTGTTAGTACCTTATATGCTAAGCCATTACCCAGCCTGAAGCACACCCAAAATTCTTATACTGCATTTAGGTATTACAAAAGTGAGATATTAGCAAGACAAGGGCAGAAATCTAAGCCTTTTTATGCACTGGGATCATATGGTATTATTCTCATTAGTCACTAGTCTTCAAATCACTCATAAACATGTTATTCCCACTGTTCAATGCATCTCTTGATGGAGTCAGAGCAGTTCTTGCCATATTGTAAGAAAAGCAGGAGGGAAGGAAGGAAGGAAGGAAGGAAGGAAGGAAGGAAGGAAGGAAGGAAGGAAGG
>NC_034595.1:43803797-43805610 GCF_900095145.1 Mus pahari | reverse complement strand
AACAGTAAATAGCAATACTGAGACAAAGTTGAATAGGAAGGAAGGAAGGAAGGAAGGAAGGAAGGAAGGAAGGAAGGAAGGAAGGAAGGAAGGAAGGAAGGAAAACAGAATAGTAATGGATCACTGAGAAGACATAGGAAATCTTAGGTGATTTTTACTTAAAAACTGACTGATCCCCTAAGACCAGGAAACAGAATTTTTGTCCAAGCCCACATGCAATAGCTTTTCTCACCCTCCAGCACAATTTTTCAAGTACTAGAACACTACTTCAATTCACATATGAAGAAAGATTATTTTTATTACTATTTATTATTATTATTATTAATTTTGTATAATTAATTCTATTTCTCAAACATGTTTTATCCATAAGAGGAACTCTCATTAAAATTTACCCTGTTTCTATCTCACTCACTATCCAATGCTGTGCTGATGCTAGCATGTATGTCTAGATGAACATATACTATGATGGAAGCTGAAATTTGACTGTATTAAACTGTGAGGGCACCACACTATTCAGATTTGATATTTACTGTCATATCATTGTTCATATCATCATAAGAAGGTAATGAATGTTGTGATTCTTTGAGCCCACTTGAATCCAGCAATTGTACAGGCCACACATGAGATATTCTGTTAGCATTGTAAAAGAGAAAAGAAATGAAATATATTCAAAAGATAACTTAAGAAAAGAAATTCAACGAGACAGTCAATAGCATTAGGAGATGGCTGATATAACAGACAAAGAAGGGTGAAATGGTATTTTAATTCGATGTCCTGGGCAATCCCCTGGCTTTCTCCACTCTCTAAATTTCTCTACTCACTAAAATAT
The DNA here is from genome assembly GCF_900095145.1 of Mus pahari. Classification (NCBI taxonomy): domain Eukaryota; kingdom Metazoa; phylum Chordata; class Mammalia; order Rodentia; family Muridae; genus Mus; species Mus pahari. The sequence goes on along the minus strand of NC_034595.1, from coordinate 43,804,781 downwards.
CTTTGAAAACCCAATAAAATATTAATTTCACAGGACTAGAAGTATGACAACATATTTTAAAAAATTGGAATACTATCAAACTTAAGATCAACAAAATTCAGTTTATGTTGGTCAGTTTTTTACAGCATCCATAGTATACCTTTAGAGATTACCATGCATTTGTTAGTTTTATTTATCATCCCATTGGATTTTAAGTAAGAATCTCATCAGACTTAAAAGTAACCAGCCTCTGGACTATGTTAAACGCATGTTAGGCTTGCAGTAAATATTACTAGAGAGCAGTAAATGAGAATAAGTGGTCTTGACAAGGAAGACAAGTTAATGGTTTTCCTATTCAATTAATGACTTACTAGGGAAGAAAAACTCATCATTGAAAAGGTTAGAATTTTGGTAAACTTTCAGATAATCACATGATGAATCCTGGCAAATGCACACAGACAGGAGCAGGTACTGTGGGTTAGATGTTCTAGGAAATACACAAGAGACAATATGCAGATTTACAATTCATAATTAACTAAAAAGATATGACAAAATATTTTTATTATATTCTTTGTAACTTTACTTGTATTTTTTTCACTAAACAGGACTTTGGGATAGACATTGTCACACAAGACTCGTTTCTGATTTTGGCTAATTAAAAGAAGGCATTTTAAGCATGCACTGTTATGCGAAAATAGCTACCAAGTGATTCACTTTATGAAACATTAAAAAATAAAAGACATGGGAACAGATTCATGAAACAATTTGTTTTTAGTTATTTCTGGAGAAAGGAGATTACAAAAACCTTTCTAGCACTGCCCATTTGGTCAAAGTGGTAATATCATTTTTAGAAGTAGCATGGCAGTTTCTTAAGTAAGCTGTGTTTAAGTCTCACCCTTCCCTCACATTGTTTAAACCAACCTAAATGACTATTTCTCAACAAGGAAAGTTGTCTGCCAAAACAAAACATAATAGATTAATTCTTTGACATTTATTTATGCATTT
>NC_034595.1:43801196-43803676 GCF_900095145.1 Mus pahari | reverse complement strand
AAAAAAAAAAAAAAAAAAGTTTCACATAGCACTATATCAAGTTGAATGAATCAATTATGTTGTGTTGGATTTCAAGAACTTTGCCTGGAAATCTCCATTTACTGATGTTGTTCTTTTCATACAATTCTGAAGGCAGGCAATCTAGTCCAGTAAACCTTGGGGTCCATCTCTTTGCCATTTATGATAGTGAAAAAAGACAAGAGAACGTTTCTTAATGAATAAATGATTCTGTGTTTAATAATGTTTTCTGCATAATTATCAGCTGAATCCCCAGATAAAGCCAGGAATTGGTTGTCTGAATTCAACCTAGCTTCGGAGCATTGAGAACAGAGAGAGAGTAGGGGATCCCTGTCACTCTTGATCTGCCACAGTATCAGCAACAAGAAGCATCAAAGTTCAGAGAGAAATTCTTTCTCGTAGGAAAAAGGCAGTGGTCTGTTCAGCAAGACAACTGATATCTCCTCTGAACCTATGCTGTGTCTGAACCTAAACCCTCATACATGTGGAAACAGATAAACACCACACTACAAACGGGGAGGGATTTTGTAAGGAGTGAGGCACTCTGTATACGCTTATCAATCTTCATAGGTTAAACCATGGTGCCAAATCTGTTTGAGAACACTTCCTAAGGATATTGCATATGCTCAAAAGTTCTTGGGACTGAGGAGGTGAATGAGTTGGTAGGCAATTAAATATCACAATAAAATGGAGGGTCCCAGTGATGCATTTTCCTATGTTGTTTTCTGTCGTTGTAATAAAATAATAATGACAAAACTAACTTGGGGAAGAAGGGCATTATTTAGAATACTCTCCCATCAAAACCCATCACTAAGGGGAAGTCAGGGCAAGAACTCAAGGCAGGACTGAAGCAAGAGCCATGGGAGAACATGGCTTACTGGCTTGCTTCTTACAGTTTACTCTGCTTCTCTCCTTACAGCACGCAGGACAACCTGCCCAGGGTGGCAACACACAGTGGGTTAGGATGTTCTACATCAGTCAGCCATAAAGGAAAGGTTCACACAGGCTTGCTTACAAACAATCTTATACAAGCAGTACTTGAGTTAAGCTTCCCTCTTCCCCAACCATTGGACTGAGCAAGGGGTCCCCAATTGAGGAGTTAGAGAAAGGATTGAAGGAGCTGAGGGGGTTTGCAACCCCATAGGAAGAAGAACAATATCAACCAACCAGAGCTCCCAGGGACTAAACCACCAACCAGTCTACACATGGTGGGACCTATGGCTCCACCTGCATATGTAGCTGAGGATGTCCTTCTCTGGCATAAATAGGAGGAGAGGCCCTCGGTCATGTGAAGGCTAGTGTAGCCTTCACATGTGAATGCCCTAGTGTAGGGGAATGCAGGGCCGGGAGGCAGGAGTGGGTGGTTGGGTGGGGGAACACTCTCATAGAAGCAGGGGGAGGAGTGTGGGTTCCCAGTTTCCCCCTCAGAAACCCCCTAATCCCTTATTTCTGAGAGGGAAATCAGGAAAGGGGATAGCATTTGAAATGTAAATAAAGAAAATATCCAATAGAAAAAGAAAAGAAAAGAAAAGAAATATGTTTAAAATAAATCCTTTTTTATTATTTTTTTTTATTTTGGTTTTTCGAGACAGGGTTTCCTGTGTAGCCCTGGCTGTCCTGGAACTCACTCTGTAGACCAGGCTGGCCTCGAACTCAGAAATCCACCTGCCTCTGCCTCCCCACATCCCAGGTAACTTCAGCTTGTGAAAAGTTGGCAAAACCAAAACTAACTGGCATAGTTACATTTTATAAGGAATTAGGTAGCATAAAACTATATGGTCTAGGACAGGCTTTGGACTACGTGTAGCCATGCTTACAATTGACACTGGGCAAGTAGAACCCTTGACTACAGAAAGAACTTTACAAGGTGTTTTAAGCTGAACGTCATCTTTACATTCCAGTATATTCCATGGAATGAGATAAACAGAGCAGATAAGAGAAATAAAATGTCTAAAGGAAACTTGGATAATAACTGACTTTATGTTCCCAGGGTCTGTGAACTGTGTCAGATATTCTGGTCAAAGTATTCTAAAAGACATACAAATCAGACAAAAATAAATTGTCCTCTGTCTCTATTCACCATTTTATCATCACTGAAACAAGAGGAGAATTCTGAGAATGGATTATCTCTTATGGCTAGCTTCAGAAAATTTGGGAAAGTATCAATTCCATATAGCTAAAATTTTACTTTATTGGCAAACTGACATAAACAAGCATTCCATTCTACTGACAGAGAGTAACCAAATCACAGGAGGAACAAGCTCCAACCAGAGACAACTATAAAAACTAACTCTAGAGATCACCAGATGGCGAAAGGCAAACGTAGGAATCTTACTAACAGAAACCAAGAATACTCACCATCATCAGAACCTAGCCCTCCCACCTCAGTCAGTCCAGAATACCCCAACACACCCGAAAAGCAAGAATCGGATTTAAAGACATACCTCATGATGCAGTTAGAG
>NC_034595.1:43699900-43793823 GCF_900095145.1 Mus pahari | reverse complement strand
GGGGGGAGGGGTATGGGAAACTTTCGGGATAGCATTTGAAATGTAAATAAAGAAAATAATAATAAAAAAATTAAAAAAAAAAGAAGAATATCATGGTTTTATTCAAAGTCAAAAACCAAAAAAAAAAAAAAAAAGAACAAACTAGTTGATTTCTTAGTACATAACATCATATAAGGCGCTTCGATGTCTTAATTTTCCACAGATACAATTGGATAGCTTTTCCAAATACACCAATTTCTTATAGAATCCCCAATGTGCATTAAATATCTTCAAATATGATGCTCACACTAAGTACCCTCCAACAGAGACTACACTTTCTATCTTTTCTAATCCGCGTTTTTCTTTCAAGCATAAGGATGAAGACTGTCACTCACAAATCAAGTGACTTTCCACCTCCAAGGATTCTTTCTTGTCCTATGTCAGTATGCGTATTTCTTTATTTTCTAGTAAATAACAGTCAGAAACTACTACTATCTACAATACTCCAAGAACTGGGGTGAACAATTAAGAAAATCATCTAATCTTAGCAGCGTCTTTGTGTCTCAATTAGCATTGGATATCCCACAGATGTTGAATGACTGCCAAGGTCTATATATCTGAAAGCGATTGAATTTAAACTCCCCATCCAATTGTGTTGGACTCCAGAGTTTACCCTGCCAATAGCTTTGCTATACTCCTGTTTTCAGCTGTGTATTGTAATTTTCTACTTACTTCCCTGTCTCCATTAAATGTCAGACACTCAAGCATATGAACAGTGCCTTATTTTGATTCCTCAACATCTTGACAATTACTTTGTCCAATAGGTAATCATTAAAATGCGTGGAGAAAAAGAGTAAATGAATTATTTATACCTCATTTCTTGAGATACCTATTGCTTCAACTATTTCATTACTAAATGCCAAAGAGAAGTGCTGAGGACAAATGAGAAATAACCTAGATGAAGGCAGCAACATCCATTATCTAGACTCATATGGAAGGCAGAATTCTACACTTTCATTGTGCCTATCACTTGTTAACTACATGTTGACATATTGATACAATGTTTCAAATATTGAAATTATGTTTCACAATTATCATTCCTGAATCCTTTAACCTCCATTCACAACTCTTTGGTGTTGTTAAAACCTCAAAATACTCAAATAAGCATACTGGTATATAACAGACTCTATTCTATACTAGCTCCAAGCTATGACATAAGCTAGAACAGTGGCCTGCCTACAACTATTTTCTGGACAGAAGAAATCCATTCCTATAAAGAAATAATTTTCCCAAATTTACCATGATTTTGTGACAAGACTTAAGACCCAAAACATGTAGAGGGACATGCTATCAAGTGCTATATTAGAGCATGTGTCATTAGAGATAAAGCAAGAAATCCAACAGTCATAAAAATTCTAACCACCATATACAATACTCAAATCTCTTCATTAAGAATTATATAAACATCACTAAAATACACTTTGTGATTTTTATGTAATTTTTTGTATTTCATATACTTACATTAAAATATAGAGGTCCTGTTTAGCAAATTATAACTTTTATTTTTATAAAGTTCCTAAGTAGAATAGTAGGGTCACTTGCAAAGTTATACAGACATGATCTGTGTGATGATAGACATGCTGTTTTGTTGATGCAAGCATGCTGACATTTTTTCTAATTCAAGAGAAGATAAAGCTTCCGCAGGTCATGTAGGTCTGGAATTTACGTACTTGTTGTTTACTACTAAGTGCTTATAAGATGTCTAGGACATAGTAGGTATTACAAAATTTGTAAATAATGGATTATGCATTATGAGAAATACTTAAATTAGAAGTAGAAGTTCATTATCATTGAAAGGACTAAAAATACAAAATTTAAAGGACTCAAGATTGAAATCAATTTTTACATCAGGACAAGATTAAAAATGTATATAAAATGAATGTAAGAAAGTAAGAATGTAAAGAGGAGAAATGAGGATTGTCATGTGTGTTTTTTGTGCATGAAATTAGACATCACCTAATATCTGTCCAGTGTATGACCTCCTGACATTCATATATGTGCATATTGAATATAATTGGCTTATGGTGGAAATCTGAAAGGACCAGCTTCTGATTGAATTCACAGTATAAGACCATGCTCAAATAAGGTCTCTTCAGGTTGAGCAGTCAGATGCCTAGCTTCTGCGTGACTTTCAGATCTGAAATAGTTGACTAGAAAATGCAAAATATTGACCATGATCTAAGAGAATCATTTTGAGATTTTTACAGTTGTACTCGCCCCAAATTTCTTCATTAATTAAGTTCTTCCTGTTCACCTCTTCTGCAGGGTGTTAAGTATGAATGTGTTTGAATTCTTCTAGATCAAGTTTAATCAGCACCACTGCTGAAGGTGTTGTCATCTAAAAAAAATAATAAGAAAGAAACATAAGTCCACAGACAGGTGGATTTATGTCTACAGTTTTAATTCTATTCCATTGGTTGATGTATCTGTTTTTGTGGCAATATCATGATTTTTTTTTATTATTCTATATCTGTAGCAAAGTCATGATGATGAAACTCCTTATTATTCAAAAAATTTAAAGTTATACCACAACTTTTGTTTTTATGAACTTGAGTATTATCCTTTACAGACCTATGAAGAATTCTGTTGGAATTTTGTTGGGGATTGAATTTAATCTATCGATTACTTTGATAGGTTGGCCATCTTTACTATATTATTTCTACCAATCTGTGAGTATGAGTGATCTTTCCATCTTCTGATATCTCCTTCAATTTCTTTCTTCAGAGTCTTGAAAATTTGTTTCGTTTTGCTTTTATCACACAAGGATGTCTCTTTCTTGGTTACGTTTACCCAAAAATACTTCATATTATTTTAGTCTATTGTGAAAGGTATTGCTTCTCTGATTTCTTTTACAGTCTATTTGTTAGGAAAGTTACTGAATCAAGATACATGAACTGGGTAGAAGAGAAAGTGGGAAATGGCCATGAACTCATTGACACAGGAAAAGACTTTCTAAACAGAACTCCATAAGCACAGGCACCAAAGTCAACAATAATGAATGAGAACTCAGAAAATTGAAATTTTTCTATAGTGCAAAAGACACTCTTTATATAAAGTAGCAAACTAAAATAATTCCCCAGCTTCACAGCTTCACATCTTATAAGGGTCTAATTATGGGGGCCTAATATCCAAAGTGCACAAAGAACAAAAAACCCTACCAAACAAAAACTAGACATCAAGAAAACAACCCCGATTTTAAAAATGGGATGCAGATATAAACAGAGAACTTTCTAAAACGGAAAGTCAAATGGCTAAGAAAGAGATAAATGTTCAACATCTTTGGTCATTGGCGAAATTAACAGGAAAATCAAAACTACTTTGATATTTGATCTTATACTTGTTAGAAACGCTAAGACCATAGAACATGTAACAACTAATGCTGGCAAAGATATGGAGTAAAGGTAACACTCATACATTACTAATGGGCATTCATATTCATACAGCCACTGTGAAAATCACAGTGATTTCTGCTCCTAAGGAAGATGAGAATTGATATACTGCAAGACTCATTTATACCACTTTCAGACATAGATCCAAAGGATGCTTTATCATACTATAGAGACACTTGTTCAACAATACTCAATTTTACTCTCTTCTTAATAGCTAGGTCTTAGGAAGAACTATATTTCTCAAACCAGTTAAATGGATAGAGAAAATGTAGTCCATTTACACAATGAACTATTACTCAGCCACTAAAATAAGTGAAATTATGAAATTCACAGGTAAATGCGTAGAACTAGAAACTATTGTCCTGAGTAAGGTAACTCAGATCCACAAAGACAAATATGCTATGTATTCACTTATATGTTGATATTAGCTATTAAGTCAATGAAAAATCAGGCCACAGTCTAAAGCAACACATAAGGTAGATATCAAGTAAGGAATGGGACAGGTGAATATATCTCCCTAGGAAAGGGAAATAGCATAGATAGTGGTTGATGGACAGATAGGGGATTGGCAACGTCAGATCATGTGGGGAGTGAAAGGGAATAAGAGGAAAGAAGTGAAATACAAGGAAAGAGAGAGCAAAAATTAAGAGTAATTTGAGGGATATTGTGAAAACTCAATAGAGTAGAAGCATCCTAAAATATATACTGAAAGAACATAGCGGTAATATAACTTCTAATGACATTCTGCCATGCTCATAGATTTGTTCCTTCTTTAGTCATTATCAGAGAAATTTCCTCTTGCAGCAGATAGAAGCACATATGGAGATCCATAGCAAGACACTATTAAGAGACTAAGAAAACATGTAACACTCGCTCTAAATAGATTGTCTCCATCAAATCACTCCCATAAGTGCTCAGAGAACCCTTTCTAAAGAGGAGGCAGAAGAAATGAAAGAATCCAGTTGCATGGATAGAAGAAGATGGCCTTATCTGGCAACAATGGGAGGGGAGGCCCTTGGTCCTGTGGAGGTTCACTGCCCTAGCATGGGAGAATGCTAAGCAGTGAGGTAGGAGTTGCAGGGTGGGTGGGTGGGGGAACACCCTCATAGAAGCAGGAAGGAGGGGGATGAGATAGGGGGTTTGCAAAGGAGAAACCTGGAAAAGGGAAAACATTAGAAATGTAAATAAATAAAATAACCAATAAAACAAACAGTCCATTATTTGTGGACTGTTTGTTTTGCTTTGTTTTTCCATGGATAAATCACTGCCCTTGCATGACCTTAGATCACACTGTCTGTCCCATAGACATGACTTGTGGTATAAGAAAATTATATTATTAAAGTTAGCTACTTTAAATGAGCTTACACAAAATTATTTTCTATGGATTAAAGAACCACCGGTTAATGTTAACTCACATGATACTACGAAGAGTGTTATGTTTCCTTTCAGTGACAAGAAGTCATACGATAGCAGTGTGGAGAGGGAAAAAGCAGAGTTGGCAAAGCTGCATTGAATCTGAGGTCTGCCATGGAAGTGCTTTACCACAAATGCAAACCTGAATATGCCTACAAATACAGAGAGAAGAGACACTTCAGAGAATCAGAAAGAAAATATCATTAAATGTAAGAAGTTTTATAGCTAAAGTTTCGAAGAACCAATGAATTCCATAGTTTTGTCATCCTTAATGACACAATAAAGATAAACTTAAATAGTATAAAAACACTAAGTGAATTCCTTTTCTTTTCTTTTTATGTCCAAGCCTTGATACTCTTACCATAAACTACTTTTTAAAAAGTTAACAAATGGTGTGACTTTTGTCTCTGTTAGCAGTTCTTCCTTGAAAATATTGCATATAAAATAGGCTGAAATTCTTGATGCAATCTCTTAAATATACAAAATTAAGTACCATCTATTATAGTCAGACAGTAATTCTAATCATTTTTTTACATGTTATGTAACTTAAAAGTTGGTAAATACTAAGTAGTAATTCACCAAAGAAGAGATTCATTTAAATATAAATACCATTCCTCAGTGTGAACTTACTGTAAATTTTTTGTTCAAGTTTCCTCTTTTAAACAGACTAATTGAAAGTTGGATGCAAAATTATCAAATATATTACAAAGATACCTTATTTCTTCAATATAGTTAACACAAGAGGTAGCTGAAATCTAGTAAGCTATTGTACATAGAGGTGACATGAATACATTTATCTTTGTTGTAGAATATATATTCCCTAGGTTATATGCCCAGTAATGGTATATACCCAGGCTGTATTATATGGTAGATAAGCTTCTAATTTTTAAAGAGACTTCAGATTCATCTCCAAGTTGGCTTCACTAGTTTACATTCCCACCAGCAGTATAAAAGAGTTCTTTTTTCCCCTATATCAATGACAACATTTCTTATTATTTAATTTCTCAATGGTGGCTTCTCTGGCCAGGGTCAGGTAGAAACTTAAAGTAGTTTTCATCTGTTTGGAGAAGCACTATATCCAGCTATGCAACTACTAGAAAGCCCACCAGGTTTAATGATTTCTTCTAAACTCAGGATTACAAGGAAGCTCTAATTAAATTTGGTGAACTCTTAATACAACCCAAAATAACAAATAGAAAAAGAGAGCTGTAAGGTACTTTTATAGGCAGGTGGGAAATGGAAGAAGGTAGAAATAAGAGAGAATATAAAACAAAGACTATTGTTTTTAATAAGAAATTTAATTAAAAAATATTACAAGGAACAGGTATCGAACAGACAATGCATGAATTCACAGCTAAAAATAATCTTATTTGTGTTCCATGTTCACATATCCCTTTGTTCAGAAAAGTTAGCATTCTGCGCATTATTAGTGCTAAGTAAATATTTCATGAGGCAGTGGATGAGGAAGAAAGCAGTGTAAATTAAATGCCATAATGTTCTCTACTATACGAAAACTAGGCTAAATTTGCTTAGTTTGTCCTGAGAGGGTACTTATTTCTTTCCAAAACCCTAAAATTGAGAATTGGGGTAAGTTTTTCATTTTAATGGGGTCTGATAGTGCAGCTCAATTATGCCCATATTAATATCTTATATAATAATGGGGTTGGGCATAGCCTGCTAAAGTTTTTTTGGACACTTTGAAAGTCAGATATTAGCACATTGCTAAACTCTGTTGGGGGTATTTTAGGAAGACAGTTACTGACCTTGGGCTAGGCTATCAGAATAGGGAGGGGTTGTTGAGGTTAAATGTTATTATTGTGAAAGGGATTAAGTGGAGTCCCCTGAAATTATGTTTATGGAGACAAAAGAAAAATTGTATTTTGTAGAAGAAATGAAAAGCTAATCAGGCTAAAAAGGAGGAGTAGAGAAATAGAATTGAGTGAAGAAAGTGAATGTTTCTATATTGAAAAAGGTAGGCAACATCTGCCAGATGTTGTGGAGCCAACAAGGTTTAAAGTAAGAAAAACAATTGGATTTTGTTGCAAAGATACTATCAGCTTGTCATACCTCCTAACTTATATTTCATAAAGCATGTATATAATATTTCTTTTGAGAATAATCTGCAAAATTTTAATGCTTGAGCAACATGATAGAAAACATATACCATATCTAAGAAAAAAGAAAAAAGAAAAAAAAAAAAAGAAGAAACTTATACCATCATTGAAAGTGAGTTAAGTTAAGCTGTAAAGAGACCACTAAGGTGCAAAGCATCTTGTTGTCACTAAACGAGAATGAAAGAAGCCAATTTTGTTTGTAGGAATAACTGACATTTACTAAACCCTCTCACTTAAGAAATATCGCAAAAAAAAAATTCATGATATATATTTACCACTGACATGAGTGTTGTTTTATGACAATTTCTGTAGAATAGACAATTTCTTTACTTGCTCCATTTCAGGTCTTCTGTCATCTAACCAAAGCTAAAGATGCCTTGTTGTCTTAGCTGCCATCCTTCTCAATTAATTTGCCTTTATATTGGAAGTAAACTAAAACCTGCATTTGATACACATAGTTAATGAGGCCCAATTCACATGTCTATAGACATATGAATTGAACTAAAACTTCTACCCTCATGGGAAACATAAGGTTTAATACTTTTTTTCTTGGTTTTCATTGCTCAGTAAACAGATACCACAAGTTTTCTTAGGGAGTCACAATGAGAAGGTAATGACATGCTGATCTTAAGAAAAGTCTGTAATCTATCTAATATATCAGGGGTATATTATATTTTTTATTTTACTAAAACATCTAGTCAACCTGGAGTATTATGTACCATAGTTATAAACCCTGTGCTACTTTTCTCAAAAATTCCACAAGAATTTTTTTTATACAGCCATTAGCCTTAAAAGTAGATCAATGATTCATTTTTTTTAATTTTTTATTAGATATTTTCTTCATTTACATTTCAAATGCTATCCTGAAAGTCCCCTATACCCTCCCCCCTCCCTGCTCCCCTACCCACCTACTGACACTTCTTGGCCCTTGCGTTCCCCTATACTTGGGGCATAAAAAGTTTGTAAGACCAAGGGGCCTCTCTTCCCAATGATGGCCAACTAGGCCATCTTCTGCTACATATGCAGCCAGAGACACGAGCTCTGGGAGTACTGATTAGTTCATACTGTTGTTCCTATAGGGTTGCATCCCCCTTCAGCTCCTTGGGTACTTTCTCTAGCACCTCCATTGGGTGCCCTATGTTCCATTGAATAGATGACTGTGAGCATCCACTTCTGTATTTGCCAGGAACTGGCACAGCCTCACAAGAGACTGCTATATCAAGGTCCTTTCAGCAAAATCTTGCTGGCATGTGCAATAGTGTCTGCGTTTGGTGGCTGATGATTGGATGGATCTCCAGGTGGGGTAGTCTCTGGATGGTCCATCCTTTCGTTTTAGCTCCAAACTTTGTCTCTATAATTCCTTCCATGGGTATGTTGTTCCCAATTCTAAGGAGGAATGAAATATCCATACGTTGGTCTTGTATCTTGGGTATTCTAATGATTCTTAAATAAAAATTCATACACTGAAAATGGTAGAATTCATTTGTTCATTTTTTAAAGCACTAAAATTTTAATCTAAGATGAACTGGGTGTTCTCCATTTATCTTTATTACAGAAGTTTTAATTTGACCACACTGTTATTTCGAATGTTTCTGTTTAATGCTATATTTAAAGCTCATTGTCAAATTAGTTAGCAATTAATAGAGAATGATCAATGTGACTTTATAAATTTTGCTACAACACCTAGTGAATTCTACTGCACTATTACCAATTTTTCTGCAGTAGATCTTATAATTGGAATTGCTGCATAGGTCAATACCACATTTTGTTTAACTGTCTAACCTTTGCCTTTGTGGGCAACACATGCCATCCACAATTAAACTTCCTCTTCCAAGTTATCAAGCCCTCCTGCACCTCTCCACCAGATGTACCTTGAGAAGAAGAATTACATATTCAAATCTGTCAATCCCTCTCTTCATATTCCCAGTATACACATATCCTTTTATAACCTCAATTACCATTTAGAATCCACAAAGAATTATTCAAATTCAAAATATTCTACCTTCAAGGAATAATAGACATTGACTGTGAACCTTATTGTTGGGCAACTGTATGCTGTGGAATATCTGGAGTTGTAGCAGGTTTCTGGCAGAACTATATCTAGTAGTTCCCACAAACGATAGCATCAAAACCTTTTCCCCATGAGTCTCTGTTGAGTGCTCACTGTGCTTGCCTTTTGACAATTGACACTGGAAGTGGTCATACATCTAAATTGTTTCTTCAATAGTTGAATGAGATGTAAGAAACCATCAAGAGCATTTTTTTTACTTCTGTGTTTTAAATATACCTTCAGGGGTTAGTTGAAACTATTGCTGTAATGTAACTAACTTAATGGCTATGTTAAGAGTTAGACAGAGCTCACGGAACCTGGTGGGGAAGTTGGAAGAAGGACTGGAGGAGCAGAGGAGGATTGCAACCACATTGGAAGAACAAGATAGGCTGACTGGACCACCCAGTTCTCTCAGAGACTAGACCACTGTCACAGACTGGACTCAGTTGGTCCCTGAACTCGTGGGGAACCAGGGTAATGGCACCCAGGTGGGAAAGAAGTTGGCGGAGTGACAGTCATAAACACAAGGGAGTGTTGATCTGAATGTAATTTCTCAAAGAAAGCATCAGACTTATAATACAGAAGAAAAAAGGAAGTTAGGTGACACATAGCCAAGGTACATTGTGTATACTGGATGCTTAATGACTCTTTACATAAAACAGAAGAGTGCATACATAAAGACTGGCAGGAACTAGGCAATGTAACAATTGAGACACATCAGCTCTATCAAAGGTCAGCTATATTCTTAGAAGCCAGGTGTGAGATCTTTATGCTCCCAAGGCAAGGGTATTCACACCCAAGCCACAGTTCTAATTCTGATTTATTGTTTAGCCCATCACCAGCCAGATTTTGTAAATACCTAACTATGCTCTGGAGTTCTGCTTTAACTAATCTTCTCATAAATAAAGCAATACTCTAGTTCCTTCTTAAACCACAGCCTTCTTCATAAACCATTGTAAATTCCTGTATATGGGTGTGACTCAGCTGTTATTCTAAGTGATTTGAGGGGGGTGGGATTTTCTTCTACTAAGTAATATAGTCTGCCATACAAAACTATGATAAGAATTCTAAACTTACTTTGCTAGGCTTGCCCTGAAATTTCTAACTCTATGTAGTAGATAGAAATGCCTGATTTTTTTCACTATCTCTCTTTCAATACTGGAGGCAATTCGTCTGAATAGGTAACATTCTTACTGAATTCTAAGCCCAGGGTAGGCTCAAGGACTGCCTAGAGCATTGGTGAAGGCCAGGAAGCAAAGTTCAACCTAATTTAGGTATTTGACAAATCATTACTTGGAGGCACCTATGATAAAACAATACTGAAAGAAAGCACACAAATTCATTCACCAACTAATGCAAGGACAAGTTTGGAGCATTCATGCTTTGGGATGCCAAGGCTCCAGGAGACTAAGTTTCCATGAAACTTTTTGCCTCAGGACTGCATCCAAGCTTTTGGGCCTGCCACACAGTTTCTATTGGAGTGGGTGTGGCAGACCACCAACCAAAGAGTGCACCTGGAGGGATTCATGGTTCCAGATACATATGTAGAAGAGGATGGCCTTACCTGACAGCAATGGGAGTGGAGGCCTTGGCCCTGGGGAGGTTTGATGCTCCAGCATAGGAGGATGCTGGAGTGGGAGAGGGTGGGTAAGTGTGGGGAGCACCCTCATGCAGGCAAAGGGGAGGTGTGGGATGAGAATTGGTGGAGGGTTAACAGGGAAATGGGATATCATTTGAGATGTAAAAGAATGGAATATTTTTAAAAAGTCAGAGAGCTCTCATATCTCTAGCACCTGTGGTTCCATTTGTTCAAGACTTGAAAGTATAACAATTAGAAAGGCCCGAGTGAGGATGATTCAATTCAACTTAGAAGGGGTAAGGAAATAATCAAGGAAGGAAGGACAGAGTAAGGGATGGATCTGGGTGGGAGAGAGGAGTCAGAGGGGAAAAGAGGAACATGATTATGTATGGAGGGACAGGAAAGAAGTCCAGAGGGGCAAGAGAATGAGTGGTGATAAGCAGCATGGGTGTTGGGGAGGAGGTATAGGGGACTCTCGAGAAAATACCAGAGACCCAGGAGGTGAAAGACTCTAAGGACTCAATGGGAGTGACCTTGGCCAAAATGCTCAACATTGGGGAGAGGGAACTGGAAGAGCCCATCTCTGGCAAATAAACAAGGCCTCAAGCAGAGGTCCAGAGTTACTAACCCACAGTCAAAATTTCTGATCCAGAACTGTCCCAGTCTAAAAGAATAGCAGGGACAAAACTGGAGAAGAGACTGACAGAAAAGTGGCCCAATGACCTCCCCAACTTGGGATTCATCTCATGGGAGGACACCAAGGTCTGACAATATTACTGATGTTATAATGTGATTATAGGTTGAAGCCTGCCGTGATTGTCCCCTGAGAGGCTCTACTAGGACCTGACTGAGACAGAAGCAGATATTTACAGCAAACCACTGAACGAAGTCTAACTCTAACCCTTATTGTTGAATTAGGGAAAGACTCGAAGAAGCTGCAGAGGAGAGCAACCCCATAGGAAGATCAGCATTTTCAACTTACCCAGCCAGACCCCAGGGAGCTCCCAGAGACTGATTCAGCAACCATGAGCATACATGGGTTGGTCAGAAGCCCCTGACACAAATATAGCAGAGGTCAACCTGGCCAGGCCTTCAGTGGAGAGAATGCACTTATTTCTCAAAAGTCTTGAGATCCCAGGGAAGCAGGAAGTCTGGGAGGTTGAGAACCCTCTCAGAGGCAAAGCTGAGGAGGAATGGGATACAGAACTGTGCAGGGGGTACTGGTGGGAATGTAAATAAATGCAATAACAAAAATTGAAGAAAAAAAAAAAAGACTTGTGGAACTAGTCTTTTCTAATAGATGCCCAAAACAAAGATGGAAATGACATTTTCCTATAATTTCCATTAGAATCTATTATATAGTAATAATAAGCTATGATAGTTTGCATATTTATTTCTGATGTAAATTCTGCTAGAATTAGTTTTAATAATTGGTTTAACCAGTACATGGTTCACACTTTGATCTGTGGAAAAACTTTCCCTATTTGTTTGAAGCTATCAAAATATTCCACTCAGAAACAAAAAGATTATTCATTTAGGAGCCAAATAAAGGGAGTGACTAAGCCTACAACTTGCTCCGGGACAGAGCTAGCACTCCAGACCCCCTACCACACTCAGAGAGAGTTTGACTTCCAGGAGTTCCATTACAACCAAGCTCACAGGGTCATAAGAGAGACAGGATCTATTCAGAGACAGCAAGCCTAGTTAATACCAGAGATAACCAGATGTCAAGAGGTAGGTGCAAATACATAAGCAACAGTAACAAATGCAACTTGGCAAAATCAAAACCCAGCACTCACCACAGCAATCCCTGGATACCCTAGCACACCTGAAAAGCAAGACTATGACCTAAAATCCCATTTCATGAAGATGAAAGTGGACCTTGAGGAGGACATGAATAACTCCCTTAAAAATACAGGAAAACACAGGTAAACAGATAGAAGCCCTTAAGGAGGAAAAATATAAATCCCTTTAAACAATAAAAACAGGATCAAAGAGGTGAAAGAATTGAACAAAACAATTCAGGACAGAAAAATGGGAATGAAAACAATAAAGTAATCACAAAGGAAGGTAACCATGGAGATGGAAAACCTAGGAAAGAAATCATAGTTACAGATGCAAGCGTTATCAACAGAGTACAAGAGATAGAAGAGAGAAGCTCAGGCATAGAAGATACTGATACAACAGTCAAAGAAAATACAAATTGCAAACAGCTCCAAACTCAAAACTTCCAGGAAATTCAGAACACAATGAAAAGGCTAAACCTAAGAATACTAGGAATAGAAGAGAGTGAAGATTCTTAATGCAAAGGGCCAGGAAACATCTCCAACAAATTATAGAAGAAAATGTCCCTAACCTAAAGAAAGAGATGGTCATAAGCATACAAGAATCCCACAGAACACCAAATATATTGGACCAGAAATGAAATTCCACCCTTCACATAATAATCAAAATACAAAATGCACAGATAAAGGAATGAATATTAAAAGCAGCAANGGAAAAAGGCCAAGTGACATATATAAAGGCCGATCTTTTTGAATTGTACCACACTTCGCAAGAGCCAGGAGATCTGGGACAGATGTCATACAGACCCTTAAAGAATGCAAATATCAGCCCAGGCTATTGCACCTAGGTCAATCTTCATAGATGGAGAAACCAAAAATTCCATGACAAAACAAAATTTAAACAATATATTTTCTCTAATCCAGCCCTACAGAGAAAATTAGAAGGCAAACTCCAACACAAAGAGGAAAACTACACCCATGAAAAACAAGAAATTCACCATCTCACAACAAACCCAAAACAAGAGAAGCAAACAAACATAATACTACCATTAACAACAAAAATAACAGGAAACAACAATCATTAATCTTTAATAACTCTTAACATCAGTGGATTCAATTCCCCAATAAAATCACATAGGCTAACAGACTGGATACATAAACAGGACCCAGAATTTTGTT
Source organism: Mus pahari (assembly GCF_900095145.1). Taxonomy (NCBI): domain Eukaryota; kingdom Metazoa; phylum Chordata; class Mammalia; order Rodentia; family Muridae; genus Mus; species Mus pahari. The sequence continues at coordinate 43,780,276 of NC_034595.1, read as the reverse complement.
ACATGTAGGAAACACAAATCAGTGACAAAGACAGATGCTACCTCAGACTAGAAAATTTTTTTCACAAGAAGTGGTTCTAAGAAACTAGCTGGAATATCCATTCTAATATCCAATAAAATACATATTCAACCAAAAGTTATTAAAAGAGATGAGGAAGTACACTTCTTATTCATCAAAGTAAAACTCCACTAAGATAAACTATTAATTGTAAACATCTAAACCATAAATTTGTAACCACATTTGTAAAATTTGCAACCACATTTGTAAAAGAAACATTACTAAAGCTCAAAACACACATTAATTCTCACACAATAATAGTGGGAGACCTCAACACCCCACTCTCAACCAATGGGCATATGAAAACAGAAACTAAACATACACACAATGAAACTAAAAGAAGTAATGAACCAAATGTATTAAATCATATCTACAGTAAACATTTTACCCTAAAACAAAAGAATACACCTTCTTCTCAGGACCTCATAGTACCTTCTCCCAAATTACTCAGACATAAACCAAGCTTGAACAGATACAAGAAAATTGGAATAATCCCATGCATTCTACCAAATCACCACAGAATAAGGCTGGTGTTTGATAACAATGAAAACAACAGGAAGCCCACATACCCATGGAAAAAGAATAACTGTCTATTCAATGATAACTTGGTCAGGGAAGAAATGAACAAATAAAGACTTTCTAGAAATTAAGGAGAATTAAGTCATAGCATACCAAAACAATGGGGCACAATGAAAGCAGTGCTAGGAGGAAAATTCATGGTACTGAGTATCTTCATAAAGAAATTGGAGAAATACTACATTAGCAACTTAACAGCACATCTGATGCTCTAGAAAAGAAAGAAGAAAACACCCATGAGGAGCAGCGAGCATGAAATAATTATACTTAGTGCTAAACTCAATCAGAAACAAAGAGAACTATACAGAGAATCAACAAAACTAAGAGCTCTTTCTTTGAAAAAAATCAGCAACATTTATAAACCCCTGGCCAAACTAACTAAATGGCAAAAGGACAGTATCCAAATTAACAAAATCAAAAATGAAAAGGGAATAACAACATAAACTGAAGGAATTTAGAAAAATCATCTGACCCTACTACAAAACCATATTCTCTACAAAACTGGAAAATCTAGATGAAATGGATGATTTTCTAGACAGATACCAGGCACTAAAGTTAAATCAGGACCTGATAGACAGTTCTATAACCCCTAAGGAAATAAAAAAACATTCACTAGAAGTCCCCCCCAAAAGCCCAGAGCCAGATGGTTTTAATGCAGAATTCTTTCAGTCCTTTGATACTTAAGCCACACAAAGCCCCCAAAAGAGAACTTCAGACCAATTTTGCTTATGAATATTAATACAAAAATACTCAATAAAATTCTCACAAACCAATCTGAAAACACATCAAAATTATCACTCACTATTATCAAGAAGGCTTCATCCCAGGGATGTAAGCATGGTTTGATATTAATGCAACAAGATAAGCAACTATATAAATAAACTCAAAGAAAAAAATCACATTATCATTTCCTTAGATGCTGAAAAAGCCTTTGACAAAATACAACACCCCTTCATGTTAAAAGTCTTGGAGAGATCATTAATTCTTGGATACATACCTAAACATAATAAAAGTGGTATACAGCAGACCAACATCCTACATCCAATTTCATGGAGAGAAACTCAAAGCAATCCCACTAAAAACAGGGAGAAGACAAGACTGCTTACTCTCTCCCTATTTATTCAATGTAGTACTCAAAGTTCAAGCTAGAGCAATTAGACAGCAAAAAGAGATCAAGGGAATACAAATAGGAAAGAAAGAAGTAAAGGTATCACTGTTTGCAGGTGATATGAGAGTATATAAATGACCCCAAAAACTCTACCAGAGAACTCCTATACCTGGTAAACAACTTCATCAAAGTGGCTGCATATAAAATTAACACACACAAAAAAAATCAGTAGATTTCTCTACACAAAAGATAAACAGATTGAGAAAGAAATTAAGGAAACAACACCCTTCACAATAGCCATGAATAGTATAAAATATATTTATGTAACTCTTACCAAGCCAGTGAAAGATCTGTATGACAAGAACTTCAATTCTCTGAAGAAAGAAACTGAAGAAGTCCTCGGGAGATGGAAAGATTTCCCATGCTCATGAATCAGTAGAATTAATATAGTAAATGTGGCTATCTTACCAAAAGCAATCTACAGATTCAATGCAATCCTCATCAAAATTCCACCTGAATTACTCACAGATATAGGAAGAGCAATTCTCTACTTCTTCTGGAATAACAAAACAAAACAAACAAACAAACAAAAAACAAACAAAAAAGCTCAGGATAATGAAAACTATTCTCAACAATAAAAGAACTGGGGAATCACCATCCCTGACCTCAAGCTGTACTACAGAGCAACAGTGATAAAAAACTGCATGGTATTCATACAGAGACATACAGGTAGATCAATGTATAGAATTGAACAACCAGAAATAAACCCACACACCCATGGACACTTGATTTCTGACAAAAAACCAAAAACCATCCAGTGGAAAAAAGACAGTATTTTTAACAAATAGTGCTGGTTCAACTGGTGGTCAGCATGTAGAAGAATGCAAATTAATCCCATCTTATCTTCTTGTACAAACCTCAAGTCCAAGTGGATCAAGGACCTTCCCATAAAACACTGAATATATTAAAAGAGAGGTTGGGAAAGAGTCTTGAAAACATTGGCACAGGGGAAAGTTTCCTGAAAAGAAAACTAAGGCCTCAGGCTCTAAGATCAAAAATTGACAAATAGCTCATGAAACTGAAAAGCTTCTGTAAGGCAAAAGACACTGTTACTAAGACAAAACCGCAGCCTACAGATTGGGAAAGATCTTTACCAACCATACATTTGATATAGGGCTAATATCCAAAATATACAAAGCACTCAAGAAGATAGACTCCAGAAAACCAATTTAATAATGGGCTAAAAAGCTAAACAAAGAATTCTCAACTGAAGGATTGCTTAGAAACACCTAAAGAAATGTTCAGTTTCCTTAGTAATCATTCCCTGATTTTGATTTCTCATGCAATCAAAATGATCCTGAGATTCCACTTTATACCAACCAGAATGGCTAAGATCAAAACCTCAAGTATCAGGAGATACTGGGGAGGATGTGGAGAAAGCAAAGTACTCCTCCATTGCTGATAGGATTACAAGCTGGTACAACTACTTTGAAAATCAGTCTGGTGATCCCTCAGAAATTTGGGAATAGCTGTACCTGAAGACCTAGCTATACAACTCCTAGACATATACCCAAAAGATGCTCCAACACATAAAAAGGATATATGTCCCACTATGTTCATAGCAGCCTTATTTGTAATAGCCAGACTGTGGGAACAGCCCGAATGTTCCTCAGTGGAAGAATGGATACAGAAATTATGGCACAATTACACATTGGAATACTACTCAGATGTTAAAAATGATGACTTCACAAACTTTGAGGGAAATTGATGGAACGAGAAAATATCATCCTGAGTGACATAACCCAGACTCCAAAGGATGTACATTGTTATGTACTCACTCATAAGTGTATATTTGCTTGAAAGCTCAGAATACCCATGAGTCAACTCAAAGACCATATGAAGCTTAACAATAAGGAAGGCCCAAGTATGGATGCTTCAGACCCACATAGAAGGGGTAACAGAATAATCATGGGAGGGATCTGGGTAGTAGTGGGTAAGGGGAGTGAAAAATGGGGTCAGAATCAGGTATGGGAAGAGAAAGGAGAGAAGTTCAGAAGGCCAGGAGAATAAATAGAAGAAATAAGTAGCATTAGGGGTGGGGAACTTGGGAAACCACTAGAAAGTCCCATACACTAGGGATTCGAGAGGTTCCCAGGACCCAATGGAGATGACACTAGCCAAAATACTCAACAACAGGGAGATAGAAACTAAAGAGACCACCTCTAGTAGATAGATGTGGTCCACAGTGGCAGGATGGGGCCAACCACCCATCTAAACCTTTAACCCAGAATTGTCTCTGTCTAAAGTAAATGCAGTGACAAAAAATGGAGCAGAGGCTAAAGGTAAGGCCATCCAGAGACCACCCCATCATGCGATCTATTCCATCCTCAGACTCCAAGTCCTACACTATTGTTGATGCCAATATGTGCTTTCAGACAGGAACTTTGTGTGGTTGTCCTCTGAGAGGCTCTGCCAGCACCTGAAAAACAGATGCAGATAGTTAACCATTGAACTGAGCCTGGACCCCAACGGAAGTTAGAGGAAGGGCTGAAGGAGCTGAAGTACACTGCAACTCCATAGGAAGAACAGTATCAATTAAGCAGACACCTCAGAGCTCTCAGTGACTAAACCACCAACCAAAGAATACACATGGGCCGGTACATGACTCTTGCTACATATGCAACAGAGGACTATCTCATCTGGCATCAGTGGGAGGGAAGGTGTTGATCCTGTGGAGGCTTGATGTCCCAGAGAAGGGGGGTGGTTCAATGGTGAGGTATGAGTGTGTAGGTGAGCTTGGGGGCACCCTTTTAGAACCAAAAGAGAGTGGAAAGGGGGTGGGAAGTTCATGGAGGGGAGACTTAGAAAAGGAATAACATTTGAAATGTAAACAAAAAAGTCTTTAGTAAAAAAAATAAGATAAAATAAAGGGAATAACTAAAATAAACATGAATGCATAAAAGTGGTGTGTGTGTGTGTCTGCGTGTGTTGTAGGTGTGTGGATGGCATGTGCACATCGCCTATGTACACATGCCCATACACATATATGGATGTCAGAAGAAGAAATAAGGTGTTTCATTTTATCCATTTTTGCATTATTCCTTTTAGATGGGTCCTTCAGTAGTGTACAGCCCAGCAATCCTGTTTCTATCCCGTTCCATCCGTAGGGAACTACAGTTAGGGGAGAAAGCATGACTCTATATGGCCTTTTATGTGAGTTCTGGGATTTGACTTAAGTCCTTATGCTTTTGTAACAAGCTCTCCTCTTATCCACGGAGATATTTCCCGACCCCAATTTACAGTTGCATCATACATTCCACTGCATTTTACATCCAACTGTTTTACAGTTTTGTTTTCAGAAACTAGCCACAATGATATTAGGGGGAAACCCAGAATGCCCAGGTAAAACCCTGATCTACTCATCTTCCATCACTGCTTCAGCACCACCAAGCCACTGCTGATTAACTTTAGAGTGTGCCTATTTGGGAAAGATTTAAAACAGAATAGGAGTATTGCAATAAGACAACATACTCTCTTTTGTTTCTTTAGATGGCATTTTGAAAATGTTAAAATAGCAACTCAATTGTTTTCTCCCTAATGTCCTATGCTTTTTGTGGACTGTGTGGAGATTAATAGCAGCCCACAATAATCTGTTGTGTATTGTTGGGGGGAAACCTATGCTTCTGTTTCTGGAAAGAAATAATTGGTTTGTAGCTTATAGAGTCAACGGTTGAATTTAATGGAGCATAAAGGGGTGTATCTCTTATGAAGGAGGCATATTATCCGTTTAAACAGCTTCCAGTCTTGCACATAAATTAGACCTTCGACAAGCTTTGGAAAAAGGGAAACCACACAGCGATGAATTAACATGCATGCATAATCCGAACAAAGAAACTGTCTCTTTTCAAAAGAAGAGAAAGATCCAGTGTCTCTGTTACAGTTGGAAATCTTAAATTAATTATTGACTTTTCCATATTGTTTGCAGCCACTTTGTTTGCCCATTTATTGTAGAATGTATATATGGTAATTGTTTTACGGGAGCTCATAAAATTGAAACTGCAAATGAGATAGTGTATGAGCAATTTATTGCATATGCCCTTCAGACTCAGAACCTAACTTGGCATAAAAGAAAAGTGGTCAATGCATGCTTTTTCAAGGTCTTTTGTGAAGGGAGAATAGAATATTTTAGAGTATTTTCACAGTGAAATTCTCAAATAGCTGCAATTGAAAACCATTTCGTATTTTTATGTAAAACATTCACCATTTAGAAAACTGATTTATGGTGGTACCTAAAATTTACCTTGTTGGACATGTTTATGCTAAGAATGACAGTATAATTTGTGGACCACGTTATTCAAAAGATTCCTGTTTACTATAGATAATACAATAGTTTTCATACTCTTGAAATTACACACACACACACACACACACACACACACACACTCAGAAACACACAAATTTAATTTGCTTTAAAAGCAAACTTAAACAACAGTTAATATGATGAAGATTCTTCCAAGTAATCTCTCTCTCTCTGAGAACCCTCTTACAACTAAGACCAAACCATAAGTATGACCTTTAACCTTCTGAAATTCCAAGCGTCCTGTTATAATTCTTAACAATTTCATCTAGTGATTCATCTCACCAATATCAATTTACCTCTTAAGTGAAACATAGTACCCTCATCATGGCCCATTAAGATTCCTCATTTCTTTTTATTTCTTGACATTATTTTTATTTCTTCAAATTTTCACAGATTAAACAATATATCTTAATCATTACCTACCCCACTGTCCTCAACTTCTGTGATTTTCTGCTCAGCACACCCCCTACTCAACTTTATAATCCTTTTGAAAGGGATATATATTATAATATATATACACATATGTGTGTGTGCATGTGTATATATATATACATACACACACATATGTGTGTATGCATGTGTGTGTATTTAGATCTTATTAATAACTCTTTTCACCTACACCTCTAGGTCCCTCTAACAACTAAATATCTTGCTTTTTTCTTCATAACTTTATTGGGATAATTAGAGATTCCAGTATGTTTGTGGGTATAAGGCCATTCACTGGAGAATGGGCAATCTACCAGAGGCCACACACATGAAGAAAATAGACTATTTCCTAATGTCTATCAATTGACCATAGCTCTCATCTAAGGCATGTGTTCATGTGGGCCCTTTACCATCCTTGCTTAACTGGAGATTGGCTTGATCTTGTTCAATTCTTCTGGAGACAGCCACAGATTGTGTTAGTTCATGACTACTGTGGTTCTGTATTTCCTGAAAACACTATTTCACAGTAGATCTCTCTAACCTCTCTACTTATTACGCTCTTGCTAATTCCTCTTCCTTGATGATATGTGAAATTTGGGTTTATGATATAACACCTCATTTGTGGTTGAGACATCTATAATCACTTTTATTTGTACTTTGACTGGTTGTGAATCTCTGCAATAATGACAGTCAACTGCATTAGATAATTTCTTTGGTAAGTTCTGTGTCCACACTAACCTATAGGAATAAACACAATTATTTGAAAGGAAGTTTAATTATTAGCCCTCATAGCAAGATAGCACTAGTATGTTAGTCTCCTTAGATGAGAGTTCTTGGTCAGGTTTCTCATACAATCTCTTTGGTGATTCCAATTACTATGCATAGGCTCATGCGTATATAGCCATATACTCAGACATGAGCAATAAATCTGTGGCCATATCCCAAAGAAAAGTGCTGCTTTCTTCTCCCAGAAGCAATCAACCCCTTATATATCATTACCTAAAGAAGAAAGCTCCTGAGATCTATGCTAGTGTTTTAAATGGCTTGATCTTCTGCAAATCTGTTAGAGATAACCAAAGATGCTGTATTGTGATCTGTGCAGCAGACAAGTCATATTCAGAAGAGATCATTACACAATACTCATCCTCATCCTCCAGGTCTTAGAGTCTTTCTTCTCCCATTACCTTTGATATTTCCTGGGTATTTGGATGAGGTGGGGGCACAAGAAGACCATTTCTGAAAGTACTATTACATGTAATTATCAGGGGAACTAACAACAAAATGATTTTCCTTTATCAGAAGTACCCTCTGTTTGGGGCTCTGCTCTTGCTAACTTGAGGCACTAGATATCTTGAAGCACTTAGCCTCAAAAATGTTCAGGGAACATTTGGGTATTTGGTGAAGAGTATGATTTTGAAAGCAGACAAATTGAAGTTAAACTCCCAAATCTTCTTTCCCCATTATGTGATTTTCTATGTGTCCCAAAGTTTCTCTAAGTATCAAAGCTATATCTTGTGAGATGAACAAAGTAATGCCTTGAGTATAATTATCAATGTTTCATATTAGCCAATCATCTCATGCTCACACTTCTCAGGTATATCTCTTCATATATGACTATCTATAATCAATAGCTCATGTACTCTCTCACTGTTTTCTGTAGCCTTTCTAATACATCTTCCTTTCTAGGACCCTCACTTAGAAACTGCAACTTAACTTCTAATTTTTCTGTTATTTCCCATTATTTCTTCCCTCTATCTAAATAGCACCAACATTTCTTTTAGCCCATATTTGATGGATGGAGCTTTATCAGAGATATATTTTTTCTATGACTTTCAGACTTTCAGGCTATTCACAATATCATACATGAGAACAAAATAGCAATGGGAAGGTGTGGAGACAATTAAACATTTTACCTGTGAAATATCTGGCATACAGTAGCTATTTCAACACATCATATATTAAAAATATTACCTAGAAAGGTAGCTTATAATGTAGATAATATAAAGTAACGATTCTACTCCCATATTGTAATCAGGATGTGGTTAATGCAAAAGGGATTTGGGAGCTGGAGAGATGACTCAACAGATACAAATGCTTACTGGTCTCAGAAAATGAATTTAAGTCTCAGCACCCATGTGACAACTCATAATTGCTTGGGAATACAGTTCCAAAGAATCTGATGGTATCATTCGATCTTCTTCTGACCAACATGTCCTCCAGAATAAATGTAATACATATAAACTCATGCTGGCAAATGCACATACACATAAAAATAATTTTTAAAAATCTGAAGAAGGAATCTACATTACTTATCATACTTTTAAGAGTCTTGTAAATATAGGAATAGAAAATAATACAGTAGATTCCTCTGTAAGCTCTGTGACTTACACTTATCATTAAAATAAATTTATATAAAAGCCATAGTTTTTTAAATAAAATTTGTTTTTCAAGTTGTAAAACTTCAAGGCATTAAATGATTTGTAACACAGATCAAATACTAGAAACAGCTACTATAAATGAGCAGTTCTAACCATTACTGTTATAGTACATAAACAAATTTCCACCAAGATCCATGTAAAAAAAATCACCAATTAGTAAATAAATTCTTGTTATAAAATAGAGACATACATTAGTTTGTATTTGGTATTCTACTTTCAGCCAATACAGCATACAACTGGCTAATCTAAAACTTTGTACAGATGATAAATTATTGTTTCTTTAATGCCAATCCAAGCTAATATTAACATAATCAACCTAGAATTAGAGTTTAAGCACTTACATAACAGTTACAAGTACTATTACTTTAATCAACCAATGTACTCATCATGTTATTAATTTCTAAACAACTTCTTTTCGCAAAATTCAAGTGTTTTCTATTATGAAACTCTAAGAACTATTCCAATATAATAATTATTCTTATATATGCTACAGCAGGGTATCTGGCTTCAAGGCCACCCATATTTTTTTTCCGTTTATTTATTTGTTCATTTATTTATTTATTTATTTATTTATTTATTTATCCACTTTACATCTTGATCACAGCCTCACTCCTCCCAGTCTTCCCTTATACAGCCCCTTTCCCAAACCCCTCACCTTCTTCTTTGAATAGGAGCAGGCCTCCCTGGGTTTTACCCTACCCTGGCAAGTCAAGTCACTGCAGAATGAGGCTTATTGTCTCACATTGAGGCCAGACAAGGTAGCCCAGTTAGGGGATAGGGATCCAAAGGCAGGCAACAGATTCAGGGAGAATCTCTCTTGCCCCACCACTGTTCTAGTTGTTAGATATCAGCATGAAGATTAAGCTGCACATGTGGTACATATATTTAGGGGGCCTAGGTCAAACTAATGCTTGCTCTTTTGTTGGTGGTTCAGTCTCTGGAAGCCCCCAAGGCTATGGGTTTATTGACTCGGTTGGTCTTTTAAAGCGTTATTGGAAAAAGCTGCATCCCTTTCCTCGTGGCTAGTTGCTTTCTTTCTCTAACAGAAGTGTCAGTAACTGAGTCAAAGACCATCTGGTCCACAAAGCTAAAAGTGTTTCCTGTATGCCCTTCTACAGAAAACCATGTTGCACGTCTGCTATATGTGCCAAAATTTGTTTTTTAGATATCATTTAATTCCATTAGCTCCCTTGGCTTTAGACCTTAACATGTAACAACTCTTTGGGTGATTCTTTAGAAATGAGATTGTCCAGTAAAAAAGAAAAAAAAGTAAAATCAGAACAATTTTTATTTTCAGTAATTTGAACTAGATTTTTGTCTCCTGAAATTTCAAATTCTAGCAAATTATTTTGTTTTATTCCAGAACATGGATACTATGAGAAAATGGAGTGTATACAGGATTTGGAGCCAAATGGACCTTAGTTTGAACCCTACCTATAACCAGTAAATTATATGGCCAGGGAAGATTTCTACACTTCTGATCCTCAGATTCTTCTCTAATAAAATGATGATGACAGTTTCTAGAAGCAATGCTCTGTCATGAGGACATATGATCATCTATCTGAAGGCCTAGTTTATTAATTGTATACATGGTAAGTATATAATTCATAATAGTTCTTTTAATTTCCTTTACAAAACCCACTCCTTGATTACATGATATCATAGCTACAAATTTCATTCCCAACCATTTCTACTTTCTAGGAGGCAACAGCTACATAAACAGTACAGAAACAAAACATATAACTAACCCTCTAAGAAAAAAATCCTGCCTTAATTACTACAAAGAAATAAGGACATTTTTTTCATTCAAGACCTCATAAAGTGAAGGAAAAGTTGATTTGTCTGGGATCCTTGTAAGTGGTTCAAGATGACAACCCATAACTGCATTTACATTTTTACCAATGAAATATTGTAGTATCAGTATTTCAGGCTATATCTGCTCAGTTACCCTAAATATGATTAGATTCTCAATTATTACTGTGTACTTCACATCTCCTATATCTTGATCAAATCTCCAGGTCCACTAAATATGATAAAATGTTTTTAAAATTGCTGAAGAAATAATTCCACAAAAACAAGTATTCTAAAATATCTTATACACTATAGGAAATTTTGTTACAGAAATTAAATTCCAGAACGTTTATCAACTATAACTGTTTATAAATGTTCATTCCTTAAAATAACATGACTGGTGAAAAGGAAATGAGACCCAAATCATTCAAATATTCTTGGCATATCTTACCTCCTAGATGTTAAATATGGGCTGAACTCTCAGGTCTTATGAGATCCCTTCCATCATCCATGTCTCTTAATATGTTACAAGAGTGAACAGACTGGATGAGTCTCACAGACAGAGAGCTAAAGAAATCTTCTCTAGGTATCTCCCAGCACAGAACTCTGCTTGTATGAGCTCAAGACTTTTCTCTCTGTGTTCTATACTCAGAACTCAGGTAACTGCTCCCCATCCAGCAGTTCCCTCTCTCTGGAATGAGGGATAAAAGTCAGAAAACTACTGAAGATCTTTAGGGAAATGAGATTCCCTAAAATTTGGATGGAAAAGAAGGGGAAAATGTACTCAGAATATCCAAGACAATGATCTCATTCCTGGATTTTTGAAGAGGGAACTAAGTGAACTAGTTGCCAAGACAACCTATGTCGGGGAGAAGGGTTGGGGCAAGGAAATGGGAAACCTATGGGTACTTCTGTTTTCATCTCTATCCCTAGCAGCCTTTCATGGGGTCAAAGGCTGTTTGGAGTGTGACCCCAAATTTACAGAGGATGTTAGGACCTTGTTGGGAAACCTGGTACCTCTAGAAGTTCCTGATAGAAATCAACTGCTGGACAGGCAGCATAAGGAGATAACCCATATAAGCTCCAAGGTCTCCCACAAGGATAAGATGCTTCGTTTGTTGGGTGAGGGAAGCTTGAGTCCTGAGAGTTTGGGAGATTAAAGGGGGAAGGGAGGTATGGAAGAAAACAAGTGGATCCAATCTATGTCCTTCAAAGATATGATTATTGCCTATCCTACACATACCTTTCTCTTTCCTATGTAGCTGTTCGAAATGTGGTCAAATTGAGAGTATGGCTGAAGGATGAATTTTATAGACTGGGCAATGAAACATGGAAAGGTAAGGTACTACCTCACTGTCAAAGCTTTTATGGTGTAAACAGGTAAAGAGGAAATTTGACAAGGGAAAAGAAAAGCAATATAGCTGAACTTAAATTCTGAAATAATCACACTGACTGCTGCTATCACTTCCGTTTCTTTTAAAGGAGTCTTTATCATTCAAGGCAATCTTCTGGAGATCCGCCGAAACTTGGAGAAAAATCTGACACAAATAATAAAGAACTTCTCTAAAGTTGGTAATGAGACATTTCTACCTAAACAGCACTGAAATTATGTCAGAGAACAGGAACTATGGGGTGAGAAGGGGACCCAGCGCCCAGGTCTAAGGGGTTTGGGAGTAGTGAGCAGTGAATAGACAGCAGTGGTCAAGTGGGTATTAGTGTGGCACAGTGAGGGGGAGTCTAAGCTCATCAGATCTTTCTGATTCTCCTTTAGCTTGTTCAGAAGATTGCAGTGAGTACAGTACATGGGACGCCTGGAGGTTTCAGCCCATCTCCTTTCTCTGTCTGCTCTTTTTCTTCAGATAGATACACCTTGAACCCAATTTTTAGAGCTGTAGAGGAAATATCAATAACATCTGATGGCAAAACTAAGCATATGAAATTTTTACATGCCCCCCCCCCCATATTGTGAAGAAACGCTAACCCACTTCTCCAACGTGAGCTATGACATCATTGCTCTGCTCCATCATAAGCTAAATGTTTATAACTTTGAACTTTTAAGAATTTCAAATACTAGAGAAAGAATTCCAAGAAATGTAACTTAAGAGTCCTGGAAATGCCCAAGAGCTAATCTATATTCATGAGTCAAGGAAAACCCTTGCCATGACCCTTTTATTATTATATTTTTCTTTGCCAGTTGTAATTGAAGGTCCTATCCTCGATTGTTGGACCTGTCTTCGGATGACCACTCGGTGTTTCAAAGGAGACTACTGTCAAGGTGACATGGGTGGGGACAGGTCTCAAGGAACTAGATGGTCCACTATCTTATTTTGAGTACTTTTAATAAAGCTTACAGTAATGTTTTAAAAAAAGGAAGTTGAACTAAAATAAAATGCTGAGTAAAAGATATATCAACATTAGTAAAGTAGAGTAAAACCAGTGGAGCAGGTAAGAATGAATCTGGCTGGATGTCCGACTCCACTGCAGGAGTTATTAGAATAAAGAACAGCAAGTGGAAAATTTCTGGAGGGTTTAACACAAAGGAATCCAACAATAGTGATATATCCATTCTTTAGAAAGTGTCACAATCACAATTCCTCTCCTTGCTAACTCATTTTCTCTATTTCCTTTTTCCTTCCAGATGAGGATCCCCAAAACACTGAAAATCGAGAGATTTCCCTCTATCTGATATTTATAGCAGAAGCTGTCATTTTGGCAAGTGCTGTGCTACTGTGAGTTCCCCCCACCTCCCTTCAAGCATTACTTTGCAAAAGAGATTGTGATTGTCTAAATTCCTTTCTTCCTCATGGAAATGAGGAAAGGGAAAAAGCACACAAGCTGCATGGGAAGGAGAGGTCGAGTACAGAGTAATCCAGACATACAAGAAAATAATTACATAATTTTTTAAAATATTGCATTTCAATTTTAATTATAGATTGTCCTCTTTCTCTCTAAGCCAGATTTCATGTTTGCATCTCACATCGGAGAAAAATGAAGGCAATACGAAGGACTTTGAAGACATATTTGGAGAAGAAACTAGAAGAACTAGTGGAGATGATATACAAAGATGATGGGAAAAAAAATTTGGAGTTTGGGAAATCACATTCACAATCTCTGACAGGAGAACCCACAAGTGCTGAGTCAGAAATGCAAACTGGGACTTGACTTCCTTAGTGATCAGAAAAATCACAGCATCCTAAAAACGGGAATATAGCTTAGGGTTTCTCCAGTGAACATCCTTCCTGACATCCTGAGACAATGGACAGAATGAGAGGGAAGAAAATTTACCCTGAGCTATAAAGAAAAACTGCTATGCTGCAATACACACAAGAAACATATGCCGTGTGATAATAAAAATGTATTGTTACTCACTCATAAATGGCAGTGATAAGGCCACCTTCCATGTTTATAAAGCTGAATTTTATTTCTATTATTATTTTTCCATGTGTACATTCAGGATTATTGTAGATGATTTCCTAGATAACAGATATTGAATTTTTATCATAGTCTCATAAGCACATATATATGTGTAAAATAAAGTAAAAAAAAAAAGTAGATGTGAGTAGCTGGGGTTTGTCCTTATCATTTCCTTCTGAATCTCTGCATCAAGACAAAGTTACTTATTTTTCCTTTTTCAAGTGTGTATGTTGTATGCATGCATGTGTGTTTGCTCGTGTGTGTGTGTGTGTGTGTGTGTGTGTGTGTGTGTAGCTGTGCGGGGGAGAGGGGAATGCTATGACTCTTCCGAGATTAATATCCTACATGTATTTTTGAGGTTTCTCAGTCAAGCCAATGACTTGTCTTGCTAGGCAGTTGTCACCAAGATCACCTTTCTCAGATTTCCAAGGCAATAATTACAGGAGACCTATCATTCCCACACTGTAAATACTTGGGTTCTGGGGGTCCAAACTCTGGTCTTTTTGCTTTCACAGTAAACACTTTAGCCACTAAGTCGTATTGACAGCCCAGAAGTTTTTATTCCATCATATTTTTTAATTGAATATCATCATTATTATCATATGCATATCAATTATTTCATTATATATACATTATCTCTATATATGTATATATAGATAGATATGTATAGATATGTATATATACATCAAACAAAGGTATCTTACTAAACCTTTAAGCAATCACTGTTGCCTCAGTAGAGCTGAAGAAATATATATATATATATATATTTCTAGTATATAGTATATATACATATTTATATACTAGAAGTATGCAAACTAAGACAAACTTTGATTAGTGATTTATGCTTATTAAAATCAAGAATAGTATTAATGAACAAAGACATAGTTATGATAGATTAATACAAATTGTAATGGTGGTTGTAACATCTTAATATACTCTTCATCATGCAGCTAGTGCAGAACAAAGCCTGGACTAGAACACAGCCTACTTAGCTCTAGTAGCCATTCACTTTCCACTTTGCCTTGCCTCCTTTTCTTCTGTAAGCTTGTTCCAGAGGAGAAGCAAAGCAGTTCACCAGTAGGAAATAAATATAAAATCTCTTAATTGAGCAGTGGGTACAAGTGTTTCAACCAAGGATAATGGGTGAGTTTAGAGAACTAGACATGAATTCCTTCCTGTTAACAAGGCCTGAATACTAATTAGACAACTATTGCTTACCCCAAGGGTGTAAGTGCCACTATTGAATCTTTTGGCATATCTTCTGGAAATGTTTGTGTTTTGTAGTGAGTAGAGCCAGACAGAACAATTAGTTGCTTTTCTCCATTGAGTGACTGGAAGCCTCATGGTGCTAGTATATGTCATTTTTTGAAGGTGTCTGCATTGGATTCACTTCCCACTAAGTCATCACAATGTAATTTTTAATATTTTCATAAATTCTTTGAGATTATTTTACAAGCAAATCATGACCACTCATTTCTTAACTCCTCCAGATCTGCCAATAATTCTCTTCTCATCATTTTTACCACTACCTCCCAGCCCTACCCCCACTGCCTCCTTTTACAAACCCATCAAATCCAACTGATGCTGTTTCTGGTAATTCATCTTACCAATGGCTACAGTCTTAGAGAAAGCTGTCTCCCCTTCTTCCAGTAGCTACTAAGCAACAAACATTCCTTAACTAGGGGTAGAACTTCATGTGTCAGTCACCTTTTCAAGCTTGGATCTGGTCTGGTTTCAGCTTGCACAGGTCTTTGGCATCCTGTCATACCTCCTGATAGTTAATATCTCAGCTGCACTGTTTTGCCAAAAACATATTTTTGTCTTGTAATTATTCACTTTCTTTGGCTCTTACACTCTCTCTGCCCATTTTTCTGAAATGTTGAGCTTGGAGTGGGGAGCAACATAAATGTTGTGCTCAGGAATAAGAATTCCACAATATTTTCTCTGTACCTTCTCTAGTTATGATGCATTGTATCATAACTAGATACTTGTATCATAACCTGCATTGATGATCAGCAAATAGAAGCTTCTCTAATGAGAACCGATTCTTCAATATAAGGACATGACAATAAATCATTAGAAGTTTCATAGCATGTCCATTTGTCAGAATAATAATTGCAGGTTTTCTCTTTCAGCCTATGACCTGACTTGTCATAGGTTTTGGCCCATTTAGTGCCAAATATGATTTTGTGGAAAAGGTCTTAAAACCAATCATAAATTGATCACTTACTTCTGTGATGGTCTGCCACTATTGTGACTGTAAGCATGTCATGTCAAGTAAATCAGAATTATACCTCACTATGTTCAAGACTGTGTAATATTGAATAGTTTGAGAAAATTGGTATCAGATCTTCTTTGAAGGTCTGGTAGAGTTCTGCACTAAATCCATCTGGCCTGGGCTTTTTTGGTTGGGAGGTTTTTAATTTCTTTTTCTACTTCCTTGTGTGATATGGGCCTGTTTAGATTCTCTTGATTTAACTTTGGTATGTGACATCTGTCGAGGAAACCATCCATTTCATCTAGATTTTTCAGTTTTGTTGAGTACAGGCTTTTATACTAGGATCTGATGATTTTTTTTTTTTTTTTTNAATTTCCTCCCTTTCTGTTGTTATGTCTCCCTTTTCATTTCTGATTTTCTTAATTTGGTTACTGCCTCTTTGCCCTTTAGTTAGTTTGACTAGGGGTTTATCTATCTTGATGATTCTTCCAAAGAGCCAGCTTTTGGTTTTGTTGATTCTTTGTATTGTTTTCTTTGTTTCTGATTGGTTGATTTGGGCCCTGAGTTTGACTCTTTCCTGCCTTAGACTCCTCTTTCATGAGTTTGCTTCTTTTTGTTCTAGAGCTCTCAGGTGTGCAGTTAAGCTGTTAGTGTAAGATATCTCCACTCTCTTTATCAGGGCACTTAGTGCTATGATTTTTCCCCTTCACATGGCTTTCATCGTGTCCCATAAGTTTGGGTATGATGTGTTAACATTTTCATTAAATTCCAAGAAGTCTTTAATCTCTTTATTTCTTCCCTGAACAGATTATCATTGAGTAAAGAGTTGTTCTGTTTTCAAGTGTGTGTGGCTTTCTGTAGTTTTTGCTGCTGTTGAAGACCAACCTTAGGCCATGGGGAACTGATAGGATGCATGAGATTACTTCAAACAGAAGGAATACTACCTAACTTATTCTATGAAGTAACAATTCCTTTGATATCTAAACTACACAAGGACCCAACCGAAAAAGATAACTTCAGACCAATCTCGCTTATGCATATCCATGCAAAAAATACTCAATAAAATTCTTGCAAACTGAAGCCAAGAACACATCAAACCGTCATTCATCACAATCAAGTAGGTTTCATCTTGATGAAGGGATGCAAGGTTGGTTTAATATATAAAAATCCATTAACATAATCCACTATATAAAAAAACTCAAAACAATCATTTGATCATCTCCTTAGATGCAGAAAAAGCATTTGACAAAATACAACAGCCCTTCATGTTAAAAGTATTGGAGAGATCAGGAATTCAAGGCCCATAACTAAACATAATAAAAGCAATTTACTGCAAGCCAACAGCCAATATCAAATTANATGGATACATACTTGAAGCAATCCCACTGAAATTGGGGACAAGACAAGGATGCCCACTCTCCCCAGTTCTATTCAATATTGTAATCAAAGTGTTAGTAAGAACAATAAGACAACAAAAAGAGATTAAGGGGATACAAATTGGACAAGAAGAAATAAAGGTATCACAATTTGTAGTAATATGATAGTATACATAAGTGACCCCAAAAATTCTACCAGAGAACTTCTTCATCTGATAAACAACTTTAGCAAAGTAGCCATATATAAAATTAACTCTAATAAATCAATAGCCTTCCTTTATACAAAGGATAGACAGGGTGAGAAAGAAATTAGGGAAACAGTTCCCTTAACAATAGCCACAAATAGTATAAAATATCTTGGGGTAACTCTAAACAAACAAGTGAAAGATCTGTATAACAATAACTTCAAGTCTCTCAAGAAAGAAATCGAAGATCTCAGAAAATGGAGAGATTTCCTATGTTCATGGATTGGCAAAATTAACATAGTAAAAACCAGACATCCTACCAAAGGTAATCTATAGATTCAATGCAGTCCCCATCAAAATCCCAACATAATTTTTCAAAGACATGGAAAGAACAATTCTCAAATTCATCTGGAAAGGCAAAAACAAACAAACAAACAAACAAACAAAAAAACAACAAAAGAACCCAACAGAATAGCGAAAACAATTCTTAGCTATAAAAGAACAGCTGAGGGAATCACCATACCCTGACCGCAAGCTTTACTAGACAAAAACTGCATGGTGTTGGTACAGAGACAGACATGTTGATCAATGGAATAGAATTGAAGATCCAGAAGATCCAGAAATAAAACCACATGTACATGCTCACTTGATCTTTGACAAAGACACCAAAAATATACAATGGGAAAAAGAAAGTATTTTCAATAAATGGTGCTAGTCTAACTGGCTGCCTGTATGTGGAAGAATAAAAATAAACCCATATTTGTCACCTTGTACAAAGCTCAAGTTCAAGTGGATCAAGGACCTCAACATAAAACACTGAATCTATTAGAAGAGAAAGTGGGAAAGAACCATGATCTCATTAGCACAGAGGAAAAATTCCTAAACAGAACTCCATGGCTCATGCTCAAATATCAAGAATTGACAAATGGTACCTCATGAAACTGGAAAGCTCCTGTAATACAAAGGACACAGTAGATAAGACATATTGGCAGCCTTCAAGTAGGGTAAATGTCCTTACTAACTCCATATGTGATAGAGGGTTAATATTCAAAATATATAAAGAACTCAAGAAGTTAATCACCAAAAAAAAAACAAAAACAAAAACAAACAAACAAACAACCCAATAAAAAACTGGGGTATTAAACTTAACCAAGAATTCACGACTGAGGAATCTAAAATAGCTGAGAAGCACCTAAAGAAATGTTCAAAGTCCTTAGTGATTAGAGAAATGCAAAACAAAACATCCCTGAGATTTCAACCTATACCAATCAGAATGGCTAAGATCAAAACCTTAGGTGACAACACATGTTGGAGAGGATCTGGAGAAAGAAGACCACTCCTCTATTGCTGGTGGGATTGCAAACTGGTACAACCACTCTGGAAATCAATCTGGAGTTTCCTCAGAAAATTGGAAATAGATCTACCTGAAAAACCAAGCAATACCACTCTTTGGAATATACCCAAAAGATGCCATGCCACATGGTCATGTGTTCCACTATGTTCATAATGACCTCATTTCTGATAGACAGAAGCTGGAAACAACAGAATGGATACAGAGAATGTGGTTCATTTACACAATGAAATACTACTCAGCTATAAGAACAAGGACATCCTGAGTTTTGCAGGCAAATGGATGGATCTAGAAAATATGCATCCTGAGTGAGGTAACTCACACCCAAAAGGACATGTATGGTATGTACACACTAATAAGTGGATATTAGCCAAAAATCCAAACAAATAAACAAGCAAACAAAACCATAAAGAATACCCAAGATACAGTCCACAGAACTCAAAAAGATCAACAAGCTGAAGTGCTCAAGTGGGGATGCCTCAGTCCTATTTGGGAGAGAGAAGAAAGTAATTACAATTGGGGATGGAAGCAGGGACCTGAAAGGGAAATTGGATGAAGTGGGGTGGGGGAGGTGGGAAAAGAGGGGAACCTGATCTAGTGTTGGGTGAGGGAAAAGGACTAAAGCCCTGAGGGCTAACAGAAGAAATGTAAACAGGCAACCCCTGGAAATAGGAGGTTGGAGGGTGACCCCCCAGAATGTACCAGAGACCTGGGAGGTGAGAGCCTTCCAGGACTCAAAGGGAGGGACCTTAGATGTAATGCCCACCCAACAATAGAGAAAGGGAACTTATAGAGCTCACCTCCAGCAGGAAGATAGTGAAGGATGGGGTTGCCATCCCATAGTCACATCTCTGATCTATAATTGTTCCTATCTGAAAGAATTACGGGGATGGAAATGGAGAGGAACCTAAAGAAAAGAAGTTCCATCAACATGCCCAAAGTGGGATCCAGCTCAACGGGAGGTCCCAAGGCCTGGCACTATTACTGAAACTATGGAGGCCTCCTAAAAAGGGGCCTATCATGACTGCCTTCTGAAAGACCCAACAAGCAACTGAAAGAGTCAGATGCAGATATTTCTACCCAACCAATGGACAGAAGCAGCTGACCCCTGTTGTTGAATTAGGGAAGGCTGAAAGAAGCTGAGGAGAAGGACGATCCTGTAGGAGTAGCAGCAGTCTCAATTAATCTGGACCCCTGAGATCTCGCAAACACTGGAACATCAAACAGAGAGCATACACCAGCTGATAGGAGGCCCCCAACACACATACAGTAGAGGACTTCCAGGTCTGTGTTCATTCAGAGATGACCCTAAAGAGACTGGAGGCCCCAGGGAGTTTAGAGGTCAGGTGGGGTTGGGGGTGGGGACATCCATGTGGAGATCGGGTGGGGTGGGAAAGAGGTGTGGGATGTGGAGCAATTGGAGGGTGGTGGGGAGGTGGACAGCCAATGGAATATGGAGTGTAAAAAATAAATTAAAAATTAAAAAATATTTTAAAGGCAAAAAAAAAAGACTGAGTAATATTATTCTCCTTTAGCATTCATACCAAATTCCAATACTATGACAGTTACCCAGCAACACTGAAGCTTCCCAGTTCATAGAACCTTGATTTTTCTGTTTCTTAGGTTCAAATCTGTGGTATTTTTAGTTGTAAGCCTTAACTGTCATGTTATGTTATGGAGGGTAATAAAAAACATTATGGTATCTGTTGCTGTACCAGAACACTAGACACCAGGACCCAAAGGACATTAGAGATTAAAAGGTTCCTTACACTTCTATATTATCAATTCATCATCAAAGGAAGTAAAGGGGACAATGTAGAAACCGAATCAAAAGTCATGGAGGAGTGTTTCTTGCTGGATTTGTCTCCTTGGCTTATTCAGTCTGACTTTATGTCATTCAGGATCAATTGTTTAGGAGTGACTCATCACCAGTGGTCTGACTGAGATTTCTCACACTCGTCATTAATGAAGAAAATGCCTCACAGACTATAGGCCGTTATTTTTTTCAAATAAGAGTCCTTTACCCAAATTACTCTAGCTTGTTTGGGTTGACAAAAAACTATCCAGCACAATGGAAAATTCCCTCATGACAGGAAATATAGAGCTTATCTGTGGGGCCTTATTAGTCTATATGTCCAAAACAAGCAACCAATTCCTGGCAATGGGTTTTTTGTATGTTAAACTATGCTATCTCTTATGAGTAGTGTCACTTCTTTATAGGGTATATTCTCTCTCTCTCTCTCTCTCTCTCTCTCTCTCTCTCTCTCTCTCTCTCTCTCTCTCTCTCACACACACACACACACACACACACACACACACACACACACTCACTCACATATATACACTTTTCTATAGGTACAGATAAATGTCCCAGAGGTGTTGGGTGTTATTTATCCCTCCCTGTATCTTTCCTCTCCTCTGTCCTTCACTTCTGGATGCCAATTTAATCCTTCCTGATACATTGTACTCTTTAAATATACCAATGCATTCTATTTTCTGTCTTTTGAAATATACCCGCTGCTGTCCCTTACTAATTTCTTGAACACTGTGATTATTTCAAATGAAACATTTGACAGTGCAAAGTATCCATAAATGAGAGAAAACTTTGAAATCTATCTTCCTGGGTCTGGTTTAACTCACTTAGAATGATATTTCCAGCTCCATCCACTTACCCAGGAATTTCATAATGGGTGAGTCTTCTATCTGTTCTACTTACTATAATTGACATTGATCATAAACCCAGAAGGTAAGCTTGCCCTTTTGGAAGCACCAGAGGAGGAGAGGTCCATTGCTGTTCGTGTTTATAATATAATAAAATAAAAATCATCTAATTAGAACATTTGTTTATCTAGTAGAAAAGCTCTTGGAATACTTCTGTTTTTCAATTGTAAAGATGATAAATTGTTAATTACTTACAATTCTAATTTAAGCCTGATAAAATGGTCATAGTAAAAGCATGTTATATAAAAACGTACTCGTAACAGCATAATGTTTAACAAAAATCTCATTTATGCCAATATACAAACAATACAAATCATTTGACTGCTGGAGCAATTATTACTTGAAAGTCATTGTTACCCTGCTGTCATTTCTGGAAAAAGATTGTTAACATTATTCCCCCTGAAAGCTGCATCTTTACAGTCTTGTGTCTCAGCATTATGATGAAACACTTGTTACCCCAATGTTTGGGGGTACTTTTAAATGTTCATTATTTATTACTTAAGTAATTATTATCATTTAAATAACATTATTTATAATATTGGCCTATAAGCAAGTCTGTTAGGCATTTTCTTCATTAATGATTGGTGTGGGTAGTCTCAGACCACTGGTGATAATTCACTCCTCGACAATTAATCCTGAATGACAAAAAAGGCAGGCTGAATAAGCCAAGGACACAAGTCCTATAAAAAACACTTCTCCATGATGGTTGATTCAGTTGCTACATTGCTGCCTTACCTTCTTTTGATGATGAACTGTTTCTTCAGTTCAAATATGTGGTATTTTCAGTTGCAAGCCCTAACTGTCATGTTATGGAAGGTAATAAAAACACATTATGGTTTCTGTTGCTGCACTAGAACACTATGACCCATAGAACATTAGGGATAAAAGGGTTTAGATTCCTTACACTTCTACATTAACAGTTCATCAAGGGAAATTAAGAAAGCAGTAGGGACCCAAACCCTTTTATCCCCAACTATTTTTTGGTCATGGTGTTCTATTACAGTAATTAATAATATAAATGCATTGTCAAATGATTGTTTAAATATATTATTTAAATAATAGTTATTATTATTATTATTATTATTATTATTATTATTATTAATTGCTGACATTACTTTGCAATACACTAATACCCATGAAAGATACTTCTTTATAGTCTGTGTCTTAGTACTTATGATGAAATAATTTATTTGGGGGTACTTTTTTTTTTTTCTTTTGAGGCAGAGTTTCTCTGTATATCCCTGGCTGACCTGGAACTCACTCTGTAGATCAGGCTGGCCTTGAACTCGGAAATCTGCCTGCCTCTGCCTCCCAAGTGCTGGGGTTAAAGGCATGTGCCACCACTGCTCAGCAGGTTGGTTTTGTTGTTGTTGTTTTGTTGTGGTTCCTTTGTTTTCAATTGGGGGTACTTTTAAATAATTATTATTTTGTCATTTTCTTCATTTTTATAAAAGAGAGGATAATCATATGTTTTAAAGTTTTACTCTGTAATAGTTGTGTGAAAATCTAACAATTTATTTTTTTCTAAATCTGTTGTAAAAATAAATGTAACAACCAAGATAATTAAAATACTTAAAAATAATTGTTGTTCCATGTATATTTGTATACATATACACATATATATTTCTAACTATAACCTGTTAGACCTATATAATATGATCGGGACTGAGCATTTGGTCATGGATAACTACCTGGTATGATTTTTCCTAAAGGAGACTGTTGCTCTCCCTCTCAGCATTCCTTAGGGCCGTGGGTTGAAAGAGAGCAATGTGAATATATGAGAAGCTTTGGATGGAGGAAAGGGAAAGAGGAAATTGTGTGGATATATTATAACCTCAAAACATGGTTGAAACAATAAAAATATAAGTTTTTAGAACATAAAAATAAAAATTTACTGAGAAAATAAAAACAAAAGTTGATTTAATAATAGATACTGAATAACTATTTATTATTATTATTATTACTAATTGTTTCATTTATTTACACCCCAAATGTTGCCTTCCTTATTATCCCCCTCACAGAGTCCTTCCCACATGCCCTCTCCTCTTTGAGACTAAGGATGCAGCCCCTTCAGGCATCCTCCTTCCCTAGGGCATGGGGTCTCTACAGGATTAGGTGCATGCTCTCCCACTGAGATCAGACAAGACAATTCTCTGCTACATATGTGTTGGGGGGACCTCAGACCAGCTGGTGTATGCTCTTTGCTTGGTGGTTTATGAGCAACTATTTACAGTTCTTCCTATTCTCCCCCCTTACCTAGATAGAAAGAAGTTTGTACCTTCTCCTGTTTTAGGTTGTCTTTATCCTGAGATACCTATGACCCGACCTCTTCCGCAATATAGCGATTTCCCTCTAATTTTCTCAATCAATTAAAGCTTCTGAAAGCTGTAGACACTCAGTCACCGAATTCTCTTGCGCTACTCTTTAGAAAGCATTGACGTCCCCCCTCATGTATGTTTTGGCAGACAACGTACTACAAGTTATGTGCTTCTCACTGCTATATAAAAATTTTTCTCCAGTGCCGTATATACGCTGAGCAGTTATTTTCAAGCAATTATCAGTAGTAACATTGCTCGCGAGTATTACAATTTCCCCGACTGCTGATGGTTTCTCATGTGATACAAAGGGAAGACTCTACACTTATTTTCATACTTAAACCACATTTTTGGTTGTGTTTTAGAGTATTTTTTTTCTTGGTTTTGATTTTTGTTGTTTTTGTTTGCTTGATTTGTTTTTTGTTTGTTTGTTTGTTTGTTTTAACCTTCTTATCTTTGCAGCGTGGTATACAAGATAACTCAATTTGGTTTTCTCTCAATTGATACATAAGGTAAGTGAAATTCACTCCAGTCATTTTAATTACCATGACAATTACTTCTGAAACTTCCATTAAAGGAAGCGTTATTACACTTATTATGTGTATTTGTATTTGTGTATGTACAAATATGTGAATATAAATGTGTTATAGTAGACTTAAGCACTCAGAGGAAAGCAGACATAAGGACATCAGAGGAAAGCTTGCAAGAGTCAGTTCTCCCTTTCCAACATATGGCTCTGGGGAACCAATCAAGTCATCAGGCTTAATGTTTTTATCCCCTGGGACATCTAGTTTGCCAGAAACACCTTTGAAAATATTAGGTTATTTGCAACTTCGGATTGGATTTCCATCAGTTTACAAATCCTCAACTTTTCTCTCTGCTTTTTATGTCCCTCAGACAGGCCATGATGACTTCAAATAGCTCAGGCATAAACTAAATTTCTTTTCATAGACGTCATATCTCATAGAGTGTATTCAAATTCATGCTGTATCCAGGCCTTTAAAGAGGGTGTATGATGCATATAGATTTTTGGATGTATGTTTGCTTATAGATTTTTAGACAAGGTACTACTTTGTCAACTATTTTTTATGATTTTTCAAGAATTACAAAAATTATTAAAAATCATTTGTGTACAGGGAATATTTTTGTCTCAATGAGTTTACATAATTTCTTCCAAGTTCTCTAAGATCAAAGAGTGAAGTCCTAGTTAAATTCTCAAACTGTAAATCTTTCCCTTAGCTGGAATGGGTTCTATGGATACCATACATTACCTAAAATAAGGGAATCTGATTGTATTCTGAATCTCTCTCCTTTAATGTATCCTAACTAGTTATCCTTCATTTAGTATTGCCTTTCTTCCTGAATATTTTATTTAGTTTCTCTGGCTTTGCTACTAGGTCCTTTCTCTTTAAACCCATAATAATGGCTTCTTCATCAATCTGTGGGAGTCCAGCTTCTCCTGGAAGCAAATTTGTACTTCATTCAAAATTGTCCAATCCTAAAATACAAATTCTTAATAAACCCCTGGCTTAAATATTCCATTGCCTCCTTCATTCAGAACTGAGAAATGCAAACTCTTTCAGACTCTTTGTATGGCTTAAAAGTTTGCCAGCATGGCTCACATAGAATCTTACATTTATCCCATTGCTTTTCCATTCCTTCCTCTTCTCTTGGAATTTGCTGAACATCTTACTTCAAAACATTTCTCACTATGCTCTTTCCTGCCTGATCTCCCTGACAATCCTCTTCAAGCTTCTAAACTAATTAACTCAATCAGTAGAACATGCAGCCCTTGAAATTGTAATCCTCCTGCCTCAATCATCCATGTAGGATAGCTGGAATTACCACTAGAAAATTTGCTGTGATTTTTACATAGAATGAATCACCACAATTTTCCGGATCATCTATGATTCTCAAGCATCTCCATATTGCTTTTCATAGACAACTGCTTTAACTGGTTTGCACACGACACTCCTGGACAGGAACGCCTGAGGAAAAAGTAACTATCCCATGCCTATTTGAACATAACAAAGTTTCCTAGAATTTTGTCTCTCTTTCAATACTGTTTGAGGCAGATTTTTTTTTCTGAAACCTCAAATAAAACAATAACACTGCCAAGTTGTAATTTACTTAATAACAGTTAAGGATTATTATAAAGGTATTAATACCTAACTCTAAAATTATCAGAGATCAGCTTACTCATAAATATATCTATATTTGAATATCCTTAAGGTGCCTGTCTCAGACAGAAAGAAAACTCATGTATACATCAATAAATAGAATCATTGATTAGTGCTGTGGAGGGGAAACAAATACCCTGAAGATATTCATATGCTTTTATGTATTTTGCACTGTTTCACATTGTAATAGCTGAAGTTATTTAGATTTTAAATTTTTTGTTAGCTTGTTGGTTAGCAGTGTCCTGGAAAGAGGTCCACCTTTGGAATGTTCAGAAATGACAAACTTTATGAAGTTAGTTCAAACTTTGCGTACCATGTTCTTGAATTAATCATGTAGGCAACATCGTTGAAGTGTATCTGAGTAATTCCTCAGCAACTACCTTCATCCCTCATGGTGGTGTATCTTTCTGTCAATTGTGCCAGAAACCTAAAGAGACCTAAACTTTTAAAGATATATGGGGATGTGATAAATGCTCAACATTTATCTAAAGGCAGATATTTTATTTTAAAAGTCTGCAGCATTAATCTCCGACCCCTGCCAGTTATTCTGTTTCTAGAAATCAAAAAGTGGTAATAAAAAAGAGAGCTTATATGTGGCTGCTTAATGGTGTTAAAGTACAATTGCCATTAGTTTTCTTATCTTCAAATGATATGAAAATAGATTTAATGCCAAACTGACAGGACAGCTGCAGAGAAAATCAGAATAATGGAAGTATCTAGAGAAATGATGGCACTTTACAGTCCTCTTAATCCCAGGAGTCTGTCTGCTTTGGGTTCTTGACTTTGCATCCCTAAGTCTGGGTCAGAGAAATCTGCAGAGTGATTTTACACTTGTATGCACATCTTTCTCTGAAAGAGGAAACACATAGAACTCTCTCCAATCAAAGGCACTGATAGCAGGTAGGCATATTTGTCTAGTATCCACTTTAGACTGTGATGGGACTTTCTGTGAGGGATTACTCTCAAAACACTTGAAGCCTCTTCCTAATGAGGCTTCATCAGTCTCCTGATGAGACAGCCCTCACTGGTTCTGCTCAAAGTACTAATAAGTACAGGCTCTCCAGGATGCAGAATCCATGTCTCTCCTTTCATCCAGTCTCTTTATCTTACTAATGGTGTCACAAAAATGTTCCACTAGATTTTCTACTGAATACAACCCTTTCTGGTTTTATGTTTGGCAGTTTGGAAATGTGTGAACAACACTTTCAAGTCGACAAGCATCATTTATTAGGCTGTGCCTTGTGTGACTGAAAACCCCAATCTGGGCATTGAAAATAGACCAAAGTGATTTTTTTTTTTTAAGGATTAAAAGTAGCCTACTTGGGGTTGTTGGATGGTGCTTATTAAAATATCCCAAAGATGGCCAAAAATATAACTATATTTGCCTGAGAGAAATGCAAGGAAAAGTTAGTCATTATATCAGAATTCTCTAAGATACCAGTGACCATTATTTTCCTCGACTTGCTTGTTGGTAATACTGTTTTTTCCTATGGTGACCTTTATTCTATTTTCCTGTTGTAGGGAAAAGGCTATTTTCATTGAATATCAGGGTAAAAATTCCATGAGAAACATAATGTAACACTTTGCTCTGAATTATCCAGTGATTTAAATTTAGTTTAATATTTTATCCAAAGTAAATTTCATGAATCAGAATTCCCCTGAGTGTTTCATTAGATCTTCACCCTAGGAAATAAAATTGAGTGTAGAATTGTTTTACCCTATAATTCTATGACTTTGTTATTATAAAGGACATTATAAAACCTTTCATAGGTCTGTAGGTATGTAGTACTTTCTACAGCTGTGAAAACCTGAAAGCAATAATTTAAACTTATTATAAAAAGACATTGTGATTGTGATTTACTGTAAAGTCTGGCGTGTGACGCTCTTGCTTCTGAGCTGACTTTCAATGCAGACATCACATGCTGTTCACCTGATGGACAGCAGGCCAGTGAGTATTAGATATTTTGCTATCTTGCTTCAAATGTGTGTTGCCCACATCTATTCTTTGCAACTATGCCATGTTTTTTTGTTTGCTTTGTTTTGTTTTTCTTATAGTGTTTTAAATCAAATCCTATCTCTTTTCTCTGTACCAGTAGGATATGTCTATGCATATTCCCTATATCTTAGACAACACTGTTCAGCAGAGATACAATATGAGACATTTATATATAAATTTAAGTTTGTCATATACCTTTAAATAGCTACATTAAGAATAGTACAAGAAGGCTAAAGCTAGCTTTGTAGGTTTGCTTATGGAGCTACCTAGCTATTTACATCTATATCTATATGTAATCAGTCCTTGTATGGCTTTTGCCTGCATGTGTTTCTGTGTACTACATGAGCACAGATGTCTTTGGAGGTCAGAAAACTGCATCCCATTTACTTTAACTGATTTTAGGGTATCTTACATGGGTTCTATGAAAAGAACCCTGGTCCTATGCAATAATAGTTGAGGGCTTTAATAACTGAGGTACCTTTCTAGACAAAAGCCAAATTATAATACATTTTAATCTAAATAAATTTGTTAATGGCATTCATTGTATAAGATACACAAAAGCATTAATAGGCTATTTCCTTACTCATTTTCATATTGTTTCAAAATTCTGGTTATATTTTTCATAATTTTAATACATTATAATATGAAAATGTTGTTTGTAAATATTTGATCTGCATTTAGGTACGATAAAATGTACAGCTAAAAAATGAAATCTGAATTTGTTTCACACTTACAGTTTTCCAGTCATTACAACTGTCATGAACTTTTTAAATGTAAATTTAAGCCTTGTGGGCACAGAACCATGTAGTAGATGTTTACCTAGGACATAAAACATGCTAACAACCTACCGAAAGAGACTCAACCCCTAGTGAGCACACCAACACACAAACACCAGATGTTTAGTGCTAACCTCAGGTCTTGTCTTTTATTCAAAACTGCCACTAGTTCTTAAAGGCCTATAGACAGCTTCCACATATAATAACTGAATAAATCTGCCAGCATATACACATATTTAAAACTAAATATCTACGACAATAACAACAATACAACAACATGTTGTTCAAGAAAATATACTGTATTTAATTTATATGGAAAGGGTCCCTGAAAATCCATGGTGTTTTCAAGAATGAGTGATAGACTACTCTTGCTAATGTAAACAAAAGCACAAGTGGCTAATTTTGGAATATATAAGTACCTTTAGGTAATACTATTGTTATCAGCCTAATGAGTATATTACAGAGGCAAAATCAGTAAATCCTGAGAGTCAATCATCATGTTATTCTCACTTGTGATCACATTTGGGGCTGTTCTCCTTAATTCCTAGACACTTTGATTTCTTAATCTCCTAGCTGATAAATTAATAACCTTAAGATAGAAAAGGAACGAGGGTTTTTTTTTTTTTTGGACTGTTGTGTTTTGTTGTATTGTGCTGTTTTGATTTTGCAATGTTGGATGAGAGGGTATTAGTCAGAGATAATTATATATATTTAATATAAATATATTAAATATATTTATATTTCTTTCTTCATAGTGATAGAATAAATTACCATAAGCTTATAGATCATGTGGATGTGTTCCTTTGTAATAACAGTTAACAAATGAGAAATAATCAAATTTGATGGATATGGATTCACTTAAATCCTTAATTCATGTGCATAATTTTAGCTTTTTAAAAAAGAAATCTAAGACATTGTATTTATATATTTATGTATTTATACCATATAATATACATTGAAGAACAATTAAAATATGTCCTGAATTTGAGAGAGAGTGGATGGGATTATACAGGACAGTTTGGGGAAAGGAAAGACAAGAAGGAAATTTATGTAAGTATATCTTAGTTTTTAAAAACATTAAAAAACTGTTCATTAATATCTGTTTTGTATTTTTCCTTAGGGTCCATTTCAAGCCATTCTAACCACATTTCCAGAACACCATGGTCACACATATTTACTAGATCACATTTTGGAGAGCACAAACTAAATTCACAGTAAATTTTTGCTGTGGTTTGATGAAAGTACACTATTTGGTCAAGCAAATAGGAACACAAGACCAGGCCAAATCAATTGTAACACTGTCTTCTAAGTAAAATCAAAAGACATCTGAAATTCCTTTATGAAGGCAACACAACCTGGCCTACCGAGTCTTAGGAATCTTTGATTCTTTCTGGTTTGTACTCTTGGCTAGGTTTGGGAATAGGCGTTCTACATCCATACAGCACTGACAGTTAAATATCTGTGATCATAGTTTAAACTGGTCCTTGAAATTAGTTCACATAATTACCTGTCAGTGGAATATATCATTGGCTTCAGGGTTTTTTTTTTTCAAAACTTTTTTTTTTTTTAATTTAACATCTTCAGAGAGCACTTAGAAAAAGGAATAAAATATTGGCATGACACTATGAGTGAAAAACTACTCATTTCTACTTCACTCTTTCTTCTATTCAAACGTATGAATTTCCCTTAGCATCATTAATTGATGTGACTTAAAGAATAGCCTTATTTGAAGCAGGGTTCAGTGAAACATTACCTACAGTGCAGTCATATTTATAAAATGAATATATCCACCAGCTGATGTGTTGTCATACACTATTGCTTTGTTTGCCTCTGTGATCTTCTTTTCCGTGTTCAATGGTGCAAATCAAGTTTACAACCGCAGTTTATTATCTAATACATTGTGTGATTAATGGAAAAGCTCATCTTTAATCACTTGTCGATTTTTTTCCCCAATGAGTCTTCTTGCCTTAAGCACAATATCGTCATAGGCTTAACTTTTTACAATAGTTTTTTTTGTCTACATTCTTTTCTATTTATTTTTAACAAAAGAGCTGTCATGTGAATACTGCTAATAGATTTAATAAATCATCCTGTGATGCCTCGCTATTTCAAAGGACCTATTTGTTTAGCTCTGCAAGAGAGCTTTGTGTTTTGAATTAAAAGTAACTGTTGGAAAAATGATAATTCTAGTATATTGCTTGCTTTGCAATAAGTCAAAATGTATCTGTCATTGTCCTTACCATCAGAGAATTTTAATTTTTCTACTTGATTTTACTATCTTAATTATATTTAATATTACTGGTGTATTCCTCCTGATATTTTATATAAAGGGTTGATATATTAGTTTTAAAATACAACTTAGCAAAAATACTTTTAAATAATAGCAGTTTTATGAAAACATGAATTCTAGATACAAATAATAGTTATACTAGGATCTCATTATTAATCTTACAGATGTGTTCAGCAGTGAGAAGCAACGTGAACCATATCAGTTCTATTCAACATTATACATCCCTCCAAAAATTCAATAGGATATCTTTATTCTAACATATATTAGCAATGTTTTAGTTTTCCTACAAAGAGAAATGTGTAATGTGAAATTAAAGCAAACAAACCCAACAATAACAACAAAAGAAAACAGACAAACAAAAACAAACAAACAAAGAACACACTGAATAGCTTCTCTACATAATGAGAATAGTGAGGCTTATAACTGAAGATCCCATTCCAGAGCAAGTAAGGTGGAAACAATGGTAAAACCAATGTTCTAAAAGGATGGAATTCTCACCTACAGAACAGTATACATGCTCAAGAGGCATGCTTTATGGACTCTCAGATACGAGCTTTCTCCAGCAGCTATGTAACTCCAGGAACAATCTCACTGACTGGCATGCAATAGACAATTGGAAAATACTAAATTAAATGAACACGTATCGATAATAGGTATGAGAATGTTGACAAACCCCTGCAGTGGTGCCTTTAGAAGTAACTTAACTGCTGATGTATGGGGGTCTCATAAATGCATTTTTTTTCTGAGCCTCTCATACATACATAAATACATACATACACATTTTTCATAGAGGACTTGATTCAATGTTTTAGTTTCCAGATTGTGATGTTTGCTTTCAAATGAAAGAACTGCTGATCTTTGATAATGTGTTCAAATTTGAGGTTTTAGCTATAGTCAAATACTGAGAGGCCCCTACTGGATTTTTTCCCCTAGTAGATTTTAATATTGCATAGACATCTGAAATTGCTCACTGACCAAAGGATAAATGTTTATTTGATTCAAGTTCTTTACATTAGCTTTTGGTTTAGGTTAAAATCTCACTCATTATCAACCTGTTATGACATCTGTCAAGATACATTCCTAAGGAACCTAATAAATCAACTAAAATAAAGATTGCATGAATAGATAAATATAAATTCTACTATTCCTTTCATTGACATGTTTCATGAACTGAATGTGGTTTTCTGAGAAATTTCACATACCCTTGGTTTCTTGCAGCTGTGAATGTGTACTTTCTGGATTACTAGTAAAACATCACCAACAGTGTCAGCCAGCTAGTCATCCTACATACATATGTGTGTGGTAGGAGGTAAAGGAACTACATTGGCTAAAAACCATGAAATTTATAGAATAAACGTCTATATCGAGACATAGATTAAAAGGTAAAGATCACTACAAAAGCGTGTTCTACATATCATACAGTAATATGTTGTCTTCATAGTACTAGTTCCACTGGTTCATTCCAGGGATCCTAAAAGCATGATTCTTTTAAATACCTCCATCTGGGCTACGAGGAAAATTAGAACATCCATTTTCTACTATGTCCTGCTGCATCCACAGCCAGTTCCAAATTGAGCAACGCACTTGAATTCTGTATTCACAGAAACTTTTTGTTCCCAAGTACTCTGGTTTCTTTTCCATAATGTTGAGTGGGGATTGAATATGGAAACCACCTAGCAGCTCCCTGGTGTAGTCTTTTTCCGCAAACAGGACAAGTGGTTGTGACTGAATAAGTGAGCATAGACCACCTTGTCAAAGTTCACATTTCTGTCAAGTAAGGATCTTACATGGTTTATTACTCATGCTTTTGATTATAGCTAAAAATAACGAAAATAAAGAGATACATGGGGTTTTGCTTTCCGAGTGGAAATAAAGTGTGTTTAGTATGCAAGAGAAATAAGAAATGGAAAGTGGGAGGCTCAGGGGAATACCAGCGCTTCCTGAGAACAATTGCTTTACCAAAAATTGTCATTGCCTTCTCAGAAGTCTCCAAGCCAAGCTCCCTGCTGTCCTATCAGATTCAGAGTGAGGCTGCACAGCATTTCTCAGCACTTGAGAGGCCCTAATTATTTCTTGTCCTCTCTGTGCCCAACCAAACTCTTCATCTTATAAACATACACCACTAGCAATGTTAATGTGTTGATCCCACAGATGTTTTGAGGAAATCAGTGCTCATTCTGGTTCTCTAGGAAGCTTTTCTTCTTCCTCCCTTCTGCTGCTGTTTTTCTGTGGCTTGGAATTACCACTTACTTTCAAGTGTAGATCCTTGAATATTCTTGACAGAGGAATTACCACTGAATTACTTCTTTGGGTCTTATTTATTTACTTATTAATTTAAATGTTGAGATAGGGTCATGCTGAATACCCAAGGCTGACCTTAAAACTCACTTTGTAACTCTGGGAGGCTTTGCATGACTTTAGAATATTCCTAACTCAGTCTCCAAAGTTCCTGCGATTACTTATCTTCCACAGGCCATGCAGCCACTGCTTTTGCTGAATGGAGAGTGGAAGAGCATCAATGTAGGACTCTTGGCTAAACATCACATATGCTTATATATTTAGGGTATATGGTATATACCCTAATATTCAGCAAAACTTTGTGACATGCAATTTATTATGACTCCAATCTTCAACGAAACCAAAGCTCCAATAGTCTAGTTACTTATTATGAAGCTCATATGTGACTCAGTTACTCTGCAATGATGTGTGCTACTAAATGTTAGTAGAGGTACATTTCTATGTCATTCTATAATAAGAGATAGAAAACAAGTTCAGTATTCTAGCCTCTGGATATTCTTCATTGCTTGATTCCTGCATAGTAGTGCTGCAATAACACAATATTTGATATATATTCCACAATTATTCTGCTGCTGGTGACTTCAAATGATAACTAAGAAACAATATACCCACTGGATAAGGACAAAAACACTATGTCCTACTCAGACAACACAAAGGACCACAATGATACCTCCTGCTTCCTAAAGGTGGAATTCATTTGAAGGGGAAACGGAAGAATGCTAAAGGGGAGAAAATAATAACCGCCACAATAAACCAAGCCACTTACTCTGAATTCAGAGGTTCTAGCTAGTTCAAACAACTAATAAAGAAAATGAGAGGAATATAATTTGCAGCAATTTTGCAAAAGAGGAGAAATAAAACTTTACTTTACAAATAGCCCTGGCTGTGCATCAAGCCAAGCAAGCAGTACAGCCGGGGCGGATGGTAATGTGATTACGCTGGTAATGATATGCATTAGGTACATTATGGGAAACAATAATGCTCCCTACCAAACGCACTCAATCTAGTTATTGATTTTTCTTAATGTTAAAAGCACTACTCTAAAACCGAAATGAGATATCCTTTATTTATTCCCTTTCTCTTTCAGTTTCCAAGTCCATAGATCCTTAGATGCAGAGCAGTATAGCAAGATAATGGAGTAATGTATATCTAATCTGACACCTCCTGGGCTTGGCTAGTGTTTCAGATAGAAACTGCTAGGAAATGCTTGGGGGCAAGGAGTCACATACAAACAAGAAAAGAAAATCCAACCTCAACATTGCTTTTTTGTTGTTGTTGTTGCTGCTGCTGTTGTTGTTGTTGTTCGGTGTAATACATGATGCCAAGCTTGTGCATCTATATTAACACTTTTTTTCTCCCATGACACAAGTTCAATCTATTTAGGTTTTTAATACATTATTATTGTAACAGAACAAAGTAGTTTTTTACACCTGGCCTCTTCTCTGATCGTTAACATTTACTATTGAAATCACATTTCCTAGTATGCATGTACACATACACGCACACACACACACATACACGCACACACGTATGCAGCGTACATCTGTGTGTGTGTGACAGAGAGAGAGAGAGAGAGAGAGAGAGAGAGAGAGAGAGAGAGAGAGAGAGAGAACTATTTCATTTCATTCTCATAACTTCTTAACATACCTGGACCATGTATTTCTAGCAAATGTCAGAAGAAAATTCGTTAAATACAGAACATGGTAAACCTTGATTCTACTTCATTTCACGCAATAATTTTTATGGTCTTCATTAAATGTTATTTCAAGCTGTGTTTGTCAAGTTAACGATTAAGGAAAACAAAAGTCAGGTGTCAAAAGTTCGCTATACGATTCATCAGTTCTCTCAGTAAAGTCAGGCAATGTATTTGTGCTAACCTTCTCCGGATGCCCCACACTCGTTCCCTCATCCATCTCATTTCTCAAATGCTTAGTTTTTAACTTTAGAGGAGAATAAAAAGCATTTCTTCATGTCATTTTCACTTGGCCAATTTCATTTAAGATACTCCCAGAGGATCTGAAGCAGCATGTCCCGGAGCAACAGAAATAGAAACATCTCAACTGTTCCTTCTATTTAACCAAAGGACACTAAATACATGCACACCTCTGATAAGTTTTCAGACAGTTGACAGTGCTCAATCAAAGGTGAAAGTATCAGCTACTAAAAACAACGAATTCATGAAAATTCTTAAGCAAATGGATGGAATTAGAAAATATCATCCTGGGTGAGGCAACCCAGTCACAAAAGAACACACATGGTTTGCACTCACTGATAAGTGGATATTAGCCCCAAAGCTTGGAATACCCAAGATACAACTCACAGTCCACATGAACCTGAAGAAGAAGGAAACCCAAAGTGTGGATGCTTCAGTCCTTCTTAGAAAGGGAAACAAAATACTTAAGGGAGGAAATATGGAGCAGAGACTGAAGGAAAGGCCATCCAGAGACTGCACCACCTGAGGATCCAACCCATATACAGTCACCAAACCCATGAAGTGGGTTGCCACGAAGTGCTTGCTGACATGAGCCTGAGATATTTGTTCTTGAGAGGCTTTGCAAAAGCCTGACAAATACAGAGGCAGATGCTTGCAGCCAACCTTTACTGAGCAAGGAGTCCCCAATAGAGAAGAGTTAAAGGACAGAAGGAGCTGAAGGGGTTTGCAACCCCAAAGGAAGAACAATATCAACCAACCAGATTTCCCCACCCCCACCCCATGAGCTCCCAGGAACTAAACCACCAACCAAAGAGTACATATGGAGGGACCTATGGCTCCAGCCGCATATGTAGCAGAGGATGGCCTTGTCGAACATCAATGGGACCCTTGGTCCTGTGAAGGCTTTATGTCCCAGTGTAGGGGAATGTCAGGGCCGGAGGGCAGGAGTGGGTGGGTGGGTGGGGGAGCACCCTCATTAGAAGCACGGAGAGGGAGGATAGGATGGTGAGTTTCTGGAGGGGAAACCAGGAAAACAGATAACATTTGAAATGTAAATAAATAAAATATCCAATAAAAATGTTAAGTAGAAAAAAAAAATAGGTGAAAGTAAGACAGCATTTCCAAAGCACCTGACAGGATGCCTTCTCTTAGGATTTCAAAACTAACTATTATGGAAGAAAAAAATGTTTTCATTTTAAAGATCTTTCTTCTCAACAAACTTTTTTACTTGGCATATAACCGGCTTGACTTAATATCATTTAGGAATACAAAATATTTCCCTGTCGTATTAAAGGAAACAGCAGTAGGAATTATACTGTTTTCCTAAATGGCTGTAGGCCCAATTAAAATTATTTCTCCCAAATATAATGAAAAGAGTGGAAGTTTTATATCCTTAGGGTAAAATGTTCCTTTGTTCCTCGATTCACTGATAATAATTTCCCATCTCATTCAATAACCTCTAGAAGTGATCTGTTAACACATCTTCTCACATCAGGGATTCACTATGGAGAGGCCGGTATGCATGTGCACGTGTTCATGCTTGCGTGTGTGCGTGCATGCATGCGTATGTGTGTATGTGTGTTAGTATGCATTTGTGTATTTGTGTATATGTGTGTTCTCTCACTTAAAGACAAAAGACTTCGAAAGAAATTTCTGTATTCTCTGTGTTAGCCAGAAGAATTTTTAAAATCCTTATTTATGGGCACATGGTAACAAAAAGAGTACAATTATGAGACACATTTGCTAAGATTTTGAACATGTGTCAAAGTTTTGTACTAAAAGCATTAAATATTAAGTTATTACAAGAGCTCTGCTGCATATATTATTTACTAAGCGTAAAGAGTAAAAATTTATTTCAGAGCACTTATAAAATGATGGTGGTATTGTATCTACTTTATCCTTTGCCAAAAATAGTATTAGTCAAATCTCCAGGATATAAAATATTTACAGAACTAATACTTATAAGTTGTAAAATCTCTCTATACAAAGTAAAAACTATGAACTTTTCTATGATCAGATAAAATCTATTGTAATGTGTTAAAAGTAATTGTTTTAAAGTTGAGCAGACAGCTCATGCTAAGTCTGATGAACTGAGTTTGATCTCTAGGATTTTCACGATGAAAGGAGAGAATTATATACTGTTTTCTAGCCTCCTCTGTCTTTATTCTGTGGCACATGTATGCTCCTTCTCTCTCTCTCTCTCTCTCTCTCTCTCTCTCTCTCTCTCTCTCTCTCTCTCTCTCTCTTTTTCTGTCTTTCTCTCCTCTTTCTCTCTGACACCCTCACATATAAAGACATAAATGAATAACTGATTAAGGTAATTGTTTTAGTTCTACTTACTCATTTTGCATATCTAAGCTTAATATAAAACTGTCATCAATCTTGACAGATTCTTGTAGATATCATGTGATATCTACACATCATATCTGGCCATCAAAATATGTTTATTATAGGTATTCAATAATTTCTAGTTTAGTTACTATAAAATTATTGTAGGTATTTAAAATATTTTGTATATTTAGTATTTGTTTCAGATGGTTTGATGAAATTATTTTATCAGAGGTACAGACACTTCTAAGTATTTACCCATAAAATGAGAATATTTTTAAAACCCATTTCTCTGGATTGTATAGGGGTTACATAGTATATACAACTTATTTTCACAGATGGATGCTACATATTAGGTGCACAGAAATTACAATTTCATTCATGTTCCTTTAATTTTCACATTTACTAAAACAAAAAATTGTTATCGCCACTTACCTAAAACTAAGTAAGGAAAATGCACAAATAACCGATTGACTAGCTCTTGTCAAGACAACGAGAAACAACTGCAATCTCTGTCCAATGTTCCAGGCAAAATTTAATAAATCATTTAATTCTTATGCTACAATGTCTGGGAAAGCAGTAACCACGAGGCATGTGTTTTAATGAGATAAAAACAATTTTATCTTTCATGTGGTAGTAAATCTAATCCAGTTTATAGGATAAAATGGGCATGGAAGAAAGTGGTAGGACATTTTACATAGGATTTGTGGATGTAGTTGTGAAGTTATACTTGAGGGGACAGCTGGAAGAAGTAAGGGGTCAGGTATGTTGGCGGCTGGAAGTTTGCTGTTAGATTTTTGAACATTCTAGAAATAGTGAGGGATCTGATGCTATAGTGCCCCCCTACTCTCTTGTTCTAAAATGATTGCTGTGTTCTTCAGAGAACACTGTTGTGTTTACTTCCTCTCACAGATATTCTTGCCAAACACTTCTCCTTTCTTTGATTCTACCATTAATTAGTGTATCCTTTCAGTGTATCAGTAGTAGTAACTGGAGATGTGGAGTCTACATTATTCTTTCAAATATTCTCCTTGTCCATTATCACAGCAAAAATGTGGCCAGTGACATTTCATGGATGAGAAAATAGAAACCCTGAGGCAGTAGTTAGTTTATAGTAGCTTCAGTGCTAGGAAAGAATATGGTTCATTTGGGAATTCTAATTCTTCGTAGTCTGCAGCCTCTGCTCCATCACCCCACTGCTCAATATGATCTTTAGATAAAGCTCCATTTAGAGTCTTCAGTTACAGTGAACGTGCAATGTTTGATGGATGTCACCTCCCAAAGTGACCAAGTGCAGTTAAATACAATGGATGTGAAGAAGTATGTATCAAATTCTGAGAAGAGAAAGAAGACAAACTACTAGATAACATTTTAATAGAAAACATTGCCATTCACAAACTTAAAAGTGTACATCACTTATGGATCAGATATGGTTTGTTTCACATGCATGTAGGAAAAATATGATCAATTACAGAGACAGATGGAAAAAATTGAGTCTGTTAAAAATAATCAAGTCTTCATCTATTTTTAATACACCAAGTTTTCTCCAAATAAAATGTCCACAATACTACACTTTATACAATGTTCCCAGGAACCCTGACAATGAAGTATCAGTATACATTTTCTGCTTTGCTGTTAATAGGTGAACCACTCAACTAGGAACACCAAATAAAATTCACTCTGCAACTTTAACAGAAGAGTTCAGTGAATGACAGAAACTAGCTAGAACTTCCATAAATATTTGCTGTACAGCCAGAAATGATTCAAGTGTTTTTTTCAAAGCAGGAAACATCTACATGCTGGCCAGCTATCATACTTAATTAAATTTGTAAGGGTCACATCAGAGGTAAAGAATATTATCCACACAACTAATGCAGTCAGAATACTAATGCACTCAAAGGGGTTTCAGGTGACCTTTCTGCTTTGCCCTTCTTATCGACATTATTTGTCAGAAGAAAAATATCAACCTAAGCAGATCTACTAACTCATAACCCTTGTTTAAGCCTAATTGGAATATGTCATAAATTTATCCATTACTGTGGGAAATAAGTATTTATATTGAGGTTCTATCCATCTGTTCTTGTTCAAATAGAGGAGAATATTGTTTGAATACAGGAAGAAAATGTATCCCAAGGAAATGTGTCTTTGCCATTTGCTCATGACAATTAATACTCAAAGTGCTATAATTCTAGGGTACTTCGTAACTGTGGGGCAGGAGTTATTGATGTGAATATTACAATTAGCAACTATAAAAGGCTTATAGAAATTCACCACTGTACTCTGGTGATTCCTTTAAACAGGCTGTTCCTTTATGACACTGTTGTCCCGTCAAGCTGCTGCTTCACACATGCTCATGTTTCATGTATACAGCTCAGGTTCTCCCATGGACTATCATTATTTTCGAATGAATAGATTAAGCTTATTTATATCTGGAGACTGTCAACATTTGCCAACACATTATTAATGAGATAATCCCACTATATTGCTTGATTTTTTAAAGCAGAGTCAATTTTAAAAAATGAACACGCAGCACTGGAAATGTACAGACCAGTTAAAAATCCCACACCCTAAAACTATGTGGAAACATGCAAATTGCTCAAACAGATCTTCTGTTTCTTCAATAGGAATATGCTCACAATGTTGCCTATATCATTTTACTGCTGATGCCTTAAATGATGAAAATTCCCTAAAGTTGATGACTATTGGATAAGTAGTAGTTTATATAATCTTTCCAGTATATAAAATATACTATAATTTAATGAATAAGATACATGTGTGTGTATGTGTCACTTATGGTTTCTATTAGTATGAACAAATACCATGACCATGGTCAAAAGCAACATGGGGGAAAAGAGATTATTGTGCTTATTTTATTCTATCAGTAAAGAAAGTCAGGACAGGAACTCTAGCCAGTAATCTGGAGGTAATAACTGAGGCAGAAGTCATGGAAGAATGCTGCTTAGCAACTTGTTAATCAAGGATTGCTCAGTCAGTTCTTTTATACTCCCGGTCTACCTAAAGAGTGCGGGTACCACTCATAGTGTGCAGAGCACTTTCCCATTAACCATCAATTAACAAAATGCACACAGCTCAATTTGGTGGGAAGTAGTTTCTCAACTGAGGCTCCCTCTTACTAAATGATTCTAGTTTGTGTCTAGTTGATATAAAACAAGAGAGAGCCATTTCTATTCACTTTCCTTTCAATATAACACAAATAATTTATTAAAATATAAATTAATTCATTAAATATGATCACAAATATTTTAGTGTACGTCAAGGTGAAGACTGATTGAGCCATTGCATCCACTCATGTCATTACATATCACATGCAAAAGAAATGGTATTAAATGTGATTCCTCATTTTCTGTCTATATCATTCTTGATACTGATTCACTTCCATTTCAAAAATCCATAAAATATTTCCAAAGTGCAATTAATGTGACTCAATAACTATAGCTTAAATATCAATTCTATACAAAAACAGTTCTAAGTGATATCAAATGAAGAAAAAATTGGAAAACACCTATCTTGTTCTTTCACATCACTAATATAAGAAAGAACATGAGGAACAAAGTGTAATAAAATTCATCATCTAGGTTTCATCACATAAATCACAAGAGCATTACTCATATAAGGAAATACTAAATTTTATAATCAATATTGTTTTAGAGAATGAACATTACCCTACACAAATAAATCCTAAACACTATCATTATGCATTGTTCTTGACCTATATCCACATGGAGAATAATATATGAATTGCCTAGTTTTTATTTTTTATCTTCAAATATTACCATT
The DNA here is from genome assembly GCF_900095145.1 of Mus pahari. Taxonomy (NCBI): domain Eukaryota; kingdom Metazoa; phylum Chordata; class Mammalia; order Rodentia; family Muridae; genus Mus; species Mus pahari. The sequence continues at coordinate 43,738,341 of NC_034595.1, read as the reverse complement.
TCCACTAATGTTCAGTAGTTCCTCCAACTAAAATACTATATTTAGTCTTGCCAAACTAAACACTGTATTATTTCAAACAATTATATTTCATTGTAGGGATGTTTAAGTTTTGTGTGAAGTTAATAGGCTCTTTGTAAACACAAAATTATTGAAATCCACAGCACGATATATTTTTTCCAATATACGTTCCATTTATATAGCTTGAGTTATTTCCTAGCCAACTTTGATATGAAGCTATCCTTGTACACTGGTAAAAATGTAACAAAAGATTCCTAATTTTTACTAAAAGGCAAAAACTTTTTTTCACATTCACAATTCATTTTAGAAAAGAAAATATTATGCAGGGACTGACTTCTGTTATATCTCTTCTGTCATCTACTCGGAAAGCTACTATGAACACATAACCCTGCTACAGCATGAAGTATGGCAGTGTGTGTGTGTGTGTGTGTGTGTGTGTGTATGCATGTGTGTGTGTATGCATGTGTGTGTGTGTGTATGTGTGCGCGCGCGCGCGTGCGCGTGTTATTGTATGGTTTGTCTCTTCTACCTGATATAAGAAAAGATAAAACTGCCAGGAATAAAAATGTCTTTGCTCATAAGCTTTGGGTAAAGAAAGTGACTGTTTCATTATACTTGCAATTGTCATTTCAAAGCTCTGTCTCTGGTTTCTTAAGGCTCTGCTAGCTTTGTGATATAACTAGATGGAGCTCATTCTGCTGTGACCAAGTTACATCTCAATACAGAACCCTCATTTTTCATGTCTCTTGCTTAAAAACAAACAGCAAGCTCCGGAGAAAGACTTGTGTTTAGCTGATGTGAACCTTGGCAATAACAGTGGCATTTTTCGAAATGAAGCCTGCAGTTCTCAAAGGACTCACATCTTAAAGTTTTATCTGCAAAGAGCATTCCAAAATATCTTGATCTTGGAAATAACTAGATTTTTATCTTCCCAGGCAGTTCAATATGCTTTACAACAGAGGATTAAGAAACAACTTCTGGGTACCACCATTATTTTCTTCTGAATATTTTACCTAATAGCTACATTTGTGCCTTTTTGCATAAACATTCCTGCTGAAGAATTTTATACTCAGCAAGTAAAATGTCAAAAGCAGTGCATTATCTGAGCTAATAATTCACATGTAATCAGAGCACTGCATAAAAATAACACTTGGGAAGTAATCAAATTGCAAGTTTATTTTTGTCTCCTAGTACCCATTTAAAATTTATCCAGTGGGGAAAAGCAATTTCTTTTACATTTTGGTAATGGATAGCTCTACAATAGATTTCTTACAAATCCCTGCCTCAATTTAGTAATTAGATATATTCAATCCACTTGTCAACCTTTTCAGTCATTTACTTCCTTTGGCGCTGAAGGCAGTCTGTGGTAACTGCCAGGCCTTTAGGGAAAGCTCAACTTACTCCTCACATTTATGTCTGCTCAGATTTTCCAATTTTTCCTCAAATGATTTGCTTTACCCCCACAACCTCAGAAGAATATGGGGTAAAGCAGACAGATGTCAGAGGAGAGTACTGGCTTTTCTTGGTTCAGGGAGATGATGTGAGGATATGGATCTACCTCTACAAAGTTCCACAGCACTTTCCAAGTTCAAAATGTCACTTCAGTGTCTTGGTCACTCCTTCATCCTTAGCTCTAGTTCTCAAGCTGTCTATGCTGTACTTTCTCCAGGATCCAGTGATGATCTCAAAAAAAAAAAAAAAAAGGAAAATAAAAAGAGAGAAAGAAAGAAAGAAAGAAAGAAAGAAAGAAAGAAAGAAAGAGAACAAAACTACAAACAATCAAAAAGAAGACACACTTTGTTGGCTTGACGCTATATTTATATTCAAGCAAGAAATATATTTCTTCCATATTTTAACACTCTTTGTTCCTCTAAGTCTATTTTCAATGCCAAGCTTCTTAATTACCTATGTGTATCATTAAGCTACATGAAATTATAACATAAATACCACACATTCATAACAACACTGAAATTCTAGAATTTTGGAAAATAAAATGTTTTAAAATCACATTTAAAATATCATTTAAGATATTTTTTTATTCTTTAGGTTATATCCTACCTTCATGAAGCAAGAAGTCTAGCTAGTGTGCTTTAAGGACACAAACTAGCTAGCCTCAAAACTTTTGAAGCAATTTCTTATATTACCTAATATTTATATATAATATACCTTTTCTACTCTTTAAGGATAAGAACAGAATTGCAAAATAATCAAAAGAGAAGTATCTAATTTGGAATTTAATGTTCTCTTCAGTAGTCACTGCAAACCATACTAGTATAGTGTATGCCTTTGAGTATGATTTTTAAGAGTAAACCTTCCTTTTTGATTGCTAACTTTAGGCAAATTTTCTAATCTTACAAGGTCAAACTTCATCAGATCAAAAAGAAAAGTCACCATCTTTATCAGGATGCGATGCCAGAAGGGCTCAGAGACGGTACCTATCAGGCTCAGCTTAAAACCTAGAACACAGCATATGCCCAATAATTATTACGTAATTTTACTAACTGATTTAAATGTGTGAACAGAGGTATTTATTTTTATAAACTCTGAGAAAAAGCTAAGAGGTATGCAATGATAAATGCATTAATTAGCTGTCCAGTTATGATTGTAGTCTGTTTTTCCTGGTGATCTTGAGCAATAAGCATGTGGTTTTGAAATGGGATAATTTGAATGTATGGTACATTCAGTGCAGCATAAAGATTAGTAATATGAAAGAGAATTTTATTTTATTTTACAAAAAGCTTGCTATTTTCTTTGATAAGTTACTCAGGATTCTAATGATACTAGAATACATCTTTTCAATAGCAAAATTCCATCATTTCAAAGAGAACTTTAGGAATAACAGATGAAAGACATTTTAGAGCAACCACGTTGCAGCCTTGAGAGCTTGTGCAATCTATCATATAATTATAAAATACAGACATGTAGACACAGTTCCTCCCCACATATACACACACTATGAAATCACAAAATGAAAATGAAAGTAAATTTATGAGCTTGATTCTTAAAATTGAATTGTTAAAATTGATAGTTTTCAAAGTGCTGTTTTGTGAGGCATGCTGGACAGGTCACTTTCAATTCTTTCAGAGAAATAATGAGAATATTACTTCCTTAATGGATTCACTTTGTCTTTAGAAAACAATTGTGACTGACATAAAACACATGTGAGTTAATATTCTAGCAGAGCCATGCCTCTGTTTGTCAAGTATAAACAAGTGGTACAACATCCAAAACTTAAACTCCTATAAACTTGAAAACAATCATAAACAAAGATCTTATTTATCTTATGGAAGCAAGTAAAGAAACTGGCATAGCATTTGATAGAAGGAACCTCAGAAGATTCCCATAGGAGAGCAAGAGTGCAGGACCCAAAGAAAGCAACAGGCATAGAATTTGAAATATGAATTTGTGTAGTGATTTGGAAGGTATTGATGAAATGATAGGTCAGCCAAGCAGAAGACCTTGGGAGTGGGGTAACATGGAACAACGAGAACAAACAGAATGAGAGTAGACAAATCTTCCATTTCATTCCTTCAGCTGTAACACTGCCTAACAGGATTATCTTTTTACCTTGCCATTGAGGCTATCTCTGACTCTCTCATGTTTCTTTTGACTCCATTTTCCATTTCAACAGTAACCACGGTATTTACGCAGGTGACCATCAGCCAGCCTAAGCCATAAGATTGCTGTATACAGGTTCTTCCTGTTTTATTGACCGTTGGTATATGACCTCCACAAAGCTGATACATGGACACTCCTCATGATATCTGAAGTGGTAATGAGTCATGATACCTTTTATAAAGCTGAAGGAGGAGAAAGGAGGCTAGATTTGTGTTTACTACACTCACACTTTTCTACGTCTAACTACTCATTTAAAAATAAAAATCAAAGCCAGGTGTGGTAGCACACACCTTTGACCCCAGCACTTGGGAGGCAGAAGCAGCTCGACCTCTTGGAGATCAATGATAGCTTGGTCTATATAGTGAGTTTCAGTACAGTTGAGATATATAATAAAGAGAACCATGTTACAAAGCAAACAGACAAACAAAAATTAAAATATGGCATTTCTAACACACACATACACACAAACACATACACATACACACACACACATCTTTAATTGATCATAAGTTGAAAAAAAAATCATTTCACTAAATCTCAAGACAATTGCAATCCTGTAATGCCTTGGGTATTCCTGAAGATTCACCTCTCCATATCAGCCACAGTTTTAACCTCACCAAACACTACGTTTTGCATGTCATCTAAATTCTTAACACATCATGCAAAGCAGTTCTCAAGATTCTACCACATTTATGCTGCTTTCTAACCCCCACAGTATTTATTTTGAACAAAATTATTATGTTATCATTTAGTATATATCCTTTATTTCTTTATGCACTAAGACATGAAGTAGTTATTCTCACCTTCTTCTTCCCAGCTCCAAAAGTGTAAGCAACACATATTTGATATAAATTAATATTTTTGTGAGATGAGATATTGCCAATGTTTTATCTCCATAAATAAATAATCCTATATTGTCTCAATGTCTTAAATAAAACTAGATAATCCTACCAACATATCACCATAGTAAGAAATAGAATAAAGTCAACAACAATATTTGGAAAAGTTTATAAATATCCAAATATTCAAAACTAAATTTATTGCTACATACCAGGACCCTCATGCAAATCATCCATAGGTGAAATAAAAATTGCATGAGAAAAGATTGAAAAACTATCCATCAATATTCCTTTTCACAAAAGAAGGTACAGACGGATGTGGTGAAATATACATTATAGAGTATTATGTTTTTCATGAATAAATAACTATTGTCTCATGCAGAGATAATAACTAAAGCCATTCTAATAATGTTTTTATGTTTAAAAAACCCACGTCCCATAAAATTTATTATAGCCACAAAGTACCTGCAAAAGGCCCATATTTTCCTCCATTTGTTCTTTCTCTGCAAACCCTCTGACAAAATGGTCTATTTGTCTTAGGGCAAACCATGGATTTGCAAGGAGGAACGGTTATTTTTGTGAGATCAATCCCAACTTGCTTTTCACAGAAATCACACTTAAACCTCCAATATGCCCTGGGCTCTGCAGAGGGATTTCAGCTGTGAAGCTCCATCACGGTTGATGTCTGTTCTGGAACCATCAAGTCCCCACTTGCAATGCCAGAGGTGACCTAAGAGCATACTCTGTTGAGCTCTGTCGGGAGGATGGTGCCAATGCTGTCCTCTGTAGAATGACTGATACCTGTTCTTCTGTGTTCAGAAACTAGGACAGCAGGAAGGGAGCCTAGATGTCCTTACAGTAGATGCTGGGAATCTCTAGCAGAGTTCGGTTAGCATTCTATGTACAGTATAAATTCAAGTTATATTTCGAGGACACGTGGCCACAGGAGCTCAGAGAGCTGCCCTTTCAAAGGGTTCTCAGAAGACCTAGGCTTGACTTTGGGGTCACTTCTGCTATTCTAAGTGCTAAGTGTTTCTATCATTAATTTTGTCTTAGTAATTATGTATATGTATTTGTATATACATATATTTGTATGTATGCATTTTGATTAAGAAAATTAGGTGCCATTAGAAGTTACTTAATAGGTGTCTATCAGACAAAATTTACTCATTAAAGAAATGATAGACCTCCAAAAACATCTAGTCTTTGAACTGGTCTATATGGGAGTATTCCTTTTGTAATGCATAATAAAATACATTTCAAACAACTATGATGTCAAACATCTTATGATATATGACCAAGAATAGGTTGTACATAGCAATATAACCATTTATTTTTTGTAATCTGTGTTCAGTAATTTAAAAGCTTTGCAGTCTTAGGAAATTACTTAACCCCTCTGAGTCAGCTTTCTCTATCATAAAAAGATGAAACTGTCAAAATGAAGCCTCCATACCAAGGAATTTGGGCATTAGTTATTTTGACCCTATTATAACCATAGATGTTATTCAAAAAATAACATATTTTGAATAGTTTGTGAAGGCTGCTATATTGCATTTTCATGTGTACATTCAAAACACAAATGAATGTGTGTACATCTGCAAGTGCACATTTTCAAGCATAAAATATGGGAAATTCATGCTTAAAAGACATTATTTTCTATTATGATAGGATTTAGATTGTATGAGAGGCATTTAAAATATGCCAGTAAAAAATCTGTTTTATGAGCACCCTCATAGAAACAGGGGGAGGGGGATAGAATAAGGAGTGTGCAGAGGTAAAACCAGGAAAGGGGATAACATTTGAAATATAAATAATTAACATGTCCAATAAAAAACAAAATATTGAAATCTTAACACAAATTGAATTTTTATAATTAGAAATAAATGTGCTCATTCCTTAGTTCAAAAATCATTAAGAATTTTTAAGATGCTTGTTTGTGTTTGTTTTCATCTAATCTATCCTGAAAGACCATAGAACTGCTTTCTAGCAATGGGTTTTATGCCTCCTAAAACATATCCCTGGTAAATACTTACCTTGAAAATCAGTTATTTAGAATTCTTTTCACTAAGTCAAACTTAAATTCTCACCCTCAGTCCCAGAAAGCCTTGCCCACACCTATGCGCTCCTGTTTACACTGATTTCCCAAGACGCAATCCTAAGAAATCACGCATGCCCAACAGAGTTTGAACTCTAGTTATGAAATCAGAACCATGCTGGTGCACTTAAGCCTTCTGACTGAAGCCAGCCATCCTGGCTATGGCACTGATCACCCTTCTGTAATTGCCTCAGTACTGGTTGCTTTCCTGTGTTTGTCTTTCAACAGAAGGGAATATAATGCAATAGCTTGAAAAATGAAAGACCTTCTCATTTACACATGAAAAACCATCTTATGTGGTAGCTCCACAGGACTGTCTGCAGAGCTCTGTGTATACACTGCATTTAAGGGCTTAGATCTCCCTACACCTGCTGTGTAGCTACAGACCCCTAACAGTTTGAAGCCTGTTAGAGCAGGAGACTTTTCAGGCCCTGTCTACAGGATGCCAATACAGCTGGTCAGTTCAATTCATTTGATGAGAAGAGGAACAAGAAAAAAAAAATAGTCATTCCACTTGGGGAAAAAAAAATTCATCAAGCCATTTCTTTAGTGGTGTGGGGATGACAAACAAACTGGTTTACCTTCATTTTTCCATTTTGCCACCTGTTCTGTGGGGATTGTATAGTCTCAGCCCTAGGCTCATTGGTTTTGTTTTTGTTTTTGTTTTTAATCACACTAAATACAACGTTGAATCAAGTTTCCAATCTGAAAGCTGCCATCTGCTCAACCTCAGAGAGGAGATTTAGAAGATGCTACCAGTCTCAACCCACAGAGCCCTTGGGCAGCTTGTCCCAGTGAAAGATGCAGCGCTGGAGTTGCTCTTGTTCTGTGACTGCCCTTAAGACAAAGTATTTTGCACATTACTATAGAGAGAGATTTATGTCACTGACCAACCGTTTATAACGGGGATGTAGTATTACTGAACTGATAAAAAGACAGTAACCATTATCCAGTTAATAGAGTTATTAACTCGACTTAAATTGGTTCGATAAACTGGAGGTAACAGGGAGTAACTCTCAGAAACTCTTTGGCCACCCACAAGCTGCCAAGGACTTTAGGGATAGTCAGCTAAGTGGTCTACAGAAATGAAGCATTTATAAATACAGCATATCACCCATTCACATTTTTTGTGTTGGTCTGTCTATGACCTATTAAGAGTTTATACCTACAGACACAAGCTCTGGGGGTACTGGTTAGTTCATATTGTTGTTCCATTATCTTAGGGAACAAAAATAAAGTCAATTTGAAGGTTAAAAAATAAGAAAGAGTTTATACCTATCTTGGAAAACTTCTTCTCTGCAGTTCCATTACTGGTACCAGGCCCTTGGAGCAAGGAAGTTACCCTTGGATGTTAATATGTAGTAAAACCGTGATGTTATTTAATCAAAAGGGTATATATATATACATATACATACATATATATATATATATATGTATATATATATATCATATTGATATATATATATCAATGCTTCATAAGTAGATCATATCACATAATGCTATTTAATATTTGTATAATAGGCTTATGTATTGTATTACTTATCTAAATTTTGTATGAGTCATAGATTTCATAAGAACCAACATTCATTTCTATTTTGTATTTAGTATAACAATTCTTACAAATGTCTCTCTATATGCTACTGTAATATTTTCATAAAAGAAGAAATCAATTGGACTTATAAATTATTATATGAATTCTCACTGTATTTACAGTTTACTTGGATTGCTAATGAAATACTTGTACAGACTCTGAAATAAACATACTAAGAATATCCAGGAAGGGAGTTTGCTCTAAAAAGTACAGGGTTAAAGCAGTAAGACTTCGAAAAATCAATAAATGTCCAAATCCCCTTCACTTTTTTAAGATTCAAAGAGACAATATACTGCAGAATATCAGAATCCTATGACACAATTGATGAAATTGTGAGTTGCCTCAAATTATAGTCTCCTGTATTTTATTTGAAAGATGCCAGGTTATAGAAGGATAAAAATTTGTGTACACTTCAATGCAAAGAAATCTGGGCTTGAGGAAGAGGTAAGAAAAAGAAGGAACACAGGGAAACTTCAAGCATTTCTAGGACCTGCTGGTGTACAAGACAAGCAACAGAAAGAGAGAAGAGAAAGGGCCTTAACTATCAATTGGAGAGACTTAACTGAGACATAAAGAAGAGATTCTTTAGCAGTGGGGAATTGTTAAGTGTTAGAATGGGTCACATAGGGAAGAATAAATTTTCTCGTTAAAGGCAGACTTTAATTTGTCTAGAACATTTACGTGCAATCCTGCCAGCTGTAAGAGGCAGAATTCTCAGTGTCTTGCTGCATAATTAACAATTCATATCAGCAAAGCTAGCAAATAACTCGGCACTATAGGCACCAAACATTCATTAAACATGAGGAATGTTTAAAATAGGCAGTCTAAAGATCAAAACCCTGCTTTCAATCAATATTTACTGCCTCAAACACAGGGGTGAGAGTGGTCCTGGCGTGGTCACATTCTGGAGTAAAGGTTTGCTCCATAGCACCTTCAGAAAAAAAAAAAAGAAACATGTTATCTATCAAAGATTATTTACCAAATCAATTTTATGTGTGGTAAAATATGTTTTGAAAATTTGTTATCTAAGAAGTTTGGTGTTAAACACAAAGAAGATATGGTAAGTTTGTTGTAAGAAGCAACTAATACCTAAATACTTGAATCAAGACTGTATAGGATCATGTTTGATTCATACCTGTTGACTCCAATTGTCAATACAGAAGGAAATGAAGGGATTGAGATTCCTGAACTCTGGTTTCTCTAATTTGCAATTTGTCTAGGTGCTATTTATCATTAATCCCTTTCAAACACTTTGTAGAACTACAAAATGATCTGTAATGTTATATTTCAGAGGCCTGTTACCCAGGGAAATGAGTGATTGTTTTGTTTTCTCACTGAGCTCTTTATCAAAGTCCCTATTTTTATGCTGGGATCCTCCTCTGAGGGGCTTCTCCTCTTTTAAATTTGGTCTCTATGCTTCTGGGCCTGAAAATTCTGTTTTTACTCATCTACTTTGTTTTAGTGATAAAGAGTAGCCATGTCAGCTAGGGCCCATAGGAAAAAATTCTCATGATCATTTAGGCTTATGAATGTCTTCAGTCTATCATATTATTTGTAAGTGTGTTTGCATGTAAGACATGTGTCAATTCAAGTTTTGAAGACCATCTGAGTTTCATTTCCACTACTAAACAAAGTGTCTATTTATTTTTGACACATATGCATTGTGTCTAACTCGTATTTCTCTCTAAAAATACATAGCCTTTCTCAGAATTGTTTCCATTTGAAGAAGGTCTTTCCTCAGATTCTTTGTTAAGTGGCCAAATGACACATTCATTTTAAAATCTTGCAACTCCTACATTACATCCCCTGGTGCTTTGATGCTACCATTTCCAGAACCATTCTTCTTATTTCCATAATAAAACATTTATGGTTGGATACTAGATTACATGTCTTTACCATTTGGTTTTGCATTCTGGGAGAATACATCAACTTTTCCTTAATTACCTCATGTTTTTAATCTTTAAATTTATAATTCTACATAAATTTTACTCTTTTGTGAATGATTCTTTGATTGATAGCCTGATCCCTCTCGATTTCATTGGCACATTTTTCTTATCTCTCTGGGGACACAAGTTTATATATAATGTTGGGATGCTCCTCTGTCTAGTGCATGGGCTATGTTGTACCTGGGCTTTTCGTTGTAGCTGTATTTTTTTTGTATCATATTACCATTTACACAGATTTCTAGGCATGTGTTCTCTCACATTAAGGAGAAACTAACAAACTAATCTAAAACCTTGTGTATTGGCAGAAGCCAAAAATTCACTGGCTATACTGTACATAAATGGAGTATGAAACCACAATTTCATCAGGAGTCACACAACTGTCTCATCGTAACATTGGCCATCTGTCATGTAGGAAGCAGGAGTGGAAGTGGGCTACTCTTACCCTCAAATATGCAACATTCATCAAAGCTTTGTGCTTTAAAGAAGCGCTTGTCTTTTAATTTTCTTGAGATCCCTGATTCAAATGTCCCTGCCAGATCAGCTCCCTTACAAAACAAGTTTAATTCCCTCATGACCATGATAGAAATGTGGCTTTGACATAAGAATGAGGAAACACCTGACAAGTGTATCTGCTTCTTTTTTAGAACAATCAATTATCTTCATGTTTTCCCACTAAAGTTTCCCTTTCACAGAAAGCAGTTCTACAAATCTATAAAAGTCCGAGACAGTTCCCATGACTCAGTAGGGACAATGTGAACGCGTCATTGGGATTTTCTTCTCCATAGGCACCTATATTCCTTCCACTTCTCCTCTGTCAACTCAATCACTCCACAGATTATATTACTTCTTAGTTGCAATTGTTCTCATTTGTCCTTGGGCTCCTTCATCTCTCACCTATTCCCTTTCATTTTTATTGAGGCTCAGGAGAAATCGCATGAATGCACAAAACTTACGCAAATACTTCCACTTTCTGTTTGTTTAACTCTTAGCAATCAAGAAAGACTACAGCCAAAGACATTGAAATGCCAAGCTCTCAATCCCAGAGTTAAGAGAAACTTCTATATAAATAAACCCAAGAGTAACACTTATAGACAGAGAAGCTATGGAAATAATTACTATTGTCCTACTTAGAAGAAACAGTAGCAAATAGCAAAAAAAAAAAAAAAAAAAAAAAAAAAAAAAAAAAAAAAAAGCTTGACCCACAAGAATGCTAACTACTCAGATGCAGGTGAGTCCCAGCAAGGAGAAAGCAAGGAGAAAGATTCAAGATAAGCCAAGGAGACAACCCAGAATTCATTAGCATTTGCAATGTACTTTTCAGTTCAGGTTCAAGGACAAGGGAAAATCTAGTTACCGAGGCAGCATATGATCCAAATAAAGAAAATTATGAAAATAATAAAATAAAGAGATCACAGAAAAATGTTTCCCAGGAAAACCTGTGGAAAAGGCTCAGTACTCTAGGAGGGAAGCAAAATTAAAGCAACATTAATAAAATTAGAACCAATAAATTTTAACTATGTAAAGGTTAAATCTACTTGATTTTTGAAAAGTTACAAGAGATATCTTCATTCTCAAATCAAAAAGAACTATCAAGAGATTTGATAATATGCACTGTTCTACACCTGGAAGATATCCAGGTGTTAGCTAAATGATATTATCTCTAATTGAATATTATAATGAATGCTCAACTTCAAAACTTAAAACAGCAAACACAGTCCCAAGAAGTGGACTATATAAAACATATTATATTTCCTCTTAGAGTTAATTCACAACACTTTGCATAATCAGAATTATCTTATGAAAAGAAGTTTTGTTATACAGTATGTAAAACTTACTTATTAATTTGCTTTCCACATAACTAATATTTTAACTGCATAGTATATTATAGGCATGAATATTTCAAGTTAACAAGAACAAAAACCAAATCAATGTGTGATTTGAGAGAGAAAAGCATAAAATTTAGGTTTTCTATTAAGTCTGAAGTTGTCTTCAAATAAATTAAAAATTTGAAACATAGTTTGTAAATAGGCACTAGATAGGGGTATAAATTTCTTCATAGTACCTAGAGGTAGAAGGATTCAGAGACATCTTCTGCACAAAATTCTTTGCAAAAAATTTTCAAAACGCAAATTCAAAAATTCCTTTGCATTTGAAGAGCCCATGAATTGAGAAGCTGTGTATGGCATAGCTTATACAATAGCAAACTGAAAAATAAACTGTCAGAGAAGAGCAACTGCAGATGATGAAACATTTTATGTAATAAGCAAGAAGATCTGAACTTCAGGATAGAAAATTTGGGAATAGCAAATACATGGAATAGCTTTGTAATGCAAACATTTTCTCACATACACATACCCACTCAAATCACTAAGCACTTACCCAGTGCAATAAAGAACCAAGCACAACTAATTATGTCACAGCGTACTTTCTGATACTCTAGCTTTTCCAACATATCATCTAACTTGTTCCCTGAGCTATATATTCAGGAGCTTAGATGTCAATGTATTTATTAGCACTATGAACCCATGATTCTTTGATTATGCATTGTGTCTAGTTGTGGTTTTCTGCATTTGTCTCCATTTTCTGTAAAGACAAGCCTATTTGATAAGGGGTGATAGCTACAAAAAAATGTGGATATAGGAATAAGATTATAATGTAGTTATGGATTGTGACAGACTATTAAAGTCTCCATAAATGATGCCCTTCTTGGATCTTGACCTCTGTAGACACAAGTAGCTGGCTAGCTTTCTAAAACCAGCAATAATTTCTTTCCTTTGAGTAGAATAGTAACCTGTAAGACCAATTAGAAATATTGGTCATCACCAACAGATGAATGCCTTTTTATTAGACATTTACAGATAGATACCCTTTCTGGACATGCATCTATTCATAAGTATCACAGCTTGTATAGAACTATTAATTTCTTTCTTCCATTGGCAGTTTGCACAAGACTTTCTGGAACTATAAAACTATGAAAACTAAACCACAGGAAGGATCCACTCACTTTGGACACAGCTTGACTCATCAGAACCCTGTGTTCTAAATGTGCATTATCTTCTACTTCCAAAGACCAATCAAAGACAAGAACAATAACTTGTATTGTTTATGGAGACTCTTGGATTACCTGACTAATCATGTGAAAGGAAATTTCCCATGAGTGGCACTGGCAGTTTTTTTCAGTTTTTCTTTGTTGGTTTGTTTGTTTATTGTGTGTTTTGGTTTTGGTTTTGGTTTTTTGGTTTTTCAAGACAGCGTTTCTCTGTATAGCTCTGACTGTCCTGGAACTCACTCTGTAGACCAGGCTGGCCTCGAACTCAGAAATCCGCCTGCCTCTGCCTCCTGAGTGCTGGGATTAAAGGTGTACGCCACCACGCCTGGCCTTTTCAGTTTTTCTTGTGGTTTGTCAGTATAAATACTTGTGTAACACATATGTACCTGCTGCTTTTAGAGGCTAGAATAGAGTATGACATGGAACTGGAGTTACAGATGGTTGTAAGCTACTATATATGTGCTGGGTACTAAAAATTAGCCGCAGGTTCTTAAAAGAACACCCAGTGCTGTTAACTATTGACTCATTTTCCCAGCACTTTGGTTGTTTTCTGGATGTCACTTCTTTAGAAGTTATTAGTTAATGTGGTCCCATAGACCCACAATATTACAGACTGTTGTCATTGCTTGATTGTTCTCTAGAACTAAGATAGGTAAGTCTCTGTTACTGCAGAATCCACATGCTTGTATCATAGAACACAGAAAAATCATTCTGATTTTTTCTACAAGAAAATTTCAAGACTAGTGGATATCATTTATAGCACTAGAATCTACATATTAACAGAGAAAGAAAGAGATCAACACTCTTAACTATGTGTGAACCCTCTGAGATGCAATAATTAGCAGTCTAGCAAAAATATGCCTAGTCATACAATAATGACATGAGTGTTATATAACTATTTTCTGATTATACTTAAGACTTGGTCTACAAGATGTCTGTCTCTATTATCAGAACAAAGATCATATTTTCTTACGACTAATGTTCAGCAAAATGAGCATAGAATGAAATGAACTTTAATGACTTATTGTTATATTCACAGATAGTGCATTTTTCAACATTCATCAGAGTAACTTCTTTTTGAAGGAGATGATATTTAACATAGTGGCTCACAACTACTCAATATGCAGTGAGTTAAGAGACTGTAGCATCATTATCTCTAAATGGCATGCTTATAGCATAACCTCTTCTTTCCAAGTCCCAGGGATCATTGAAGAAGAGGGAATGCTTATGCGAGTTACAGGTAATAGATGACTACAAGAAAATAATGTTTCCAGACTCAATAAAAGAGTTATGCGTGTGGACTCAGAGTAGTTTTGTGGTATAAGCAATATAATATTATTTTATTTACTGTCTAAAAATATGTGTCATGCAACTTAAATGACTGACTCATAATGGAAAATACATAGTAGATTGGGTTTCTTCCATTTCCTCTCTCCTATTTCTTTCTTTCTTTCTTTCTTTCTTTCTTTCTTTCTTTCTTTCTTTCTTTCTTTCTTTCCTTCCTTCCTTCTTTCTTTCTTTCTTTCTTTCTTTCTTTTTCTCTCTTTCTCTTTCTTTTCTTTCTTTTTTTCTCTCTCTCTCTCTTTCTTTCTTTCTTTCTTTCTTTCTTTCTTTCTTTCTTTCTTTCTTTTTTGACACTTTTTATTAGATATTTCACTTATATTTCAAATATTATCCCCTTTCCTGTTTTCCCCTCTGACAATCCCCTATCTTCTCCCACCTCCCCTGCTCACCAAACCCACCCACTCCTACTTCCTGGTCCTGGCATTCTCTTACACTGGGGCATAGAACCTTCACAGGACCAAAGGACTCTCCTGCCATTGACGACCAACTAGGCCATCCTCTGCTACATATGCAGTTGTAACCATGATAATACCAGGTTAGCTAAATCCACCTCTACCATCCACTATGTAACATGGTAATGTTGTAGTAACCCACATAATTTAGTGTGGTGGTAACTTGGTGATGACAGGGAAATCAGAATAATGTAAACCTCTACACACAAAAAATCAACAAATGCTATGAAAAATAGAGGAAAATGAACCTTCTGAACTCAAAATATTAAAAATTAACATTAAATTCAGAAAAGTGGACCTGCCAACGAATAAGTATTTAACATATATGCTTGTTGAGACACAAACAATATTTAAAGAGTGACAATAATATTTTAAGTTATACTTTAAAATCTTTAGAGTGCATATTAACCAAAGCTCAGCTATGACAAGTTTCTCAGAGTGCCCTCAATAAGTTCACACTGACGAATATCTCACGTTTGCAAACAGTATGCCACATTTCCACTCATTTTATTGTTTTCAGAAGCAAAAATGCTGTTTAGTAATCAGCTTGCAGCTAATTTGTACAGTGGAGAGATATCCCCACTTACACTGGAGTTTCATCTTAGACAAAATTAGAAAAAGTAAATAAAGCCTGATCTACAGAGTGAGTTCCAGGACAGCCAGAGCTACACATAGAAACCCTGTCTCAAAACAAAACAAAACAAAGAAAAAGTAAATAAAATTTAAAGAGATTTTGTTTTTATTAATTAACTAAATTGAGGTGACCTTAGAGACTTGGGAAAGGTTGAGAAAAGTCACTGTGGGAATCAATTACTATTTTAGACCCATAAATGTTTAAGTGCTTGTTAATAGAAATACCACATTTACAGATGGAACTGAGTCTAGACTTCAGGGGAAGTCTTTCAGCTAGGAATATGTAGCTAAAAGCCATTAATACATAAACGGTGTTTGAATATATGTTCTATATCTATTTAAATTATAAAATCTTTTCCCAACAAATTCAAATGTCATATCCTCACCATCACAAAAATGTATTATATTGTGTTAATTCATTTATTGAAATAACAGACAAAGGATTACAAAGAAACTGTGCATAATGGCTACTGATATTATTAAGAAGAGGCAGTCACTTAAAACCTTTGTGCAACTAGAAGAAGAAAGTGGAGGAAGAGTAGCAGACTGGAGAGCACTTTCCCTGATTCAGTAAAATAGAACAGAATCTCTGATATATTACACATACAGACACACAGACACACACACACACAGACACACACACACACACACACACACAATCTTTAAAATCTAGATTAAAAACCATTTCAGAAAGTATGCTGTAAATGAAAAATGCAATGTAAAAAAGAACAGTTGAACACTTAAAGAATATGAAAACTACAGTCAGAAAAAGGTTTATTGCAAAGTTCCAAGTTTTAAAGGAAAAAATTTAGACCAGTGTTACCAATGCAAGTCTTTTTTTGTTTTAAGGAGATGGCTTCATGACACAAACTATATTGATTATCGTGTTTGAGAAAGAAATGGGCAAGACTTCAGAAATTGAAAGCTCTTAACACTATCGAATTCAGACCATAAAATCTTTGTGGGGATTTTATTGCAAAGACAAATGGTTATATCCACCTGAGTGATTTGTGGGATACAAATCTATGCAATAAAAGGAAATTGCTGACTGCTTGATTCCTTCTATGGAATTAGTAGACCACATAAACACATAAAAATGGGTTTAGCTACTCAATCCACATTAGAAATATTATTTTAACAAGAGACAACATTCTATACATTCAGTGAAAATGAACATATACATGAAGGTATTGTAAAGTGGAAGATACATGAAATAATAAATTGCAATGAAATGTGGTAATAAAAAAGTGAACTTATGAGACAAGAAATAAGTGACATTCCTGTGATAAATACAATTTTTTAAAGAATATAGGTTTCTGCTCTACATACCAATATAGTACACAGAAATAGATTTTTTCAAACATGAACAAGTCTTAAAATATGTAGTGCCATTGATAAAGATATCCAACACATGTTGCTATTTTCTTTGTACTATATAAAGTGTTTAAAACCCTCTATCACTCTTGCTAAGTGAGATCCAGGTTTTTTTTAATATCAAATGAATCTATAGAAAAAATATCTGTCCAAGATAGATAACAAGAATGAAAAAAAAAATTGATGGTCTCAATTTCTATGCAAGGGTCTTCTTTCCAGTCATAGAGGACATACCTTACCATTTAACTCCAATTCAGAAATCCATACATTACATGACGTAACCTCAAATTTAGGTTCCAGGGTGAGATCCTACCAGGGTTATGAGAAAATTAAACCAAGAGAAGAAAGCTATGGCAAGAATAATACATTCCAATTGAACTCTATTTATTCCACAAACTCAAAGAGAACAATTGATTATTAAATATCTAGCTATATTATATTTTTATCAACCAAGAACACATGATGAATAAGGCAGCTGTCATTTGTACCTAAATTCTAAAACACCAAAGTTAGCATGCAAAGGTGATACAGATGGGTCCAGCTTGAAGGGTTCTGTACTAATTTGTGTATGATGAGGGTAAGGCATAAATATAAATAAAGACATGAATGCTGCAAAGACCCTGTTAGTCGAAGGATCTGATCCAATGAAGGGACAAGCTAAAGCCATTGAATATCACAAAGCAGATTTATTTTGTAGCTCCTGGGAGAAAAAGAGTACCACTGGCAAAGGGAATATCAAAAGACAGTTCTGACTTGAAGGGGAATACATTTTATATGCCGCATATCATTTGTGGTTGTATCTAAGTGAAGATGTCTAGGGCATAGTTTTGAAAGCTGAGTCAAGGAGCAAGTGTCAACCAGAGTTGACAGTTATGCAATTGAGAAGAGAGAAAGAATAAAAGAAGGAAAGAAGGTAATCTGTGAACAAGTCATAGGTGCAGAAAGAGATGAGAAGAGGGTAGGAAATTAAGAGAAGTTTAGCCATGTGCAAGGCAAGAGAATAACTACAGCAAGATGCATAAAATGATTATAGTCAGTGGTTTGAGAGCCTAAGCTAAGGATCTCATGTACATGTAAAAATGTTTCAGAATGCATGTCATTAGGATGTATGCTAGCATGGGAGTAAGTGTTGTAACACTTTATCCCAAATCCCCTGAAGCTGGGGTAAGAACTTTGTATGACCATCACTCTCATGACATTGCAATAAAACTAGTATGACATTTCTGAATTAAGAAAAGGAAGTAAGCACTTATGGTTAGCCCTCCAACATTTTTTGAATTCTATCACCAGTTCAGAATAGAATGTAATGTGAAGAGATGAGCAGTGATGGATGGTGGCAGAAAATGAAGGTAAAAGCTGACTCTGCTCAGTTGCAAGCTGTGAACACTGAAGAACAAAACTCCGGACCACTTTCCATCTCTAAAATGAACATGCTTGCATTTTTTCAATGAATTTTAACATAATGTTTCAATTTTGAAAAGAGGCAAAAATATCCTTTCTATTTTGCATTTTCTACTCCGGATTTTTGTCAAAATGTGCTTTTTAATCAGATGAGTGGACAAATGTGAATTTTAAACAGTACAGCTATTTTACTCTAAATTCTCATTTCTTACAGCATACTTATTGTTCATGTCAACTACCCAGTTGTAACTAATGAGTTCTAAATTGCTAAGATTATAGCACAAATTTTCTTGCTTGGGATTAAATAAATAAATCTGTCGTTTCCTTGTCTTCTGCATTTAGATATATTTTACTCTCATTTCTCATTGCACCTTTGTCTATTGTAAACAATGGTAAAAATAATAATAGCTAATGTTAACAGTGTGGTATGTAGCAAATTGGTTTTGAAAAGCTCTTAGTGTACCAACTTGTTGGAAACATTAATTTTGCAGATAACAGGAAATCTCAAAGATGATCAAATACCCGTCTGTCTAGATGTTACCTCGCCATCCTATATTGGCTCTCTTCAGTGAATAGAGCCCACAGTTGAGAACTGAAGCATGTCTTATGTTCAGCTGGGTGTAGCTAGTAATACAAATGTGCTGCTTATGAGGGGATCAGTTCAAGCTCATGGAAAACTCAAGGAATGGCCCAATGAACCTGAGACATCAGCAAATTCCATTTCCTGCTTTGGCTTGATGGAAGAATAGCATATTCACCTTTGATGAGTATGGAAAGTGATACCAGGCAGAAGGAAGGAAGCAAAGCAAGACACATATAGTTTAGTTCCAGTCTAACTTACTTATACAAAATTAACTGTGCTGCTAAGCATATACAAACTACAGATATCTCTGTAGTGCAAAGGTCCTGTGAGAAGTACACTTGAGATTATCAGGCACACTAATGCTGGTTTTATACAGTTTTAATACTACTAAACAACTACCCACTTCAAAACAGCTTAAAAGATTTATCCT
This sequence comes from Mus pahari, assembly GCF_900095145.1. NCBI lineage: Eukaryota > Metazoa > Chordata > Mammalia > Rodentia > Muridae > Mus > Mus pahari. Next base: position 43,718,968 of record NC_034595.1, on the reverse strand, counting down.
ATTTGCAGTTGATGTTTATAATCAGTTCCTATACAAACATCTGATGCCCCCCCTTTTTTTTTAAATCAGAAAGTGAGGTCTGTTGTCCATATTCTTCCATCAGATGGGTATACACCCCTTCAATCACAACCACATCCCCTCCCATACTGCCTTCCTTTGCATCAGAATGCATAGACATCAAAACCTGGTGCTGACAGAATCAGACACTTGATAAACACCACTGAGCCTGAAATAAATCGCAGGTGATACCTGCTCCTGTATGACCCCTTACATCTGGGATCTATCATTTCCCAGCTGTCAGTTACTGACTAAAGACACAGAAATAATAACATGTAAATGGTGTCTTCTCAGACTTAATTAATTCGCAGTGGCAAGTAAAAATTGTGTGGTTAAAAGATCATTTTCCATTTATATAGAACTTTGCTTTTCGGTCACGTTAGTGTTACCAGAACACAAACAAATGGGCTATGTATAATAAATACAACTTTGATTCTGCAGGATATTAAACTGCCAGGGATATGCAATCCATTCTATGAATTATAAGATGGTATGCAGTGCCTATAATATGAGGTTTCTTTTTAATGACAAATATAAGAGAAAAAAGCCCCGAAATACCATGTTCCACATAGGGGTTTCTGTGTTAAACTGCAGAGAGCTCCCCGAAGCTTTAGAAGGCTAACCTTACAATCTTAGTTTATAAATGAGAAGAATTAGCTTCGAGAATATGAAATATCTTGTTAAAAACAATATGTTGACAGATAATATTGTCAATATTGACCCAAGTTTTCTGTTTCCCCCCACAACACACACACACACACACACACACACACACACTTTCTCATTATCCAGAGAGGAAATAATTTTCTCTCTGTAGTACTCATGGATGTGGAAAAAAGATAGGAGAAGGAAATAGGTAGAAATAGAGAAAAGAGATATGAAAGAAGAATTGTGACCTTGAACAACAAAATATTCATTTTCTATTTTCTGTACTATTTAAGTACAAACTAATCTCACTGGTGTCATGGGCAAAATTTAGTCTGGATGATTACAAAAATGTTTCTGAGGGGACTGAGTGGGACAGCTGCTTTAATTCTAAACTATTTCCTGCTATTTCTATTTGGTGGCAGATATTAGAAAAGTTAAGTATACAGCAGTCACTGACTTCAAATTAAGTGGTAATGAATGCAGATTTCCATGAAGATTCCACGCGTTAGTAATTACAGTTTTATTGCTATTCGAAATGGTGAAATAAACTCAGTCTCTACTGTCCCATCCATGTAATTGATGAGTTAATTTGTCTTCAGCTCTCTTGCTGTTCTAATATTTCTCCATCGATGCCATGAAAATTAATAGGATGCAAAATGTATAAAATTATACCCACATTAAAGAAAAAGCACAGTACAATACTGGGGAGGCATAGTTATTTCTTCTGTGGATAGTACAGGGTCACCATCTTTTTTCCCCTTTCCCAGTGACATTTTCAGATTTGACATTCTGTGACATTTTCAGTTTAATATTGCTAATACCCTGGCTGCAGAATTAAAAGCACACCCCAAGGAAGGGTTGAATGCAGATGCATCAGAGGAGTCTTTTGTGTGTCTTCTCTAACAACTGTTTATATGTAAACAATATATACATTAAGCAACAAAAAATACTTTCTATCCATTTCTGCACATTTTGGGGAGTCAATTATAGGATCAAAGTTATGGCCAACAATTACAAGTTTGATATAGCAAGGACCCAAGTGAGATTGTACCAGAGTGCTTTCTTGGAACCATGTGATCAATGTGGACCAGTAGAGTGAATGGTGCCTCACATACAGCAGGTGATGATCTTCTTCCAGGTAAAGCTAACTGAACCCAAATCTCTACAGTTATAATGAAGGAGCCCCGGGAATCTCCACAAAATGTATACCTAACTGATGAACAAGCCATAATGTTAATTGAATGTTGATGCTTGCTGACATTTATACAGGGTTCTGTCAGATGAATAAAAGGTTAGATTCATTTTTTAAATATACTTGAAAAGCTCTGTCTGACTATAGCTTAGCAATACCTGTGGACCCCTCTTGCATTTAAGATGCCACTTCTGATGTTCTTCCAGCCAGACAGCCATACTTCCCTTATTCCCTCTATAAGTAGTAAAGGTTTTCACCTTACCAGATTCAGTTATTAATATCAAATAAAGAAAGTCCAGGCAGTGCTGAATTGTTAATTTATTGTTTATTATATATTTTATATTGAAATATTCCCTCACATTTACTTGATTCTTCCCATTTTCCATTAACATTAACCCATAGTCAGAAGAACTGAGCTTCTCCTCAAATAAAGACACTTATATAAGTAATAGTTGTGTTTGAAATGTAACCCAAGAATGCCAGCTGACCCCAAAAAGGGAAATGCGGATATCTACCTCATCAAGCCAAATGTAAGACTATGCCTAGTAATGAGAAATCATTCCTAATCTATGTTGATATTTACATCATTGTCTTTGTCTTGCTTCAGTGCTCTCCTTTAGCGTCGTATCTATCCTTGTGCAATAACACCCTCTTGGAAAAAGTAAACATATACCAAATGCAAAGCACTGTGCTCCAAAACATGGAAAGATCAAAATGTTACACAAAGACGTTGGTCTTGCAGAGACACAGGCTTCTGTGCAATTCGTTCTGTTGAGATTTCAGATTATGAAAGACATACAAACAAAGCAGTGACCTTTCTGCTTATAAGACGCTGTGCTCTATTGGTCATAATGTTGCAGCCTTGATTTACAGAGAGAGGCTGTAAGAATGAAGAGCAGAATAGGTGGCAGCTTGCCAGTGTTGGGAAGCATCCCCTTTGCCTTACTAATACTGTTTTACTAGTGATGCCAGGCTGGGCTCACACTGCTCTTTCTCCTTGATGAATACTTCTGGTTTGTTTTGTGCTATTATATCTAATGATTGTAGTAGGAATTTTCCAAAAACAAAATGCTTGAGTAGCTCCTACTTTTATACATTGATTTTACTAACTATTCAAATATAAATGACAGCTCATTTATTTTCCCACCAGCATTGGACTTTTTTTTTTTTAATTTAATTTTTTACTTAGTCACTTTACATCCTGCTACTGAACCTCCTCCCAGTCACTCCCTCCAGCAATCCTTCCACCATACCCTCTCCCTTTCTCCTCTTAGCTCTTGGGTACTCCCCTGAATACCCTCCCTCCCAAAAAAATCTGGCACTTCAAGTCTCTGTGACTTTAACTATGCACTTCCTCTCTCACTAAGTCCAGACAAGGCAGTCCAGCTAGAACATATTCTACTTACAGGCAACAGCTTTTAGGACAGCCCCTTCTCCAGTTCAAGACCCACATGAAAACCAAACTGAAAATCTGCTGCTACATATGAGCAGGGAGGCATAGGTCCATCCCATGCATATTCTTTGGTTGATATTTCAGACTCTGAATGCACCAAAGGTCCAGGTTAGTTAACTCTGTTGGTCTTCCTCTGTAGTTTCTATTTCCTTCAGGGCCTGTAATCTTTTCTCCTGTTCTTTCATAAGGGTCCTCAAGCTCCACCCACTGTTTGGCTGTGGGTGACTACTTCTGTCTGAGTCAGCTGCTAGGTGGAGCCTCTCAGAGGACAGCCATGCTCCTCTCTGTAAGCATAACAGATTATCAGTGGTATCAGTAGTTGGTGCTTGCCCATGGGATAGGTCTCAAGTTGAGTGGGTTATTGGTTGGCCATTTCCTCAGTGTTAGCTTACTTTCCATGCCTGCATTACTTGTAATCAGGATTTATTTTGGGTTGAATGTTTTGTGGGTGGGTTGATGTCTCTTTCATTCCACTGGGGTTTTTAACCGGCTACAGAAGGTGGCCTTTTCCACTTCCATATTCCCAATGATCTGAGTCACAGCTAAGGTTACCCCCATTGATTCTTGGGAGCCTCCTTTATCTTAATCTCTGTCTTATAGTGGAGATGCCTCCCACCTACTCATCCCCATCAGTTGCAAATTTCCATTCAGTTTCATAGCCATCTAATCATTGCTCCAGTCCTTCTCCACACCTGGTCCTGAACACCCACCCCCATAACTGCCCCATCCCCCTTCTTTCAAGTTCCTTCCCCCCATCTGCCTCTTATGACCATTTTATTACCCCTTCTATGTGAAATTCAAGAATCTGCCCTTGGGACATCCTTTTTCAGCCTATTTGGGCCAGTGAACTGTAGCATGGTACCAGTATTTTATGACTAATATCCACTTACATGTGAGTACATACCATACATGTCCTTTTTGGACTTGGTTACCTCACTCAGGATGATACTCTCGAGTTCCATCTATTTGGCTCCAAAATTCATGATATCTTTGTTTTTATAGTATTCTATTTTGTAGATGTCCAACATTTTCTTTCTCCATTCTTCAGCTAAGGGACATCTAGGTTGTTTCTAGTTTCTGGCTATTACAAATAAAGCTGCTGTGAACATATTTGAACAAGTGTCCCTGTGGGATGTTACAGCATCTTTTGGGTATATGTCCAGGAGTTGTAGAGCTGGGTCTTGAGGTAGAAGTATACTCAATTTTCTGAGAAATAGCCAAATTGATTTCCAAAGTGGTTATAAATTTTGCATTGCCATCGACAGTGAAATGTTCTTCATGTTCAACATCCTCACCAGCATGTAATATCTCATGAGTTTTCTATCTCACCTATTTTGATGGGTATATACGTGCTTCTCAACCATTGGAAATTACTTTGTTGAGAAGCTCTGTTTACCTGTGTATCCCATTTTTAATTGGGTCATTTGAGTTGTTTGTATCTACCTTCTTGAGTTTTTTGTAAATTTTGAATATTAATCCTCTGTCAGATGTAGTGTTGGTAAAGTTACTTTCCTAGTCTGTAGGCTGACATTTTGCAATAGTGACAATGTCCTTAGTCTTATAGAGCATTTGAACTTTCTTGAGGTCACTTTGTCAATTGTTGATCTTAGAGTCTGAACCATTGATGTTCTGTTCAGGAAATTGTCTCCTGTACTAATGCATTGAAGGGTATTTCTCACTTTCTCTTCTAGAGGATTTAGTGCATCCAGATTTTTGTTGAGGCCTTTGATTCACATGGACTTGAGTTTTGTGCTGGTTCTATTTTCATTCTACATTATATCCAAACAGACCAGCACCATTTGTTGAAATGGTTTCTTTTTTCTATTATATGGTTTTAGCTTCTTTATAAAAGCTCAAGTGTGCATAAGTCTGTGGGTATATTTCTGTGTTTTACCTTTGATTGAGTTGATCAGCATGTCTTCTTCAATTTTTATGACTATTGCTCTGTAGCACAGCTTCAGGTTATGGATGGTGATTACTCCAGAAGTTTTGTAATTGTTCAGGATTGTTTGGGCTATCCTGTTTCTTTGGGTTTTTTTCCATGTAAAGTTGATAATTTCTCTTTTAAGGTCTAGAAAAAAATGTGTTGGAGTTTTGATGGNGATTGCATTGAATCTGTAGATAGTTTTTGATAAGATGGCCATTTTCACTATGTTAATCATGCCTGACTATTTGCATGGGAGATCTTTCCATCATCTGATATATTCTAAAATTTCTTTCTGCAGGGCTTTGAAGTTCTTGTCATACAGATCTTTCACTTGCTTGGTTAGAGTTACACCAATATGTTTTATATTACTTGTGGCTATTATTTGTGTGTTATTTCCCTAATTTCTTTCTTGGCCCATTTATCATTTGTATAAAGAAGGACTACTGATTTCTTTAAATAAATTTTGTATTCAGTCACTTTGATGAAGCAGATTATCAACTACAGGAGTTCTCTGGTAGAATTTTGGGGATACATATCACTTATGTATACTATCATATCATCTGAGAATAGTGATAGCTTGCCATCTTGCTTTCTAACTCATACTCCCTTTATCACCTTTAGTTTCTTTATGGTTAGAACTTTAAGAACTATATTGAATAGATAGGGAGACGGTGGGCTGCCTTTTCCTGTCCCTGATTTTAGAGTAATTGCTTCATTGCAGGGATGCAGAGATGGTCCAATATATGAATATTCATCAATATAATCCACCATATGAACAAAATGAAAAAAAAAATCCCATGATTATCCGCATAGATGCTGAAAAAGCCTTTGATAAAATTCAGCACTCCTTCATGTTAAAGGTATTAGAGAAACTATGGGTAGAGGGTACAGACTTAAAAATAATCAAAACAACATACTGCAAACCGATAGCAAACATTAAATTGCTGATATGAGAATTTCTAATTTTATTCTAGAGACACTTAGTGCAAGGGACTTTCCTCTTAGCACTGCCTTCATTGTGTCCCATAAATTTGGGTATGTTGTGCTTTCATCTTCATTGAATTTTATAGTCTTTAATTTCTTTCTTATTTCTTCCTTGTGCCAGTGATCGTTGTTTAGAGAGTTATTCAATTTCCATGAGCATGTAGGCTCTCCAGTATTTCTGTTGTTATTGAAATCCAGCTTTAATCTATGTTGGTCTGATAAGATAGAAGGCTTTATTTCTGTTCTTTTGTATCTGTTAATGTTTGCATTCTGACAGACTATATGATCAAGAAGAATTCTTGAAGTGCTGAGAAGAAGGCATATTCTTTTGTGTTTGGGAGTGTCTCAGGTCCATTTGATTCATAATGTCTGTTTATTTCATTGTTTCTCTGTTTTGTTTTTGTCTGTTGACCAGCCAATTGGTGAGAGTGGGGTGTTGAAGTCCCCCCACTATTATTGTGTGGGTTTTGATTGTGATTTAAGCTTTAGCAATGTTTCTTTTACAAATGTGAGTGCCCTGGTGTTTAAGGCATAAAAGCTTAGAGTTGAAATATCATCTTTGTAGATTTTTCCTTTGATAAGTATGAAGTGTCCTTCCCTGTCACTTTTGATTAATTTTTCCTGAAAGTCTCTTTTATTAGATATTATAATGGCTACTCCAGCTTGCTTTTTGGGTCTGTTAGATAGAATTGACTCATACCCTTGTATACATGAGTAGCACAAATTGGAAAGCGTGAATTATAAAATATAACAAAAAACAATAAAATCCCATAAAATTGAATGGAGTAGGAGTAAGGAAGAGAAATATGAGTGAATATGATCAAAACATAGTATAATATTAAAAATATAATTATCAAAGAATTAACAAAATATTATATTCAAACTTTTTGTGAAATTCATGTTTTGAATTGTTTTGAGAAGCATACAGGATTGTCTCAGGTCATATTAGTCCCTCTACCATAAGTTAAATATTATATCTCTGGTGCTGAATCCGAAGTAACACCGTGGAAATAGATCATCATACGAGGCTTTTTTGAAGAAATAAAAATCTTACTATAGCTTCTGTTGCTGTGAAGAGACAAAATAACCATAGCAACTCTTATAAAGGAAAACAGTTAATTGGGACTGACTTAAAATTTCAAAGTTTTAAGCCATTATCATGGTGACATGTAGGCAGCCATGATACTAAAGAAGGAGCTGACAGTTCTACATCCAGATCAGAAGACAGAAGGAAGAGAATGCTACACTAAACCTGGCTCAAGCATCTGAGACCTCAAAGTCCAGCCCCAGTGACCCACTTCCACCAACAAGATCATACTTATTCCAACAAGGCCATACCTCCTAACAGTGACACTACCTATGGGCATATAGGGGCAATTTTCAATCAAATCAGCATTAAAATACCTATTGATTCAAACACAGTTATGAAATGATCATTGATATAAAATATATTGTAATAGCACTTACACAGAACACTTGATATTATAACAAATATAACAAATGGGTTCTAAGATACAAGAAACATCAAAAAGTTATATAAAACACAAAAGACACCTTTTTACTTGTTGTAGAGAGAAGTTGCCAAGAAATGGAATGGAAAGGACACTGATATAACTATCTCTGTGAGGCTATGCCAATGTCTGGCAAATATAGAAGAGGATGCCCACAGTCATCTATAGGATCGAACACAGAGACCCCAATGGAGGATCTAGAGAAATTACCCAAGGATCTGAAGGGGCTGCAACCCTATAGGTGAAACAATAGGAACTAATCAGTACCCCCAGAGCTCGTGTCTCTAGCTGCATATNTAGCAGAAGATGGCCTAGTCAGCCATCNTTGGGAAGAGAGGCCCCTTGGTCTTGCAAACTTTTTTTTTTTTTTTTTGGTTTTTTCGAGACAGGGTTTCTCTGTATAGTCCTGGCTGTCCTGGAACCCACTTTGTAGACCAGGCTGGCCTCGAACTCAGAAATCCGCCTGCCTCTGCCTCCCAAGTGCTAGGATTAAAGGCATGCGCCACCACGCCCAGCCCAGTTTTGCAAACTTTATATGCCTCATACAGGGAAATGCCAGGGGAAGAAGTGGGAGTGGGTGGGCAGGGGAGCAGGGTGGGGGGAGGGTATATGGGACATTCAGGATAGCATTTGAAATGTAAATAAAGAAAATATCTAATAAAATAAGTTTAAAAAAGAAAGAATAAAAAAAGAAATTTTCTTGAAGATCCTCTGTTATGAGGTACATAGGGTACACAAATTTAAATCAACAAATTGTTTCGTATCAACACAAATTTCTTGGAATAAACTGATGTTAGAAAATTAAAAAAAAAGAAATGGAATGGAAATAGATTTCAGCTTCTCAGTGGGCTAAAGGATATTGGAAGAGTCATTTAAAAGGAAAAATTAGTAACTGATTTCCTTGTGATAATGTCATATTTGACCCTATAATATAAGCATGTGCAAATATTAAATGCTACTTGCTTTTCTCTAAGCATCTTGATATAGAAATGATAATTGTTCTCTGAACTAAACAAATATCCAGGTATAAAAATTCAGGAGACTGAAGCTGGTAAAATACATGTGTAGCTTTAAATAATAGGCAACAAACACAGGACCTGCATGGGTCTGTTCCAGGTCCTCTACCTCTGTCGTAGCTGTTATCTTGGTATTTTGGGGAACTTTTAATAGTGGGATTAGATGTATCTCTGACTCTTTTACCTGCCCTTTGGACTCTTCCTCCTATGGAGTTTCCTTTTCCAGCCTCAATAGGAGGGCTTTTGCCTTGTCTTATTTTATCTTGCATTGCCCTATTTGGCGTCAAAGCTTAGAGGCCTACTCTTTTCTTAAGATGAAGCAGAAGGGGAATGGGTCTGGAGGAGGAGGGATCAAGGAATAGTGAAGAAAGAAAAAATGTAGTAGGGATGTAGTGTGTGAGGTAAGAATCAATTTAAAATTAAAATACCACCACCACCATCAACACTAATAGTAGTAGTAGTAGTAGTAGTAGTAGTAGTAGTAGTGTGAATATATTTATACATAGTTGTTTCTCAAACGCACAAGCACATGCCTTGCCTTAAATATTATGAGTAATGAGATTTACCCCAAAATCAGTATTTCTATTTTCTCCACATTTAAAATTTTTTCTTTTACTCCAAGAATTTATGCCTATTTAAATATTACATGTGTTTATTAGGACTTAATAGTATGATGCACTAGTGAATAAAATGTGTGTAAAAATAATTTTCTAAATTAAGAAATGTATCATTTAGAACACAGTAACCATAAAATAATACACAGTATAAAGAAACAGAGAGAAAAATATTGATCTAAACTGAGGATAACTAAACTTAGAAACAGTGTATAATCTATGAACTATGAGACAGAGTTATGAAAGTAAACATTCTGTAGGGGAAATGAAAAAGAATGAGTATAACAAAGAATTACCCACATCAATAGCTTGGGAAATAGCCAAATGCTTCAAAAGCTCCCTTTTGATTATTTGGTATAGACATTTCAAAGCTTGGAACAAAAGGATAGGTGTAAGGAATGTCATATGAATTCAGCTATGATCTTAGAAAAGTAAGGTGTCAAGGATTTTTATTCAAATATAAAAATTCATAATTTAAATAAAAAGGCACAAAGAGAAATAAATTGACTATGCTAAATAAAAGATGGAGGTGGCAGAATGGAAGACAAAGCAGACTGCATTGCATGTCAAAAATAAATAAGATATCAAAAAGTTGAAGCAGTAATATTATGCCAAATCCAAAGATAGTTCAAGAAAGAAGCTTATGAAAAAGTTGCTATGAATTGCATTTAAGAAACATGGAAATAGAAAAGTCCAATAAACCCAGATAATGTGTTCTGTTTTACTAAAAAACCTAACTGTGGTCTGTGGTACAATAGAAAAAAACGTATATATATATATATATATATATATATATATATATATATATATATATGTGTGTGTGTGTGTGTGTGTGTGTGTGTGTGTGTGTGTGTGTGTCTGTGTAGTTCCCCAGATACTCCAAAATATTTGAACATTTAGGTGAATTTGAAAATGTCTGAGGATAGCATAACTTGATAAAATCCACATAATGCAAATAAAAAGTCCCATAATTTAAAATATATCTAATCAAAATACTATAAGTCTTTTAACAAAACAAAAGAAATACCCTGCCCATAGAAATGCACATTCTACCAAACCTATAAGGAAGATATGAGGCCAATTTTCTGTAAACTTTCTAAGAGAAGAGAAAAAGCAAAAATGTTCTCTAATTATATCAGGAGAATACCATTATTTGGGTACCAAAATAAACTTAGAAAAATTTTGATGATCTAATATTGTTATGAATATTAAGGCAAAAGCCTTAAAGAAAACACTTGAAGTTCAATACAATAACAAGTAAACTGAAATATGAATGATTTGAGTTAATTACAGGAAGGCAAAAAAAATTAATCAATACAAGTAGAACAAAGAAGAATATAATATGTGATCAGCACAAGGAATTCTCTAAGACCTTAGCTAAAATACAACGTGAATTCTTAATTTATACAAAATGCCTAAGGACAGATGGAAAGCCATTTTCAACACCGGACACTGTGGATAAGAATCGAAATAAAGAAGAACCTCTAGAAAACTACACAGGAAAGGGAGAGGAGGGTGGTTAACATGTAACTAAGCACTTCTAAAAGCAGAATCATAAGTAGGTGGTGAAACACTCCTGCTTGTAGCAGAATAGCAAAGTCCAGAACTATCCCATGAGTCTAGATGAAAGAACTAATATAATCAATTATATTCTTACACTGGACTATTACTCAGCCTAAAAAAAAAAAAAGGAAAATTCATGTGGTTTTTTGTTTTTGTTTTTGTTTTTTGTTTTTTGTTTTTTTGTTTGTTTGTTTGGTTTGGTTTTTCGAGACAGGGTTTCTGGGTTTCTCTGTGTATCCCTGGCTGTCCTGGAACTCATTCTGTAGACCAGACTGGCCTTGAACTCAGAAATCTGCCTTCCTCTGCCTCCCAAGTGCTGGGATTAAAGGCGTGCTCCACCACCGCCCGGCTCAAAACATCATGTTGAGTCAAAATTGATGATATCATTCTAATTTAAATAAAATCTATGCAGAGGAGAAATAATGAGTGGTTCTGAATAATGAATAATGAGTAAACCAATTTCCGATGGCAGGAAGAAATAGTCAGTGATCATTGAGCATGAAGTTTCATTTTTGTCAGACTGGAACAGTTCTAGAAATGAATGTGAGAGGAACAGAACAGCATGGGTATGTTTGATAGCACTAATTTATGCAAAAAAATTTCAAAATACCAAACATTATCTTATTTTTTGCCCTAATGTACATGTGTACATGGAAATATTTTAAATAGACCAACATGATAAGAATTGGCCGTGCATAAATACAATTTCTCAGTTTCATCAAAGAGTTGTAAACTATAAATTATTAATTAAGAAAACTGCTTGATAAAATGTCAAAAAATTGATTATGACTCTATGGATCACTAACAAGTATTCAAAAGCAAAGAATAAAAGGAGACCATTCCAAGATCACAAACTATCAAACAACTAAACAAGAGTGTGCCAAGATATATGCAATATTATCACACCCAAACTATAAACCAAGGAAAAAATGGAGCAAATTATGCTTTTAGAAAAAAAATCTGGTTCTGTGAAAATATATATTCTCCTGTAACTCAAGATCCAATCCTAATCAAACATTTGATAGGAGTCTATAGACTAGAATATACACAAATAATTTACTGAACGTTTTGCTCTGCCAAATACTGTAAGCTATCATAAAATTAATTCACTCTTGAAGAAAGTATGCATTAAGAAAGAAATTTTAAAAATAGAGGAATGTGCTGAAAATGTGAATCGGGATTCCTGATGAGAGTGGAAATCATCACACAGACTTAGAAAAACTGTTTTTATTTACCTTATCTAAAACAGATGAAGACACACAGACTGTATCTCTCTATAAGTCAATTGGCTAGTTATATACCCAACAGAAATTTGTATAATTATATATCATGAATTAGATATACATACCTGACTTGTTTCTAAGATACCTAAACAATAAATCTTTTGGATGGGAATCTTCAGCTTATAGGATTTGAATATTATGCATTCTTTAAAAGAACATTACACATGAATGATGATAAAAAACGACAAGGAGTGTCATTGTCAACCTAAACCAAAGAAGACACAAAGGAGCATATACTGTATAATTCTACTTAGGTAAAACTCCAATGCGACATCTCACAAGTCTTTCTAAGGTAATGAAATTATGAATGAAATTGGGGATATTCTTATTATCAAGATGGGGACCTAGTAATCAGGTGAATGCTGATTGAACATATGGTATCTAGGATGCTTCACTACTTGACACTTTAATTTTGATCTTTTAATTTGTTTTTTTTTGTTGTTTTTGTTTTTTTGTTTTTTGTTTTGTTTTGTTTTTTGTTTTTGTTTTTGTTTTTTTTACTTTTTGACATTATAATGATCATTTTCCTCTGTTTTTCCTCCCTCTGAAACTTTTCATGAAGCTCTCCCCTTGGATCTTTATCAATTTCCGGTCTCATTGTCTTTAATTATTGGTGTGTGTGTCTCTCTGTGGGTAGATATGTGTTTATGCCTGCATATTCTTTAATACATAAATATAAAACTGTTAGCATATTTAGTTGTAAAGAATAATGGTTGTATGACAAAGATCTGAGTGTTGACTTTAATTAATATTTCACATTAAGTTAAAAATTGTAGGAACTATGATCTATTAAGTTATATCAATGCCAAAAGAATGCTTTAAAAGTATTTAAATAGTATGAAGGATTGTTAGCCTGCTTTATTAAAACCCTTTGCTATATTTTATTACTTATCCTCTGGCTTTTAGAGGAGCTGAAAAACTCTAGCAGCGATTTATTGATATCTGAAAAATGCTAAAGCTCTATAATGCCATCAATTTTTGCTTCCAGAATGGAGTTAGATTTCACAGTAAATGGTAGGAGAGAGAAATTTAAATTCATTTCTTCTTACATGGATCCCTCCTTTACATTTCCTAATTGTGGGCAAACGTTACTAATTCACCCGCTATCCAGATGGATGACTTTGAAGCCCCTCATCTCTTCCTGGTATGCTATAGCTACCATTGCCAAAGCTGCTAGCAGTGAAAGATGCCTCATTTTGTTGTGCTAGAGAATAAGAGATGTATAGTGTTGAGTATACACGTGTAACTCTTCAGACTCTACACAAAACTGACAGAGATAAGACAAGACATGGATATTGGAAACAAGCAAAGAGAAAGAGAACGTCAGACGTTTATTTAAATTGGCTTTCCCATACTCATCTTCTTTGTAATATGAAAGGCTCCTGAAGCTATCATGCATCATAATGTCACAGCCCATGTGAAATCAGCTTTATATGTAAGACAATTGATTGACTCCAATTCAGGAATAAAACAAACAAACAAACAAACAACAAACAACACTCATGCTTTCCCTATTTAACAAAAGATAACAATGGAAAATTACAGTATTTCCTTAATAAAAATAAACATAAAAAACCAGAAAGCATGTTTCCTGATGCCCATATTCCCTATCATATATGATAGGCAGACAGCCTTATGGAAGCAAGTGGGTTAGAATGTTAGAAATCATTTTAGATGAAGAGGAATCATGCATGACTTAAATTACAAACCCCCAGGTTCGCAGTGCTTTCGGAAACAATAGGAGGGTGAAGTCAAGTTAAGAAAGCCTTCATTAGTTTAACAACCAGAAATATGTTCCATTGTCCCAGGCAAACCTATGGAGGGTTAAGCTGATTTGCTGTATTGAGCAGACAGAGTGCTCCTCTCCAACAGCATCTGCTGGGGACTTGGGAAAACTATTTTCTCTTAATAGATTCCATTTTCCCATTTTTCCTTCTTATAGTGTGCAAACTCTTAACGAAATGATGCATTGCATGGAAATTCAGCCACAGCTGAGAGTGCAAATAAGGAAAGAAAAACAAAATCATAAAAGACATTAAAAGGTACATTTCAGAGCAAGTTTACTCAGTATCTCAGGCAATGGAGCATTCACGTTTTCAATTTTAACAGAGAGCTAGAAAAATATGAAAACAAAGTGCTTCTGAGGGGAAAAAAATACCCTTCATGTGCCTGAGAAAACTTGGTTATTTTTAAACTTTTCCCCTTGAGAAAGAGGTAAGTTGTGTTGGTATGGATTTTATTTCTCTCCCAAGGGTCAGCCTGCTGATACTTTCTGTGTGGGAGGTAACTGTTTGCTGAACTATTTGTGGAAGATAGGGCACGTGGCTGATGCTGCAGGAAGCAGATGGAGCATCCCAGTTCCACAGCTGGGAGGTAGGAAAAATTTGTCCTTCAACCCATCCACAAGTTAGATTTGGTTTGGGGACCTATGATTCAAATGAGTTCTTAGAATCAGAACATGCTTCTGGAAATAAGCATGTCCATGAACTCCACACACGTGCTCTGTAAAATCATACTTGGGAACACCAAACACAGCAGTTCCTTTTTTATCTAGGAATCCAGATTGATGAATTTTTCAGACATTGCAATATTTCCTCTATAAAACCAATGTATTGTGATTTGGAATTCATTGATCTTACAAAATCTTCTACTTCAAATGGAGAAGTGTAACTAGTTCCTCAGTTCTTTGGTCACAGTCTTTCAAATATACAAGAAACTTTACCAACCAAAAACTCTTTAAAGACAGGCCTTGATGTCTTCCAGTGTAAAGTAGAAGCCTGATTTTGCTTGTAAGAAACTTGAGCATCTGGAAATATGGGACCAGACAATCAGCTTTAAACTTTTTTAAAAAAGTTTATTTTCTAGGTAAGTAAGTTCCAAACACAGTAAAGGCAATACACAGCAATACACATCAAATTAAACGGAGAGAAGCTTAAAGCATTTTCCACTAAAATCAAGGACAATACAAGGCTGTCCACCCTCCCCATATCTCTTCGATATAGTAATTAAAATTCTAGCCACAGCAATTAAAAAAAAGAAGTAAAAAAAAGTCCAAGGGAACACAAATTGGGAATGAAGAAATCAAAATATCACTATTCCCAGATGATGTGACAGCATATATAAGTAACCTCAAAAATTCTACTAGAGAACTCTTACAGATGCTAAACACACACAGCAAAGTGGCAAGATAAAAAATTAACTTAAAAAAGTCAGTAGGCTTCCTCTACACAAGCAATATACTGTCTGAGAAGGAAATTAGGCAAACAGTATGCTTCACAATAGCCACAAATAACATAAAATACCTTGGTGTACCTCTAACCAAACAAATGAAAAACATGTATGAAAAGAACCTCAAGTCTGAAGAAACAAGTTGAGGAAGATAAAAAAAAAAAAAAAAAAAAAAAAAAAAGGAAAGGCCTCCCTTGTTTTTGAATTAGTAGGAGGGAGACTCCAGAGGAAGATTAGCAGTCTCAACCAACCTAGAACCCCAAGATCTCTCAAACACAGAGCCAGCAACCAGACAGCATACACAAGATTCCCAACACATATACAGCAGAGCTGCCTTTTCTGGCCACAATGGGAGAGACTTGAGACCCCAGGGTTTGGGGAGGTCTGGTGGGGTAATGGTGTGGACATCCTCTTGGAGACTTGGGAGGAAGAATGGGATGAGGAACTGTGGAAGGACTGACATGGAGGGGGATAATGACTGGACTGTAGAAATAAATGAAAGATAATTTTAATAAATAGAAAAAAGAAAAAAGAGAAAATTACCATTTTATTAAAATTACCAAAAGAACAATTCTCAACTTCATATGAAAAACAAAACCCCAGGATACCTAAAACAATTCTGAACAACAAAAGAACATCTGGAGTATAACTATCTCTGACTTCTAGTTGTACTGGAGAGAAATAGTAGTAAAAACTTCATGGTATTGGCATAGAAACAGACAGGTGAATAAACAGAATCAAATCAAAGACTCAGAAATAAATGCACATACCTACAGACACTTGATTTTTTACAAGAAGTCAAAAATGTGCAATGGAAGGGGAAAAGATTTTCAACAAATATCTAACCAAAATTTTCAACAACTGGATGTAAGAATGTAGAAAAATGCAAATAGATCCATATTTATCACCCTACACAAAACTCAAGTCCAAATATATCAAAGACCTCAACATAAAACCAGATACACAAAATCTAATAGAACTGAAAGTGGGGAAGAGCACAAAACCTATCGGTACAGGAGACAACTTTCCTAACAGAACACCAATGGTTCAGGCACTAAGCTCAAGAATTAATAAATGGGACCGACCTTGTGACTGAAAAGCTTCTGTAAGTTAAAGGATTCCAACATTAAGATAAATTAACAGTCTACAGTTTAGGAAAAGATCTTCACTAACCCTATATCTGACAGAGGGCTAATATCCAAAATATATGAAGAACTCTTAGATAGGAACAACCTAAATAACCCAATTTGATAAGTAGCAGAGGATTGCCTTATCAGGCATCAGTGTGAGGGGAGCCCCTTGGTCCGGGGAAAGCTTGATGACCCAGGATAGGGGAATGAGGCAGGAGTGGGAGAGAGAGTGGGGGAACACCCTCACAGAGGCAGGGGCATAGGGACAGGGAGACAGAGAGAGAAAGGGATAGGAGGTTTGTGGAGGGGAAACTGCGAAAAGGGGTATCATTTGAAATGTAAATAAATAAATAAATAATGAAAAAAATGTTACACAGAGCTAAACAGAAAATTCTCAACAGGGGAATCTTGAATGATCAAGAAACACCTGAAGAAACGTTCAGCATCCTTAGTCAATGATAAAATGCAAACCAAAATTACTCTGAGATTTCACCTTACACCCATCAAAATAGATAACATTATCAAAAATTCAAAGGACATGCTGGCAAGGTTGTGGAGAAAAGGGAAAACAGCTCCACTGCTAGTATGAGTGAAAACTTATACAACCACTCTGGAAATCAATTTTAGGTTTTCTCAGAAGATTGGGAATAATTCCACCTCAAGAACCAGCTATACCATTCCTGGGCATATACCTAAAAGATGCTACTATTCCACAAGGACAGTTGCTCAAGTATGTTTATAGCTGTTTTAATGCATAATACTCAGAAACAGGAAAGAGCCTCGGTGTCTCTCAACTGAAACATGGATACAGAGATGTGGTGTATCTATACAATGCAATACTACTCAGGCATTAAAATCAAGGACACCATGAATTTCACAAGCAAATGGATGAAACTAGAAAATATCTTGCTGAGTGAGGTAACCCAGTCCCAAAAGGACATGCATGGTATGCACTCATTTCTGAGTGAATACTAGCAATAAAATAGGATAACCATACTATAATCAACAAACCCAAAGAAGCCAAATAACAAGGGCCCAGGGGAGGAGGGCTGAACCTTTCTCAAAAGCAGAAACAAAATATAGACTGGAGATTGATGAAGGGAGGGCATTGGGTGGAAGAGGAGATTGAAGGGAAGTAGGGCATGATGGGGGCGTCATATGTAGAACAAGCAGGGGAAAGAGAAGGCATATCAGTCAGGGTTTGTGGGGGACAAGCTCTAAGACATTGTTAGAGATCTGGGATAGGGAGAGGGCCCAGAACATCTATGGAGGCTACTGTAGCTGAGACTCCTACTAGTGTGGGATATGGATTTTTGAAAGGACCACTTCCTATAGCCAGCCAGGGCTCCCAGTGGAGGACAACAACCTGCCCACAAAACATTCGATCCAAAATGTGTCTTACCTACAAGATGTACAGGAGGTAAAATAGATGCTCTGTTATGTGTGCAGATGGGAACCTAGCATAACTATCCTATGAGAGGCTCCATCCATTCCCTAATGGAAGGAGATGCACAGTCTCACACCCAAACACAGCACTAAAACTTAAGCTATTCATTTGTAAATTTTCCTTTAATCATAATTTTTTTTCAAATGAAAACATGTACTTGCCCCTCTTGTAGACTTCAAGATCTCTACTCAAGAGACTTGAGTACTTCTGTTAAAGTAATTGGAAGCCCACCTAGGCTTATATAGAGATTTGTGCTTCCCGCCTAACATGCTATAGGGAAAACATTTTTTTTATACTGCTGTTCTTCCCTCATGGCATTAAAAATAAAACAAAATAGAGGTCTCACTCAGAGTTCAGTAGAATAAGAGATAGCCTTTCCAAATACACTTTGCAACTGGATCCAGGTGGAACACTGCCCTGTAAAAAGGAGTAGTTTATATGCCTCCAAGAACCATGACAGTGGCTTCTTGAGCTACATTCTAACTCATCTGAGAAAACACATGGCAGTCTTGAATCTTTTTAAAATCAGTCTGATGTAGAGAGATGTATTTATAAATAAAGATTGAGAAACATCATAGGGTGTCTTCCATGGTCCAGTCATCTTTGGCAACTCTACCCACAATACTTCTCCTCTCAGTCCCTGGGAATAAAATGACTCAGAGAGAAAGACCCATGTGACATGAAGACAGTTAAACACAGCCACTAGGACCCAATTGTTTCAGCCAGAGTCTCTGTTAGTCTCTCAGGGTCACTAGAGATCTGGAAAACAACACAATTGGTAGGGCAGCAAAAGAACCCTAAGGAAATGTACTAAGTGATGGTTAACAGAGGGAACAGACCTTCATGGAGATTCACTGTTAGAAGCAAGAACTGTTTACTATCAACTTCCAGAATTAGATAATGCCTAGTTTAAGAGACCCATGTTTTGGAGACACCCAGGGCTATGAATTTTCCTCTTAGGACTGCCTTCATTGTGTCCCATAAGTTTGGGTATGTTGTGGCTTCATTTTCGTTG
>NC_034595.1:43696747-43698392 GCF_900095145.1 Mus pahari | reverse complement strand
GAGTGGGTGGGTAGGGGAACAGAGGTGGGGGGAGGGGTATGGGAATCTTTCGGGATAGCATTTGAAATGTAAATAAAGAAAATAATAAAAAAAAAAAAAAAAAAGAGACCCATGTTTTCCTTTTTAGTTCCTCAAATCTCTGGGAAAGATCATCAAAGTCTTTGTCTTCTGATGCTGAGGAACAAGATTCAGCAGATGTAATTGGGACTGTATCTGGAACAGAAGTCAAATCGGGCTGTTGTAATATTTGTGGATCTGGAAGTAGGCTTTGCAGGAGTTTCTGAATTGGGTCCAACAATTGCCACCCATTTTATTAAATATGTCATAAGAAATATCCAAACTCATATTTCTCTACAAAATCGTATTTTCTTCCATCTGATGTGTGTTTGTGAAGACATATGTTATGCAGAGACAGTCTTTTGGAAGCATACCCCCTAAGCCTGACCTGTATTTACCATCTGAAGTTGTGCCATGGTTAAGTCACTTGATCTGTGTTTTGAACAAAATGAGAACCCTTGATGAAATTATCTTGCACATTTCTTAGGAGATTCTCTGTTAAGAATGCTGTAATGTGCTATATATTTGTACAATTAGAGACTTGAATTTTACAAAGAAATTGCCAAGAAATATTTAAGAGAAACATTCCTACCCTGACTTAGGTTTAATCCTTCTGCAAAGCAATTGTAAATCATAGTACTTTAGACACCATAGGTATATGCAACCAGAACTCCTCAACTTACAAATAATAAAACAGGGGAAGACAAAGGATCTAGAATATAGTAATCATTTAGTTATAAACAGATAATGGCAATCCCATGCTTCTAGATGCTCACTTGATTTAACAGACTGCTGTTACAATACAAGAAAGGTAATAGGATTGGTTCAACGAGAGCTCTCAGCTTCAAAGGTATCAAGGTAACATCTCCATTCCATCAATATGATTTTCATAGATGACAGCTTAAAAATATTTATAAAACTTGCAATAGTAGTGCTATGGTATGGTACACAATGCATTCTCATTGGAGATGATAAAATTTGAATTATAAATGGGTGGATCTGTTTATAATTTGTGTTATGAATAAGAAAATGTCAGGAAATTGATCCTTCCTCCCTTTTGGCACCCTAGTGTTTTTGATACACCTTATTTCCCCTTTGTGGTATCTGCTTTGTAAATTATGATAACTAATTTTTAGTACTCTCTGGAAAATATAGCAATTTTCTCTATAAAAACATAAATTGCTTGGTTAGTATCTTTTTCTTCACAAAAAAGACATTAAGCAATTCACAATACTTGACTCATATCATCCATTTTACATGTCACAAAAGCAGAACTGTCAAATATACCCACCATCACAGCCCTAGTATTTTGAAGCACAGACAAAACAGAAATTTCTATAAATTCCAATGTAAAGTAGAAGGGTAGTAAGAAAAACCAAGGAGAAGAAGCAGGAGGAGGAGGAAGAAGAGGAGGAGGAAGATGAGGAGGTGGAAAAGGAGAAGGAGAAGGGGGAGGAGGAAGAGGTAAAGGAGAAGGAGGAAAAGGAAAAGGAGAAGGCAAAGGCGAAGAAGAAGAAGAAGAAGAAGAAGAAGAAGAAGAAGAAGAAGAAGAAGAAGAAGAAGAAGAAGAAGAAGAAGAAGAAGAAGA
>NC_034595.1:43686404-43696697 GCF_900095145.1 Mus pahari | reverse complement strand
AGAAGAAGAAGAAGAAGAAGAAGAAGAAGAAGAAGAAGAAGAAGAAGAAGAAGAAGAAGAAGAAGAAGAAGAAGAAGAAGAAGAAGAAGAAGAAAAAAAAGAAGAATTTAAGAACCTCTAGACTGCTGAGGTGTTTACAAGTCTCTAATATTTTTTCAAATTCTTTATTTACCTAGCACCTAGGAAATTATGTTTTGCCTAAGACAAACCAACATATTTAGGCCTGTTTTATAATTCTGTACACATGAATCCCAAGCACCTAAAACTGTCATAACATATCCTTACATAGCTGCTTTTTGACAAATGAAGATTCAAATAATCAATGGTGGGGTTTATGCTTTTCAGAAATGTGGACTGGGGAAGAGGTTTCTTTTTTTTCAGTTTACCTATGCAATTATGCAATACTTGTTGCATATATAAAACATATATATTCTGTCCATGGCAATAAACCAAACAAATACCATGATATTGGATCAGATGTAGTCTGTGAACTCTGAAATCCACTTTTGTCACATTTTGGAATGTGATTAAGCAATCCATTCACATAGGTATAGCATAGGAAATATATTGGTGTGGAATCACAATTAAGTTATGGCAGGCAAGGCAGTGTGGCGGGAGATTGAAAAGAAGTTGGCCAAAATAAAACTAAGGTTAATATAAATAAAGACTGATATCCTTTATCAAAGTAGGTGACTACAGTTGAACAAATCTCCTTCAACAGAGGAAGGGATACAGAAAATGTGGTACATTTACACTGTGGAGTACTATTCAGCTATTAAAAACAATGACTTCATGAAACTCTTAGGCAAATGGATGGAACTAGAAAATATCCTGAGTGAGATAAGCCAGTCAAAAAGAACACACATGGTATGAATTCACTGGTAAGTGGATATTAGCCATAAAGCTTGGAATACTCAAGATATAGTTCACAGGCCATATGAAGCTCAAGAAGAAGGAACACCAAAGTGTGAAGGCTTTGGTCCTTCTTAGAAGGGGGAACAAAATACTCACAGGAGGTAGAGGGTGGGAGGGGCTTGGGAAGAAGAGAGGAAGGGGAGGGAAAGGGGGAAGGATAGAGTATGGGAGGAGAAGGGGATGATATACAGAGAGTTAGGAATTTGAACAGAGTTGTGTAGCAATGGAAGATGGTGAACTGGGGATAGACAACAGCAAGTCCCAGATGCCAGGAAAGCAAGAGGATTCAAAGACCCAACAGGAATGAGATTATCTGAAATGCTGAACAAAGTGGAGGAAGAACCTGTAGATACCATATCCAGAGGTTAGGCATAGCCCCTTGTTAGGGGACAGGGCCACCCACTCATCTCTAAAAGTTTAAAACAGAATTACTCTTTGCACCTGTCTAAAGGAAATACGGTGACAAAGTATGGAGCAGAGACTGAAGTTAAGGCCATCTAGAGAGTGTCCAACCTGGGGACCATCCCATATACAGTCGCCAAACACAGACACTATTGTGGATGCCAAGAAGTGCATGCTGACAAGAGCCTGATGAAGCTGTCTACTGAGAGGCTCTGCCAGACAAATACAGAGGCAGATTCTTGCAGCCAACCTTTGGACTGAGCACAGGGACCCCAGGGGAGGAGTTAGAGAAAGGAGTGAAGGAGCCGAAGGGGTTTGCAATCTCATAGGAAGAACAAGAATATCAACCAACCAGACCACTTAGAGCTCCGAGGGACTAAACCACCAAGCAAAGAGTACACATGGAGAGCCATTGCTCCAGATGCATATGTAGCAAAAGATGGCCTTGTCTGGCTTCAATGCATTGAGGTGCCCTTGGTCCTGTTAAGGCTCAGTGCCCCAGTGTAGTGGAATGCCAGGACTGTGAGGTGGGAGTGGGTGGGTGAGTGGCAGTAACACCTTCGTAGAAGCAGAGGCAGGGGGGATGGGATAGGAGTGACCAGAAGGGAAACAAGGAAAGGGGATAACATTTGAAATGTAGATAAATAAAATATCCAATAAAAAATATACAACAGGCCTAAGGTCCCTAAATATATGTGGGTGATATCAACTCCTGTTCACTGCTACATAGGTTTGTATGCTGCAATTAGCTAGTTTTCATTTTTTGATGGTTGGGGCCTCTCCAAAGAGTTAATTAAAAAAAAAATTCTTTAATTAAAACAAAACTTGAAAAAATATATTGAGATCATCTTTATCAAACAGGAGCAAAATAGTTATATTAGAAAACAACAATAAAAATAACAGAACCTATTTCAAAGAGTAGCAAGAACGGCTTTCACGTTCACCCTGCACATGCTTTCTCACAATGTCTGTACATGAGTATTGTCATCCTGCTTCTTCAGCAGTGTCCATTATGATTTATATAGGAATTAGGTTTGATTCTGACACTCAGTTTCCTGTTTCCCTGAGAAAAATGTATTTCACTTGATAACTAGGCTTGATTTTGGTAAATATGGACATACATAGTAAATGCACAAATGAATGTTTGAAACAAGACTGCAGTAGTGTGAAAATTACCTATTTGGCAATTAATGACCCTCTTTTTATTGATGCCTTAGGCGCCAGAAAAAACTGGTGGGAATAAATTGAGGCAATTTATTTAGAAAATACAGAAATGTGCACTTGGATGGCATTTGTTAGCTATTAATTTCTGTAGTAACTTCTCAATATAATTCAAAATAACGAAGTAGACAAAATTTGTAAACTAAAAACGTTGGAATAAACAGTGTCATGTAAAGGTATTTGACCTAAATTCAAAACCTGGAAGTTGACCTGTGTGGTGAGCTGAAATTTGTAAGACAAAGGAGAGTCCTGTGTGCAGTGATAAAAGTTGAAAGTTTGGTGGAGGTGGCAGAAATTGGAGGGTGGGAATCACAAACCTAAATTAAAATGTGTAATCCTACTTGATGAGTGAGAACATAGAACTAGGAGGGAGTTCAGCAACTGAGAGTGTTTGCTACTTGTCCTTTTACAGAGTTTCCTCTTACCACATCAGGAATTACAAAATCTCTTCTAGTTCCAGCTCCAAGAGCATACAACACTTTCACAGCATATATGGTCACCTGCATACACATACACCCATGCAAATATGTGCATAGGTATAAGTAAAATTAATTAAAATATTTTTGAATAAAATGAACAATATATACAATGAAAGTATAACTGTCCATGAATATTGAATGATATGTCAAATAGGACACAGTTAATAAAACTGTTGCTTTGAAATTTCTTTAATAATAAACTCATTTTAAACATGTAGCTTAAAATTGAATTGACTTTTTTTTTTAGGAAATCAAATGCCTCCTGGGAATTGTCATGAGACACATAAGTAATATGGTCCAGTTTTAGTCTATAGATCCAGAAATAGATTGTATAGATTGCCTTTCTGGGTGAGTGCTCGGTATGTATGGGTTTTGTTTATTTGTCTGTCTGATACTTTTTATAGTAGAGATCTCCTCTTGACATATTACTCAATTATGGCGCTTGTTGCTCTCTTATAAGCTTCACCGTATTAGTGATACAAATTTACTGGCTACACAGGAAGAAAGGGTATTAGTAAGGCATTTTCAAAAATTCATGTCAACATTATTTTCTACAATATCACAAATAATACCTCAATAAATGGAACAATTAAGTAAACAAAGATAAAATATAAATATCCAAATAGTATTTTTTAAATTTTCCACACCATTGTCTAGCAGTGCGTGGGGAGGGCATAGGGGGCTTGGGGGATAGCATTTGAAATGTAAAGGAAGAAAATATCTACTAAAAATGAAATTAAAACATTGAAAACTGTAGGTGCTATCCTATCCAAGTCACAATGGCTACCACCAAGCAAATAAACTCTGCTGAGGTTTCAGGAAGGAGAAAATCTCTAAATTACTGATAGAAGAGCAAGTTGTGTGGTGACTACATAAATTAATATAGAAATTCCTCATCAAACTCAAAACAGAATTAACATAGGATTCAATTATTCCCTCCCAGGTATAGATAAAAGGACTTGAAATAAATATACTTCAGAGGTAGAAATGAACTTATGTATATTGAGTCAGCACTCACCTATACCAGGAAATAAAACCTGTCTAGAAACTATCAAGTATATGAGAAAAGAAAACCTGGTACATATAAAGGGTGTAATTAAATTCAGCCATACAGAGCAATGAAATTATAACTTTTTCAGAATATGAGTGTGGGTAGAAGCCATTATAAATGTTGGCTGACATTTTCTTTTATATACAGAATCGTGTGTGTGTGGGGGGGTGTGGGTGTGTGTGTGAGTGTGAGTGTGTGTGTGTGTTCATGTCACAAAACATGAGAATGGCAAAGAGATCATGAGGGATAGGAAAGGGGATAAGAGAGTAATTATATACACAAAAGCAGAAGAAGGGTCTCACTATGGGGACCAAGTATTCCTTCAAAACTATGAGAACAGTGGATGAGAGATTGCATTGCAAATCAAAGGAACAATTAAGAACAAAGCCAATTGATATAGAAGCATAAAATGTTATAATTCATTGCATTACTCTTCATAATAAAAGTTAAAATCCACTTTAAAAGTTCAACATAAAAAAGATACTCATTAGCTTTCTCGCTGTCATGTGCTTTGCAGCATTGTCAGAATTCTAAGAACCCTAAACAGAAAACAATTATATCTCCAAAGGCAAAGTGGAGAAAGGTCTTTACAACTTGAAACACTAGATAGAATCTATTAACTTTCCTGCACATGCTTCTCAAATGGACCTGTTCTAAGATGTATTACCAACCAGCATGGCTTGGTTTGAAACACAAGAGATGAATCAATAAACAAATCTTAAATTAGAGAGCTAAAGGCAAAGAGTTAAGATAATGATGCTGAACTCACACTGACAGATACATGTCCATTTGTTATGTCTAGAGTTTTAGCAATTCCTAGAACCTACTAATCAAATAGTACCAGTAAGAAGCTGTTAAATGTTTTATCTATGAATTTGGTGTAGCGTGCCACATGCAAACTTTTAAAGAATAAACAACTCGTAGTGCAAAAGGAATTTTTTCATACCAGGTGACCAAACTCTCAAACACAGTCCCTACATGATTCTTAGCTGAAAAATGGCTCAGTGGTCTTTAGTTTATTGCAAGAGAATGGGAAAGTATATATATATATATATATATATATATATATATATATATATATATATATATATATATAACATTTCTCTTAAGCTGGCCTGTACAATTCAGCGCTATTTGCTCGATGCTAAAATACTAACTATAGATTTTGTGGATCCTAAGTGCATGCAACTTTGTGTAGACTGTTCAACCTGAAGCTCCAAAACCACTGGAAATTTCTTCTTTCCTCTCAAAAAATGATTAATCTAGCAAAATATTGTTATGTATACAGAAGCGAGTTGATCAACTAGTGAGAGCAACCAGACCATGGATTCTGCTTAACCAGCTGTGTGCCGTTTTCTTGTTTTTGGTTTGTTATCACAGAATGCAATAGCATTCATAAACACATTAAAAATGCAGATATATTTTACGACAGTGTGTAGGAGAAATATTTTATGGTGACATTATGGTACATGCACAAATATTTAAAGACATATTGCTCTAAAATGTCAAGAATGGTGAATCATAGGAAGATATTAAATTTATTAAAATACTGTGGGTCTGTGTACGGGGAGGCTTTCCACGGAGATCTCTGGTCAGGCTGGGTGGAAGAGTTCCTGCAAAGGGGAGCGAGTTCGAGCAGGGAGGGGAAGTCATTTCCTCTGCTGCAGTTGGCTCCACCTGTGTCTCTGGTTTCAGAGCCTGCCCTTGATAGGGGACCAGGCTGCCTTTGCACAGCTCAATGCCCCACAAAATACAAAGTTACATTTGTAGTTGTTTCACTTTCATTTCTGTTGCTGTGACAAAACACTCTGACCAAAACCAGATAGGGGACAGAAAGAATTTATTTGGCTGACATTGACAGGCCACTGCCCGTCACTGAGGAAGTGATGAGAGGAACTTGAGCAGAAAGGTACAGCAGAAACAAGAGAGGAATTCTGTTTGCTGGCTGGATTACAGGTTCATGCTCAGTTAGGGGTCTTATGCAGCCTAGGCAATAATACAAACCCCCAGAAGGCTGAGCACTCCTGACTCAGTTAATAACCACTTAATCCCCAATAGATGACCTATAAGACAATCTGTTCTATAGAGTCTCTCATCTGAAACTTTCTTCTCGGGTGACTCTAGCCCATGCCCAATCAACAATTAATGCTAACTTGCTGGCAAAAAGTCAGTGGTCCATCAATGATATATATATATATATATATATATATATATATATATATATATATATATATATATAAAGTGTGGTCCATCAATGATATATATAAAACCTTTAAAGGATCAGGCTTGTCCAAATTCGTTTGTAAAAATTATTTCTTTTTTTCTTTTTATATTTTACTCAGATTTCAAAACAGTTGGAAATATGTGGATTTCAACCATTCATGAGCTAGAACAAAGTATATTTCAAGTCTGTCTCTATTTGTTTTGGTCTCTAGAATCTGGTATAAACACTTTATCCTGGCTGATACTTTTTGAATGTTCTATAATTGCCTGCTCCTGGAAAATCATCAACATGCATGATTACTATAGCAGGAAGCATTTTTTCATTCAATATAAAGTTTATTTTTAAAAATCTCCCTAAAATTGATATAGTAGGAGTTATTTTCTAGTCACAGAGGTGAGTCCTCATAAGGACATTTAGAGGCATAGATTCAATTCTCAACAAGTAATGGTAATTAAAATCCAAGTTAGGAACCAGCAAGTTTCTGTTCTACTGTAACAGTTTGGTTGAGATAGGAACTGTTCCCAAGTATCCCTTTAATTTACCAATGTATTTAAAACTTTCTGTGGAGATACTCTCTTTAACTCACACTAAAACATGTTTACTCTATTCTTCCTCCTGTAGTTAGAGCAGTTGTTCTTTAAAATATCCTTTTCATTTTGGGTAGCATTTAGTCTTCAAGTTATTATTTAGGATTTCTCTGCAAGCTGATATCCTAGCTACTAACATCAGGACATCAGGAAGACAGGACATCTTCAAGAAAGCATTTGGTTTATTGCTCACACTCTTTCTGGCAATAGCAACACAAAACAAGACATTAGATATTTCAAGTGAACAACCACTGTCGTGGAAAAAAATCAGAGAAAGTTATAGAAGTTAGGGTTTTATTTTAAAATCTATCCACTCTTCAAAGTTAGAAACCATGATCACATGTTATTTGTCCATCTTTGAATATCTATGAAACACTCAAATTGAGTGTCCCCATGAAATCTAAATTTAATAGCTGTGAGCTATTCAGTCATACAAGCATGAAGGAGTGAAACTGACTTTTATACAGATCTAGTTTTATCATGCTCAATAAAAAGCATTGACATATCTGAACACATATTAAGTAAGTAAAGGCAAAATTATAACGAATTATATATTTTTCCAGACAGGATCATATGTGGCCCAAGTTGACTTGAACTGCTCAGCATCCAATCTCTGATTCCTGAGTGCTGGAACTGGGATCTACCAATGTTTTCAACATACTCAACAAGGATATTTTACCTGATTCTATTATCTGGGCATCTTAACTTTAACCACATGATAGAACTCATTGATTAGAATATAGTCTTACAATAAAATGTTTAACATACATCAAGAAATCTTGAATTGATGGTAATTTAAACAACCACTGATGTTTATAAGGGAGAAATGTTTATGAATAAAATATTGATACTTCTTTCACACTGTCATTAACACAATCTCCAAAATTAAATTTTCTCTATATTCAGAATAACAATTTTCTATATCTGCAAACACAAATCACTCTTGTTTATGCTTAAGTTTATTTTAATGTGCCTATATAAGTTATAAAAATTATGAGACTGGTTAAGAATTTATTAGTCTTCCCTGCATTTTTATAGAATAGGTAGTAATTTAACTATTTACCCTCTAATTAATCTAGTCATTTCCCAAAATGATTTTTCCAGATATTATGAGTAAAGATATAACTTCTTTATTTGAAAGTACTACATATAAACAGTAACAGTCATTAAATTTCTTGATAGACAGATAGATAGATAGATAGATTTTAGGATACTTCTATAGTAGTAGATTTCCATATGGATTTATCAAAAGATTTTAGAGTTAGTTATCACTTTTCATATTTCTTCTCTAAAAGAGACATTCATATTACACTCCTCAAAGGCTCAGGGACTCTACCGAAGCAAGAAAGAAAGATTTAAGAACCAAAGATGTTGGGTAACTTCAAGTAAGCAATTCTTCCCAGATACAACAGGGCTAGTGCACTTATATACTTGCTGCAATTGAGAAAACATACAAAACACCCCTACAAGCTTAAGCCAGAAACACATTGTCTTAGTCAGGGTTTCTATTCCTGNACAAACATCATGACCAAGAAGCAATTTGGGGAGGAAAGGGTTTATTCAGCTTACATTTCCACATTGCTGTTCATCACCAAGGAAGTCAGGANTGGAACTCAAGCAGATCAGGGAGCAGGAGCTGATGCAGAGGCCATGGAGGGATGTTCTTTACTNGCTTGCCTCTCCTGGCTTGCTCAGCCTGCTCTCTTATAGAATCCAAGTCTACCAGCCCAGAGATGGTCCCACCNACAAGGGGCCTCTCCCACTTGATCACTAATTGAGAAAATGCCCCACAGCTGGATCTCATGGGGGCATTTCCCCAACTAAAGCTCCTTTCTCTGTGATAACTCCAGCTGTGTCAAGTTGACACAAAACTAACCAGTACACACATCCATATTACTATCACTAGATACTACTACCATCCATTATCATTTGATAGCTTCCAAGATAGGGAGTGTCAGGTTTGGAGGCGGTTTGGTTTTGCCTGTTTATTTTTATTTTTAACTTTTATTCCTCTCTTATGTGTAAATCCTGGCCACAGTTTCTCTCCTTCAACTCCTCTCAGTCTCAAAGCAACCCTCTCACCAAAATCGATTTCTCCTCTGTTTCCCTTCAAAAAGAACCAAGGGTTAAAAAAAAGAAAGAAAGAAAGAAAGAAAGAAAGAAAGAAAAGAAAAGAAAAGAAAAGAAAAGAAAAGAAAAGAAAAGAAAAGAAAAGAAAAACAAACAAACAGAAGCAGGCCTCCTAGGGATCCAGGATGCAAAAAGATTGAGCACAGGCTCTTATCTCAAGGCTGGATAAGGCAACCTAGTAGGAGGAAAAAGGTCCTAAGCATAATCAGTTCTTGTTAATGTTGTGCACCCTGAAGCACTGTCCACAAAGGACAACAGACCCTGATTCCAAGACTAGCCAAACAACACAAAGAGGACTCAAAAGAGAAAGGACACTAAAAACAGAAAGGAAATAATTGCAAGGTTAAGTGGAAGACATGAAAGAGCTGAGAAGGAAGTAATGTGAGAGGTGAATATATTTAGAATATATTGAATGAAGTTCTCAAAGAATTAATAAAAATATTAAAAACAAGAAAAACAATTAGTAATGTTTCTGACTGTAGAGGACTTTAATTGCTCTGGCTAGAATACAGCCTTCAGTATACACCTTTAATCCTAAACAATGACATCTAATTTTGGGGGAAAAGTGATGAATCAGAGAAAAATTTGACAGAATAAGTCACAGATAGGATACATCAGGCAAATAGACAGGAAAGAGAACCTTAAAGACCAGTTCAGTTCAGTTTAGTTCAGTTCAAAGCAGTAATTTCAGTTCAGCCAGTTTGGTCAGTAGGTTGGGAAGTCAGCACAGTGAGTGCAGTGCAGTACAGTTGAGTTCCTTTGTGAGTTTATGTAATTCAGTGGAGGTGAGTAGGGGCAGTATAAGCCAGAGAATGAGAAGGAGTGAAAAGTTTGGAACAAATCTTCGATCTTTCCTACTTGTTTGAGGACAAGTAGGAAACTCTGTGGGAAGCTGAGAGAAGCCAGATGGAATCAGTCAGCTTGTAGAGGAGTTTGAACAAAAGAGCTGAGTTAAAGCAGCTAGCCAGAGATCGGAAAGAACTAGAAAGGATAAACTTATTCAGCAGTAAGCCACTGATAAGACAATTAACTCAGGTGAATAAAAGTTACATTTATACTGACAATGGGCTGATTATATATGCAAATAAAGCAGATATCACTTTGACTATAGCACAGCAAAAATTTTAACAAACCTAAAAGAAGACAGCCGCAAGAACAGAATCCCAACTTTAACAACAAAAATAACAGGAAGCAATTACTTTTCTTTAATTTCTATTAGCATCAATGGGCTCAATTCCCAAATAAAAAGACATAGACTAATAGACTGGCTATACAAACAGGACC
>NC_034595.1:43666499-43684534 GCF_900095145.1 Mus pahari | reverse complement strand
GGGGGGAGGGTATAGGAAACTTTCGGGATAGCATTTGAAATGTAAATAAAGAAAATAATAATAATAATAAAAATGAAAATATCTAATAAAATAATTTTTTAAAAAAGAAATAAAATAAAAACTATAAAACATGAAAAAAGACTGACAAAAACCCGAAAAGTATATATACCAAAATGTTGTATATCATTTTAAGATAATTTGTGTAACAATTATGAAAGAGAGCCTGTCTGTATTGTTTTAATTTTATTTAGCTCTACCACCTTGCAATGGAAACAATAAACTTTATCAAATGTAAATGTAAAAGAAAGCATAAATAGAAAATCATAATGAGTCTTATATTTTGTGATGGATATATGCTAATTGAAACAGAAAAATTCTAAGGTGATTATTGACAAAATCAGGTATTTGATTTGAATAAAAAACAAACCAACTTTAATTCATGTGTTAATTTCCACACACTATAAAATTATCTTTATCAATATTTTAATTTCAGTAAGTCTAAATGAGAGATCATTGTGGCTACCTAAGCAGATGGCTTTCACAGCCTGTATTCCATGATTAAGAATTATTCCATAGCCTAATTCAGACTGATGCATTATAATCAGGTCGTGAGTATCATTGTCGCATACACTTAGCTTTAAAGAAGGCAAGACTAGTGGGGGAAATAACAAGTTACTCATCTTCAATGGCCAGCTGAAAAACTTGTCCAAGTAAATCATTGTGTAGATTCTAAGTAAGAGGGAAGTGTCTTTGTTTACTCTGATTTCAAGTTCTTCCCATCTGTGCTGCCTGCACTGTCACTGGCTATATAACAGAGTGGGGGCCCCCAAGGGTTGCCAAATGTTCCAGCATATGCAGTAATTGAAATATCCAAGGAAGGGCATTCCATTGACACAGCAAGGGCTCTAGTCAAACAGACAAATTGTGCATAGAATACTAGAAGTAAAAGTGTAACCTAAGGGAAGTCCACATCACCTGCACAGTTCTTCATGCTGCCTTCCCTAAAGGTTAAGACTTTTGTAATCCCCTGTATCCCTCTTCAGCCAACCTGGTTTCACAAAAATATCTGATCTGAGACACGTGAAAAATCTCAGACACTCTCAAAGAAGCCAGAGATCTTTGTTTTAAGCCTTTCCCTGACGTACTAGAGGGAGATTCTAAGCTCACACTAAGGTTAATAAGAACAGTAGAAACAAGATTTATCATACCCCTAAATCAAATCATTGTATTTAATTGTCTGGAATAAGTCTTGAATTTATTGAATAATTCTTCTAAAGCTAAAAAATTAAAACTACACTTTAATAAATCCATATTCCTTTGGGATGGGATTCATAAATAAATACCAGAATAAACCACTGAATGTATAATGACATGCGATTTAAAAACTGTGTTCATTTAAAAAAAAAAAGTTTATCTATAGCCTTCATCTACTTGAGAGTTGGAGGCTTGCAACATGTTTGTTTTAGAGGGTCAGTTTACACTTCAATAAAATGGAAATAAATACACCAATGCTGGTTATTCTAAAAAGTGGTGCAATAATGCTCCAATACAGTGAATTTATAAATCAGGAAATGGATACATTGCTCTATCACATGAGATAAAATAAATAACCATGGTGTCTCTTTAAGGAAGAAATGAAAATTCACATTTAAAATAAAGTAGCCCTGTTTCTCCTTTGGCCTCTATGTTTCTCCAACTGCTAGTAATTTAAAAATTCAATGGAAGGGCTTTCCCTCTTTTCTCCTTTTTAAATGATATCTGTATTTTGTGTAAAAGAATATATGCTTCCTTTTAGGACCCTATGCCTTTAAGTTTATATCAGTACCTAACGGCCAGCTAGAAAAAAGAAGATATGGTAGCATTCTTCTAGCCCTGAAAGCATGTCTGTCTTTGTTGCAGAAATGAAGATTAGCAGCTATCCCTACTGCTTGTGGCATTTTTAACCCTGTTAAGATCTGAGCAAGTGTGGTTTATGCCCATGACAGAATAGGAGATGGAAGGTAAACTACTGCTAAGGAAGTTATCTACAGAAATGGAGAAAATAGAGATGTTGAGATTAAAAGCCAAAAAGATGTCTAATGTTCAGACATGGAGGCCTTTGGTCCCTGCACCAGAAATTCCAGGGGAATTTTGGGATTGAAATTTAGAATACTGGCAAAAAGAGAAAAAATTACATAACATACAGTCAGCAGATTTGGCTGAAAGGATCCTTACATTTAGTTTATAAAATGAATTCATATTAAAATAAGCTAAATCCTTCCGAGTTAAATAGAAAGGTTGGGGATTGAAAAGAAATAATCTCATTCTGTCATAAAACATGAGTTCTAACCAGGTAATCATTTGTTCAAACCTCTCTCTGCAGGAGATGCCATTGACAGAGCTGCCCGTTCTCTATACAAATTCTCTGACAGCATTACCATTGTTATTTAGCATATATATTGCTCTCCACAACCATATATTGCCTAATCTTAGCAGTACATCCTCAGTGAGCATTACCATCTCTATTTGCAGATGAAAAGAATACAATACACAAAGGTTAAATGACTTACCCATCAAGAAACAAGCATTTAGTGCTGAACAAGGAATGGAGCTTTGATCTGGATGGTAAAACAACAGGCTCCCATCTACTAAATTATAAACCCCAGGCTTACTTTTCTGGACATATGAGGAAAGGCTACAGTTCACTTCTTAAAACGCTTTTCCTCAAAGGGAGAATTAAATCATGAAATCTTGGCTTATCCTTCCCTCCTTTTCAAGATACACCATTTTATCTCTTTTTATCCCGA
Organism: Mus pahari; assembly: GCF_900095145.1. Classification (NCBI taxonomy): domain Eukaryota; kingdom Metazoa; phylum Chordata; class Mammalia; order Rodentia; family Muridae; genus Mus; species Mus pahari. The sequence goes on along the minus strand of NC_034595.1, from coordinate 43,681,748 downwards.
GGAGCAGTGTAGCAGTAATGCTTTCAAATCTGCCACGTGTAGGCACCTGCAGATTTAGATCAGACCTGCTTCTAATGGAAAAGAATTTCAGCATCTCCTGTAAAACTCATCATTCATTCCCTCCCAGCAAGGCATGATATTTTTCTTCTAGTCCTTAGTGCATTAAGTTATAACTGATTAATATAAATCATTTCAACAGATGTAGAACACAAACACCCTAGTGAAGGATGGTTTCCATGAATGCAGTTTCATGTATGTATTTGAGATTGTGTGTACATGTGTTGTTTATTGGGGGAGATGGAGTAATTTTGGTTTTGCTCTTACCTCTCTCATAAGACTATACGATTATCAAAATAAGACATATTGAAGTTATTATTAGGCCTTGGGTTGCTGTATTCCATTAAATATTCTCTAGTGACATCAGTAACCAAGATAAAAGTAAGGAGCTATATTAGGACAAGGTAAAATTCTAGAGCTTTAACTTTGTTTTAAAAACAGATTCTCTGTGATCTTGAGGTTGAAAGGAAATTTGGGTGCTATCTATTCTATCAGACAAAAAAATATACAAATATTGAGCTCTATTACCTTTAGTTTATTACTGTTCTAACATAAACTGAACACTGGTAACAAATAAAATCTAATCTTCTTTCAAAATCTCTGTAAAAGGCAAGAGTCCTTTGAGCATGTCTAGACAGTATGTACGTCAATATATCTCATACACATTTGTGGTTTACATTTTCAAATTCCAGCCATTAGTTGTCATAATATATTATATTATCTCTCTGAGAGTTTTTCCACAATGCTATGGATTTCCTGTTTTCCAGCAGATGAGCCTGGTGGTACAGATATACTTTTGTTAGAAAGCCGTTTTCTAAATCTTAGACTACATAGACTTTCTTTTAAGTGGGACCATTAGGTGGGTATTACTTCCTTGGAGAAATGGCTGTTTCAATACCTTGAACAGGAAGACAATGCAGAATTTGAGAAACACACATTGGTCTGGGCTTTATGTTTTTGGTGTTTTTTTTTTTAATGGAATAAAAGGATCTTGTAGTTTTTGTCTGTTGGCGGACTCAAAAATCAAGAGAAAATTAAAGTAAACCTTTTAGAGCCTCCCCCTAGCATAACAAGGCCACGCAGGTATATATCAATGTGAAAAAAAATATTTGACTGCATCTTTCTTCCTTAGTCTATCATATTACTAAGATCTGATGTAGCTGGTTTTGACATTTCAGTTGCTTCTGGATGAGCTTTCGAGGTAGTTTTGTGAAGGGTCATCATCCTTGGGGAAATTACAGACATGTGCAAAACAGACTCACCAGCATGAAAATGATCTGTTAAGTCTTATGAGCAATGCTGCTTAATTTCATAAAGGTCAGAGATACAACTTTAAACAGAGGCCTATTAAAATTCTACAGAAAGCAGCCTGCCTCTCTTCAAAATCATGGTGGTAGGAGAGGGAGGGGAAAGGAGGAAAAATAACCCCTCTCACTACTTTGTATAAGGTTTGTTTAGGCCCTGTGTACATACAGCTATCTGAGGGGAGGATCAAGCCCTAAAGATTTTAATTTCAGTGAAGTCATACAGAGCTAATGGAGCCACTGACGATCAATAGCTCCCACTCTTCGGTGAGGAGAGATTTATTGAGCTCTCCCCACTGGCCGAGCATCCAGTACAGCCAGCAGCTCTGATCATTCTGCCCCCTAATTCCTGCACTATATAAACGGCTGACTCCATCCATTGTAGCAGCTCAGCTTTCATAGGCAGCCGAGAGTTTCCTGATAATCTCTTAATATGTCTACTGGAAAATATATTTATGACACTGAAGCTGAGGGATAAGGAAACCAATAAATCATTTAGCATTCTTCCTCCAAGTTCAGCCTCAATTTAGGGAAAGATACAGGAGTCTGGATGAAGGCATCCAGGCAGCATCTTTCCTGCTGATACTCTCAACCTTCAAGTTCAGTTAGGTGATAGGAAGAAGGTGTTTGCAGCACACTTATCCGGTATTCACTCATACTCAGCTGTGGAGCCATAAGGTCATGTCAAATATGAGGCAAAAACATTTTCACTAAGCAAGGCAGAGAAGGATAAAAAGCCAGATGTCTTTCTTAATCACTACCTCTCCAAATAAGGAAATGTCTGGATAGTACAGGCTTTTGGTTTAGTTTAGTTTGGATTGGGTTGGATGCTGGTGTTGTTTTGTTTGCTTTTTTAGTTTTGTTACTGAACTCAGTCCTCTGAGTTTGGTTTTGCTTGGCTCTTTTAGAGACACATTTTCAATTAATTATCTATTTATCATAATGCAAGCACTAGATAAAAGAATAAGGCTGCTTTCCAATCAATTCCAACAAAGGTGATTATTTAAAGAATAAACAACACATAATGTCAAAGGAATTTCTTCAGAGCTGTTATTATACACTACTGCTACTTTCCCATTGGCACCCACAACCAAGAATTCCCTGCTGCTCCGAGGGGAGATGAGTCGCATTCCTGTAGATACACAGTGCTGGTTAGGGGTCGCTACACATAAATCATAAGAAACTAGAGGAGTTTGAGCACATTGCACAGGAAAGGTGTTTGGGCACTTTTCACTCAAATCTGACCACAGAGTGGAACTAAAATGAGACAGCGATGACTTCGAATGCTGTTGCTGCTCTGTACACTTACGGAGCTGCCACAGAAGGGCTCTGGAAGCCCCAGGCACTAGCTGATGCTCCTGCACCCAGACACAGTTGCCTTGGTTTTGTTCCCAGCGTCATACCATTCTCACATTTTCTCTAGTTGTACACATACATACGCCATGTAGGCAGTTAAACAATGCTTTCAAAACACTTCTACTTATTGCCAAATTCCATTTCAGTTCCTATTTATCTAGAGTATTTATTTCATTTGAACTGACAGAAAACTTGGTAAATTTTGTGTCTCTAATTTTCTCAGAGTGAAAGATCTCTGAAAAAGTAAAGTAAAATGTGCAACTCATATGAACAATATGACTTCTTTTGAGATTTATGTAATGTTTTAATTGATCATATCTAAAACATCAAACTGGCAATATGGCAGGGTCAAAAGAGATCATACTTACCAAGTCACTGTCTACTGTTAACAGTAATTATACCTAGCAAGGTCTTATCTCTATGCTGAAATGCAATATACGATTAAAGGGCAGATTCCGGAGGAGAAAAGATCAAATGCTGAGTCTGACAGCATACAAGGATCCTGAAAACAAGAATGTTAACAGCATGCTTTTTAAAAACAAAGACATTTTACTTATGTTCAGGGGTTATACATGACATAGTATATACGTGTAAGTTACAGGACAACAGTGGAATGTACATCTCTCCTACCATGTGGGTCCTTGGGCTCAAACTCTGGTCACCAGGTTTTAAGGCAAGTGTCTTTACCTATTGAAACATCTCATCAAACCAATGACGTTTTTACTGCTTCATGATATGTCATACTTAACATCAATGTGCTAGAGAAAAATAAATAAACATGAAGGACAGACTTAATTCCTGACACTCTAGCAGAATATTTTATTTTTTATTCTTTTTTCTTTTACTTATTATTATTTATTCTTTTATTCCTTTTTTCCTTTGTCAGCCTGACTATGGAATCAGCATGGACATTCTCATGCTTTTGGGTCTGGACATTTATGCAAGTGGGAGAAAAGCAACTCAAAAAAAGGAGGGTTGTTAATTCTCAATAAGAATACTCTTTTGTGAGTCTCAGAAGTAAATTTCGATATAGGGCTATGAAAGAGAAAAAGAGAACACTATCTATTTTTACATAGCAAGAGAAAATCCCAGTAGTTATTAATGAGACCCTTGCCTTTCAATTTTGGCCAAAAAATATTTTCTCCCTAGCTAAGATAAGCTCTACTTACACCAAGTGTTCTCTGAGAAGTAAAACTGGAGAGGAGCTACTCATTAAAAATGATTATTGTACTAATTGAGCTCTGGTTATTCCTAGGAAATATTTAATACTCCTAAAATGTTTTATAAATCTTGAGACTTATACATAGTTTATGTTTGTTGAAGTGTGTTTTTATGTCTATTTAAGATAATAATTTATAGAAAAAAATGACTTTTGCTGTGATTGTAAAGGGCAAGGAAGCTACTTTTGCAGTGTTACTGAAAACTACAGACTCACAGTTGAAAAAGTGGTACATAGCGCCAGGCATGGTAGCGCAGGCCTTGAATCCCAGCACTTGGGGGGCAGAGGCAGGCGAATTTGTGAGTTCGAGGTCAGCCTGGTCTACAGAGTAGGTTCCATGACAGCCAGGGCTATACAGAGAAACCCTGTCTCAAAAAAAAAAAAAAAAAAAAAAGAGGTCCATAGAAGGCGTCTGTGAGAATCCATACCTTCTTCCTCCATCCCATCCCCTAAAGAGTAATGGCCTAGACCAAGATGATTGGTTGAAGAGAACTCTTTAAATTTGTGATATGGATACTAAGTATAGCTTACCACAATTGGTGGTTTCTGTCAAGAGTACAGGTGGGGGAAGACCCTGTTTTCTTTAAGGGTCTGGCCAAAGGAGTATGACCATATTCTAATATATATGGGAAACACTATTTTTTTCCTTTGGCAGGGTGGAGTGGATGGAGTAAGTGTTACAAGGGATGGAGAGTTCAACCTAGGAGGAATCATAAATGAGTGTAATCAGATTTCATGATGTGAAACATGTCAGGTGACAACACATGTTGGCGTGTGAGTGGAGAAAGAGGAACACCCCCCCATTGCTGATAGAATGGGAAGCTGGTATAACCACTCTGGAAATCAGTCTGAAGGTTCCTCAGAAAATTAAAAATAGATGTACCTACCTGAAGACCCAGCAATACTACTATTGAGAATATATCCAAAAGATGCCCCACCATGCCACAGGGGCACACTTTCCACTATGTTCATAGTGCCTTGTTTGTGATAGTCAGAAGCTGTAAACAATCCAGATGTCCCACAACAGAACAATGGATACAGAAAATGTGGTTCATTTATACAATGGAATACTACTTAGCTATTAAGAACAAGGACATCCTGCATTTTGCAGGCAAATGGATGGAACTAGAAGATATCATCCTGAGTGAAGTAACTCAGCCCCAACAGGACATGCATGGTATGTCCTCCCTAGTAAGTGAATGTTAGCCAAAAAAAAAAAAAAAAAAAAGTACAGAATACCCAAGATACAGTTTACAGAACTCAAAAAGCTCAACAAGCTGAAGGGCACAAATGAAGATGCCTCAGCCCCACTTGGGAGGGAGAAGAAAGCTACAAGTGGGAAGGAGGGAGGGAACTGGGAGGGAAAATGGACAGTTGTGGGAGTGGGGAACCTGATCTGGTATTGGGTGAAGCAAAAGGACAGAAGCCATGACGGCCAGCAGAAAGAATGGAAACAGGCAACCTCAGGAGGTAGGAGGTTGAGAAAACTCACCAGAATGCACCAAAGACTTGGGAGGGACCTTAAATAAAATGCTGACAGTAGAGAGAGGGAACTTAAAGAGCCACCTTCCATCAGGAAGACATGTTATCACATGAGGGAGAGAGTTGCCATTCCAGTCAAAACTCTCACCCATAATTATTCCTGTCTGAAAGAGCTACAGGGATGCAAATGGAGAGGAGCCTGAGGAAAAGAAGGTCCAGTGACAGGCCCAAAGTGGGATCCAGCTCAAGGGGAGGTCCGAAGGCCTGACACTATTACTGAGGCTATGGAACACTCACAAAAAGGGATCTATCATGACTACACTTCAGAAGACCCAACATGCAGCTGATGGAGTCAGATGCAGATATTTGTACCCAGCCAATGGACAGAAGCAGCTGACCCCTGTCGTTGAATTAGGGAAAGGCTGAAAGAAGCTGAGGTGGAGGGTAACCCCATAGGAGAACCAGCAGTCTCAGTTAATCTGAACCCCTGAGATCTCTCAAAACCAAACAGGCAGCATACACCAGTATATATGAAGCCCCCAAAACATTTACAGCAGAGGACTTCTGGGTCTGTGTTCAATCAGAGATGATGCACAGAACCCTAAAGAGACTGGAGGCCCCAGGAAGTTTAGAAGTCAAGTGGGGTCAGGGGTAGGGGGTGGGGATATCCTCATGGAAACAGTGGGGCAGGAAGGAGGGTGGACAGGGGTGGTGTGGGGAATAAAATCTGTATCTAAATATATAGATTTATAAAAAAAAGAAATGTCCATGTAATCAATAAAAATATTATGTATTAAAAATTGATGGTTTTCTTTTTTTTGCTAACTACTGTCATCACTTATTAATGAAATATTAATAACCCTTCTAATATATAACAGGTTGAAGAGTAATTACTAGTGACATTCTCTTTCCAATTTTTTTAAGTCTTTTTTTTTATTATATTCTTTATTTACATTTCAAATGCTATCCCGAAAGTTTCCTATACCCCTCCCCCCCACCTCTGCTCCCCTACCCACCCACTCCCACTACTTGGCCCAGGCCTTGCCTTGTGCTGGGTCATATAAAGTTTGCAAGACCAAGGGGCCTCTATTCCCAGTGATGGCCAATTAGGCCATCTTCTGCTACATATGCAGCTAGAGACACAAACTCAGGGGGTACTGGTTAGTTCATATTGTTGTTCCACCTACAGGGTTGCAGCCCCCTTCAGCTCCTTGGGTACTTTCTCTAGCTCCTCCATTGGGGACCCTGTGTTCCATCCAATAGCTGGCTGTGAGCATCCACTTCTGTGTTTTCCAGGCACTGGCATAGCCTCACAAGAGTCTGCAATATCAGGGTCCCTTCAGCAGAATCTTGCTGGCATGAGCATTAGTATCTAGGTTTGGTGGCTGATGATGGGATGGACTCCCATATGGGGTAGTCTCTGGATAGTCCATCCTTTCATCTTAGCTCTAAATTTTGTCTCTGTACCTATATCCTTTCATGAGTATTTTGTTCCTTATTCTAAGGAGGAATGAAGTATCCACACACTACTCAGCTATTAAAAACAATGAATTTATGAAATTCTTGGGCAAATGGATGTATTTGGAGGATATCATCCTTAGTGAGGTAACCCAATCACAAAAGAAGTCACTAGATATGCACTTACTGATAAGCGGATATTAGCCCAGAAACTTAGAATACCTAAGATACATTATGCAAAACAAAAGAAAACCAAGAAGGATGACCATTGTGTGGATACTTTATTCCTCCTTAGAAAATGATGGTTTTCTACTAGTGGTTTGTTAGATTACCTAGCTAGAAGAGATGTGTTTAAATAGAAATTATCCCCCTTGGTCTTGTAAACTTTATATGCCCCATAAAGGGGAACGTGAGGGCCAAGAAGTGGGAGTGGGTGGGCAAGGGAGCAGGGTGGGGAGGGTAAAGGGGACATTCAGGATAGCATTTGAAATGTAAATGAAGAAAATATCTAATAAAATAAGTTTAAAAGAAAGAAATTATCATTTATTGAAGAACATTATATCATTTCATTCTCAGAGATTTTATGGTACAAAGCATTGTAATCCTTATTAAACAGAAGCAAGAAATGAAGTCATAAATTATTAAATGCCTTGACTAAATCAACAAAACAAGGGACAGAAATGATTTTGAAATCCTGCTGTTGACTCTATCACTAAGCTCCCCTCATCCCAACTCAGCAGTACTTAGTAAACAGCAAGTGAAACACCCTCTAGAATACATGTGCTTGTTCCTTCATCATGTCCTTAAATGAAAGGAGAGGAATTGAAGGAAGGAAGGAAGGAAGGAAGGGGGGAGGGAGGGGTGGAAAAAGGGAGGGAGGGAAGGAGGGAGAGAGAGAGAGAGAGAGAGAGAGAGAGAGAGAGAGAGAGAGAGAGAGAGAGAGAGAGAGAGAGAGAGAGAGAGAGAGAGAGAGAGCATGGCAAGCAGCCAGCTTACAAATTGCCTGCTATAACTGAAGTATCAGATTTCCTTTTTACTGAATGACACGTTTAATGATACAAATGAGATACAAAAAAGCTATAATGTAACATCTCTGTCATTTCAAAGGAAAGAAATAAGGCAGATAACAATTACATCTCATTTCAAAATTGTAGCTACCTGCCATAGCACTATAATAAGTCTTGACAGGATCTGATTAATTATTAATGTGTAGCATAGACCTGCATTTCCCTTATGATGGTAAATATGCATGTTGTGGCAGTAGAAAATGACTCTCCATAGCACAAATTAAATGAAGCTTTTAAAGAATTGTATGTTAAGTATATGGTTAATATTCTAATCATTGTCATTGATACTAACTTTCCTTTCAATGATAATATTTGCTTCCTATTAGGAATACTATTTAACAGTGTCAACCAAAACTAAAAAGATGCAGTGATCTCTTAAAATTGGAAATTCTATGTATACATAAATTTCATGTATACCAAATGACACATATATAACATATTCATCAAAGTATTATCTTTAATATTCATATGAAATAGCTAACAGTTGAATGCTTAGATAAAACGATGAGAAAAAAAAAAAAAAAAAAACAACGACCTGTTAATGAGAAGTGGGTATTGAAGTCACTGACTATTATTGTGGTCTGGGGCAATCAGTCGGTCTTTAAGAGGAAATACAGCTTATCTTGGGTTTAGGTGTACTCAGTTTCAGAGTCCAGGGTAATGGAAACCCTATAGCAGTCAAATCAATGAAAAGCCAGTGATTTTTGCATTTTCACCTCATGAATTTGAAGAATTAAATTCATAGAAAACATAGAATTTAATAATAGAAAGACAAGTTTTATTTTGGGGATTATAAGGGAAAGAAAGAGGCCAACAAGGAAGAGTCCCTGGAAGTGGGGTTGCATTGAGAATCCTGCCTTGGAATTAAAAAGGTCTTGCTGGATAAAGTCCTGTGGGAGGTAAGAGCAGTCCAGTTTCCAGGAGTCTAGTTTTAGTTATGTTCTAGCATTGTTTCCTGGGAAAGAATACATATAGTGTGTGTGTGTGTGTGTGTGTGTGTGTGTGTGTGTGTGTGTGTGTGTATGTAAAACAACAAAGAAAATAGTTGGTAGTCATGAATTTGAAAGAGAGAAGTAGGTATATCTATATATACCTAAGGGTTTCAGATGAGTAAAAGAGAATGAAAGTTATGTAGTTATACAATAATGTAAAAAACAAATAAAGTCAAGATATAGCTGCCAAGAAGGCTCATTGGGTCAAAGCACTTGCCACACAAGCTGGATGAACCAAGTCCAGTTTTGAGAATTCATAATTAAATCAAGGAACTGATTCCCAAGCACTGATTCTTATACTCCACAAGAAGATTGAGGCATTCATGGACCTGAACTCACACACAGGATGTTGATGTTGGAAGGAATGATGGGATAACTCATAGAAATTAGAGAATAAATAGAGAGAAAGTTTGGACAAAAAGTGGATACTTAAAATATCGAAGCAATATTATAAACAAATGTGGCGAAGGCCAAGTTAATTCAATGGAGGAATGCTTACCTAGCATTCTCAAGAACACCTGCCTATTCATGTCATACCTCTGCTTGTACAATCATACTGTGTATGTGCAATACAGAAATGTCTTAAGAACCACAATGTAACAAAACTAGCAAACTATAATTTATAATTAGCTAAGTTAAAATTTGCAGTTAATTTAGCCTTCCTTGCATTTATTAAATGAAATCTATCATCAAGTTCTTTATACTTGTTTTTATTTATTTATTTTTTTTTGAGAGAGACAGAAGGAGAGAAGGAGGAAGAGAGAAAAACCATCAAGGAGGAGTTGGGGAAGGGGAAAGAATCTGGTCACATTGACTGTATAAAAAAATTCATTTCATCTTTTTAATTTTTTAAAATCCTAATTGAATTTTTATGCAATATATTCTAATCACACTTTTTTCTCTGTAATCCCTTTGATATACCTCACCTCCCTACCTACCCAAGCTCATGCCTTTTTGTTTGTTTGTTTAAAAACAAAAACTAGAAACACAAACAATGACAGGAAGATAAAAACCACAAAAACATAAAGAAAAGTACACAAGTAAAAGACCAATAAGAAACACACACCTCTGTGCATGGACCTGTGAAAATACACACAGACACACACGCACACACACAGGCACACACACACACAGCAAAAACAAAGCAGAATGAGATTAAACGTCGACAAATACTATTGAATTCTTTTGATATTAGACAATTACTTCTGGGCATAGGAAATATCTTGAAGTATGTTTAATATATCCATTAATACTCCATTGTAGGAGACTTAACTTTTCCTTTGCCAGTGGGTATCAATTAAAGATGGTTTCTTGTTTAGTGGTGAAAAATATAAATTTGTAAGGGATAGAAGAGTTATAAGATGGAGATGTCAATTCTCCCTCAGTATTTTGCCTAGATCTAGTCTAATGCAATTCAAAAACATTAACTTATTTTTTTTGAAATAAGCAAGGTGATTCAAACTATACAACAAAAGCAAGAATCTGAATTTACATAAATAAACTTGTCTCCTAAAAAAAAGAAAGCTAGGAGATTCACAACTCCCAGTACCTACTATAAACATACAGTCATTGAGACAATGCACTATCTTAAAAATAAAAATCTGAGTCAATGAGAAGGAGTTTACAGGAAAACTCATAAAATAGTCAACTAATTGTCAATAAATTCTCTGGAGCTATTCAGAGAAAAAATTATTCTCCTATAATGATGCTGTGCTAATATGATATATAGGAATAATTAATGTACAGTAATAACCAACAGTATAACTAATATAGATACACAAAATAAGCTGTCTAAGACAAGATGCAAAGATTAATTCAAGATGAATCATAGTGTTAAATTCAAGAATCTAAAGAATAAATATTTATAATACATAGATGAGAGACTCTCAGAACTCAAAGGGAGCCTATCATGATGGTTCTCCGAAAGGCCCAAAAAGCAACTGAAAGAACCAGATGCAGATACTTACATCCAACCAGTGAACAGAAACTGGTGACCCCTTTGGTTGAATTAGGGAAAAGCTGGAAGAAGCTGAGGATGAGGGCAACCCTGTAGGAAGACCAGCAGTCTCAACTAACATGGACCCCTAAGATCTCTTAAACACTGGGCCACCAACACAGCACACACTAGATAATATGAGGCCCCCAAAACATATTCCGTAGAGCACTGCTGGGTCTGAACTCAGTCAGAGAAGCTGCACCTAACTGTCCAGAGACTGGAGGCTCCAGGGAGTTTAGAGATCTGGTGGGGTTGAGGGGTAGGATCATCCTCTTGGAGACAGTGGGGGTGGGGGAGATATGGGATGTGGACCAGGAGGGGAATAAAATTTGAACTGAAAAAAAAAAGATTAAAAATTTTAAAAGAAAAAAAAAAGGAAAGGAAAAAGTACATAATGAGGCTGTGGCAATAGCTCAGCCTTTAAAATGATTTTGTGTAAGTACTAAACCTGACTATATCCTCAAAACTCATCTTACAATGGAAGGCATGGATGTGTACAGATGAAACACTGGTGATAAGATGCAGGAAACAGAAATGTTCCTGAGGGCTCACTGACCAACCAGAGTAACCTAACTGGCCAGGATCATGGCAGAAGGAAGCCCCATTTAAAACAAACAAAACACATTCGTAATCATTGTGGAATAACATTTGCAGTTTTCCTCTGGCTTCCATATTCATGTATACATTTTTACACACACACACACACACACGTTATTAAACATGTCCACAAAAAAATACATTAAAAAATGACAAAAAAAAGATTTTTTTACAACCACTTGATAGGCAGAGATTTTTTTTGAAAAATATCCAAAACCAAAGAACATGAAATATAAAATAAAATGAAATGAAATATACAATATTTAGATTGAATTCCTAAAATGTAAAACTTTGTCTTGGAAGATACTACTAGGGATGTATAAGGAAATCTACAAATGAAAAATAAAGGTCTCCCCAATATATACAACAAAATGTTAACATCTAGAAAATAGTTTTTCCTAGAAATCAACATTACAAAAATGTACACTCAATTTAAAATACAACATTTGGACCAAAGTTTTACCAAGATTTAGTGAATTTCTGATGAAAACGAATCCAGAGGAAATAAAAACTAAAACATAAAACAATTTTATATCACAAGAATGCTTAAGATAATTAAGAAATACAAGAAAAACTATTGACAAGGGTATGTAGCAACTAAGTTTTCAAAGATAACTGATAAGAATTGAGAAAGGTCTGACTCAAGTAGGTAGATGGTTTCCATGAATATGATAGCTGAAGTTGTTCTTTGACCTCCTTGTCCAAACGCACACATGTGCACACCACACAAAAGTGTGAATTTGAGCCCACACATTTATTTTAGAATCCCACATAAATGAACAAATAAAACGACATTTACCATTTAGCAGAGTTAAAACATGAGACTAGAAAACAAATCAAAGCAAAACAAATAAACAACAACAAAAGAGAACTCAAACAGACTGGGGTGAGAAACAAGACAAAGCAATTTCAAAGTTTCTGCCAACAAAGAAGTCAGACGATGAGATGTGTTAGCTGATATATTCTTCTAGACTTTTAAAGATCATCAGTGTTCTTCAAAAACATATAAAAAAAGATCACAAATAAAGATCACTCCATGAATGCAAGGACAGATTAATATACCAAATCAATAAACAAATTATTATATCGACTCTAACACGAAGACCACAAAATTACCTCCTTAAGGTCAGTAAATGGAAGCTTCTGACAAAACATGGCTTCCTTCACGGTAAAAGCTATGAAGGAAGTCGTAATAGAAGATCCATGCAACTTCAAGAGTTCCTATTTCAAACAAAGAAAAAGAACAAAAAAAAAATGTAATCAATGAATGGAAAATAGAAATTTTTTAAGTGAAGTAGTATGGATAGTCAATACAATGTGAAAAATGCTAAATATTTTAACCATTAGGGAATGAAAATTCAAATTATATTGAGATCAAATCTCATACTCATTAGAATAGTTATCACCAAGAAGACAAATAAAAAACCACTGCTAAAGAGGGACTCTTGCCCACTGTTATAGGGGATGCTTATTGTTTCTGCTACTGCTGAAATCATCATGAAGTTTCCTTAAAATATTTAAACTGGAACATTCATACCATGCTAACATCTTCACTTATGAGTACCTGGTCAAAAATCTAAAAGCCAGCTAATTAGAGAGATAATGGCACAGCCATGTTTTTTGTAGTATCACTCAGAAAAGCCAAGTTGCAAAGTCAGTGTAGATGCCTATTAGCTGATGAAAGGATAAAGAAATTTTGTGTGTATCCTCAGTGTAGTTGTAGTCAATCACAAATAAAAATGAAAGGTTATTTTTAAGAAAATGAAAGGGCTTGTGTTGGGTGAGGGAAACGACTGAAGTCCTGAGGGCCATCAGAAAGAATGTAAACAGGCAACCTCTGGAAATAGTAGTTGGGGGGGGTGACCCCTCAGAATGCCCCAGAGACCTGGGAGGTGAGTGACTTCCAGGACTCAATGGGAAGGACCTTAGATGAAATGCCTGACAGTAGGGAAAGGGAACTTATAGAGCCCACATCCATCAAGAAGAGAGGACATCAAGTGAGGGACGGGGTTGCCATGCCACAGTCACACCTCTGACTCATAACTAACTGTTCCTGTCTGAAAGAGCTACAGGGATGAAAATGGAGAGGAGCCTGAGGAAAAGAAGGTCCAGTGACAGACCCAAAGTGGGATCCAGCTCAAGGGGAGGTCCCAAGGCCTGACACTATTACTGAGGCTATGGGATGCTCACAAATAGCGATCTATCATGACTGCACTCCAGAAGACCCAACAAGCAGCTGAAGGAGTCAAATGGAGATATTTGCACCCAAACAATGGACAGAAGCTGCTGACCCCTGTTGATGAATTAGGGAAGGCTAAAAGAAGCTGAGGAGAAGGGCAATCCTGTAGGAGGACCAGCAGTCTTTTTTGGATTTTCGTTTTTTAAATTATTTTATTAGATATTTTCTTCATTTACATTTCAAATGCTGCCCCAAAAGTCCCCTATACCCTCCCCCCACCCTGCCCCCCTATCTACCCACTCCCACTACTTGGCCCTTGATTTCCCCTGTACTGGGGCATATAAAGTTTGCAAGACCAAGGGGCCTTTCTTCCCAATGATGGCCGAATAGGCCATCTTCTGCTACATATGCAGCTAGAGACACAAGCTTTGGGGGTACTGATTAGTTCATATTGTTGTTCCACCTATAGGGTTGCAGACCCCTTCAACTCCTTGGATAATTTCTCTAGCTCCTCCATTGGGGGCCCGGTGTTCCATCCTAAAGATGCCTGTGAGCATCCACTTCTTATTTGCCAGGCACTGGCATGGCCTCAAAGGGGACAGCTATATCAGCGTCCTTTCAGCAAAATTTTGCTGGTGTATGCAATAGTGTCTGCGTTTGGTGGCTGATTATGAGATGGACCCCCAGGTGGGGCAGTCTCTGGATGGACCAGTAGTCTTAATTAATCTGAACCCTTGAGATCTTTCAAACACTGGACCACCAAACAGACAACATATACCAGCTGATATGAGGCCCCTCCAACATATACAGTAGGGGACTTCGGTGTCTGTGTTCATTCAGAGATGATGCACCTAACCCTGAAGTTACTGGAGGCCCCAGGAAATTTAGAGGATAGGTGGCATTCACATGGAAATGAGATGGAGGGGTGGGGAGGAGGTGTGGGACATGGAGCAGTCCCAGGGTTGACTGTGTTGGGGGGAAGGGAATGGAATATGGAGTGTAAAAAATGAATTAAAAATAAAATAATATTTAAAAAAGAAAAGTTAAAAAAAGAAAATGAATGGGACTGGAGATTTTGTTAACCAATCTAGATTAAACTAGATTCAGAAACAGTCAATAATTGTAGTTTCTTGGATGTTGATGATATGGGAAATAAGAAAAATACTTAAAACTAAAGGAATGCAGAGGGAAATGATAATGTGAGAGACAGCAAAAAAAAAAAAAAATGCCTACCAGAAAGAGGTGGATATTGTCAAAATAAGCTGTCTTCATCTCTTAAAAATTACATTAGTGTACCCTAATAAAATTATTAATCATCAGGGAAATGCAAATCAAAACAAACCTGAGATACCATCTCACTCCAGTCAGAGTGGCTAAGATTAAAAATTCAGGTGACAGCAAATGCTGGTGAGGATGTGGAGAAAGAGAAACACTCTTCCATTGCTAGTGGGATTGCAAGCTTGTACAACCACCCTGGAAATCAGTCTGGTGATTCCTCAGAAAATTGGACATAGTACTACTGGAGTATCCAGCAATACCTCT
>NC_034595.1:43662465-43666077 GCF_900095145.1 Mus pahari | reverse complement strand
CAGGACCAAGAAGTGGGAGTGGGTGGGTAGGGGAGCAGGGGCGGGGGGGTGAGGGTATAGGGAACTTTATTTACATTTGAAATGTAAATAAAGAAAATATCTAATAAAAAATGGGGGGAAAAAAGAATCAAAATAGTGGTGATCCTTGAAAAATAATGACTATGTGAGCAATAGAGATCTTCTTTCTGTTCTTGATCATTGATCATTTAATCCTTGATACCCAAGGAATCAACTTATCCATTGTTTACAAACATAATGTAAAGGCATATATAAATCAGTATGTCCATGCTTTAATAACTGTAAAGCTAGATATAGTTGCATTATCATGTTACATTCAGGGATGTCATGTAATTGTACAATTGATGACTGGTGAAAAGTGTGACCCCAAGGGGCTCTTCAAACTAGTATTGTGCTATTTCGTCATTGAGTTCACAGTATAGATATCCATTGAGTTGTGAAAATTGAATAAGATATTCACAGGTATTTCATGCATTTTATACGTGACTTTTCACTCCAAATGTTTAAATAGAAAACAGAAGCTATGTGGTAAAGAAGAGAAATACAATCCATAGTTTGTTCATAAGATATCACTTATGCCTGTCATTAAGAAGGTTGGCAGGAATTTACCTGCCTCCTGGCCAACACTAGATAAAAGAATAGTTGTGATCTTAAAATCTTGTTTGCCAGGCACTTTAGAAATAAGTTTACTTTTATTTGAGCATCTGGCCATTGCAGGTACCCCTGGAGCAAGACCAGAATTTATAGTTCTGTAGTTATATAGGCCACTTGTTTATATAGAGAATTTTATGGCTTAGTTCCCCAGGCTTATGTCAGTATTGCTGTTGGAGTTTTCTCTGTTAATTATCCTCTGGGACTTCAGCATGCACACAGATGTCAATTCAGATGGACCAGCATGTATCTTCCTGGGAGCAATGGACTCTGAGTTTTACCCAGATGGTTGAGGTAAGTTCCCTTAAGGCCAAGCGCACTCTAAGCCGTCTATGTACTTTATTGTAAAGAGACGTCCATTTTCAATGTAGGGTCTGATTTGTCAAGTCATTCACTCTCTTAATTCCATTCTTAAAATATTATTTTTAATTTTTAGTAAATACCTTGATATGATAACTTACCTAAAGGAATTTACTCTTTACAAAGCACTTTCTTAAATTCTTTTCATACATTTAATCTATCTTAACTCTCAACTAAGCTATGTAATAATATATGTCTCTTAAAGTTGATCACATATATAATAAGAAAAAGGAAGTAACCTCCTTTTCACCATGGTTTTTCAGAAGACCAATAAAGAGACTCTGAGTCTTTCAATTCATGGATTTGCTTTATTCTGGATGGTTCTCAATGCAAGAACTAAGACTGTAAATATGTAGAAAATACATATATCAGATATCAGCCTTCATTATTTCATTTTGGACAACTGATTATTTGTAAATTTCAGATTCTTAAATTTAGTTATAATTGAATATCTGAGTAGTAGCAACAGTCAAAGAATAATAGAAAATATGCCATATATTAAGAGAGAATGGCATAAGAGTGCATGACTGTAATCCCAGTAACTTATAAGGTTGAGGCACACGCATCACAAAACCAGAGCCTTCTAGGGCAATACAGTGAATAGAAGAAGAGCCTGGGCAAGTTAATGAGAACATTGAAACAACAATAACAACAATAAAACAAAAATGGAACAAAATGTGGGCTGAAGAGAAAAAAGAGTGGTACATTCCTGAATTGGTATACACAAGACCATAAATTAAACTTGTAATATGTATATCAGTTATTAAACAAAAACAAACGCTTTGGGTATTGAACTGTTATATTGTATTATACTAAAAGTTTCATCATATTAATGTTTTCAGAATAGCTAGATATGAATGTAGCATTGACATGATAAAATGCCCTGTGCTATGAATTATCACCGGCATCAGTCTTGTTAATCAAGCTTCTGATTTCAGCATTCAGCATTACCAAGAGGACTTACGAAAACTTCATTTCTGAAAACCATACCATCCAGCCACAAGTACCCAACACCATTTTTATTTTGCACATATATGAACAAATAAATTGCAAAACTTGAGGGTCATGAACATTTTTCCAGAGTTTATGTTTTCATTCTTATAATTTTTACTTTGTTCTGGTACTTTGGAATTTTTTTTAAAACAGTAACAGGAATTAAACCAAATAACATTTTCAATCAAAACTTAAATTCTATTTTCTACAGAAATATAATACAGCATATACATTTCTATGTACATAAGATATTCTGAATCTTATTTTCTTTAACCCTTCATTGAAGCTTGAACACAAATAATGTTCTCATAGAATCAAAGGTTAGAATCAGGTTCTCACTTTAGTAGATAAAAATGATGAGCTCTAGAAAAGTCCCCAACCAATATCACAGATAACACTAATGGGACCATTAGTAACCCTGATAGGCTGCTCAAGAGTCTCCTAGGCTTGAGATCTGTGCATCAGCTCTCAAAGCATGATGGCAATGGTACAGAGAGATACCATTTTTCTTTTGCTGTCTTTCACCTCCTGCCCCTTAAGTGTCAGCAAAGATTGAAATGCTCTCTTAAAACTAGTTTTAAGAATGCCAAATGCATTTTCTCTCTCATGGCTAGGATAAATAAGTATCCTTCTTTAAAGTTACTGAGAATCTTATTAATTCAGCAATTGATACATTATTTTTTCCCATACACTGTTGGGAGATGTTCTTCACAATAATTGAAACAGGTAATTAACATTAAAAATTTTGAGGTTGACACACATAGCAAAGTCTCATAGCAAACTCATAAGTTAGAAGAAAATTGAAAACTCTTTTTCCATTATGAAACATGTAAATTGGATTAAAGCCAGTGAAACACCTTTTATCTGAATTCTATTTGGGTCTTTCAGACATTATGAATTCTATACAGCATTTGTCATAACTACTCATTACTTGGGTGTTTTAAAAATCAAGAAATCTCAGTTTTGTTTTGTTTTATTTTTATGTGAGTAATATTATAGATTGTGAGTATAGTTTCAGATTATTGTCAATCTTTAAACAACAATAGGATAAGTCTAACCTTAAACTCACTCCTACTTATAATTCCAAAGATTAAGACTATTACTAGACAGTAATCTACTAGACAACGGTTTGTTTCCTGTCCTTCAAGCAGAGCTGTTGCTATTTGCTTCCCCTTCTTTTTGCCCTCCATGTGTCATTGGTGCATAAGACAATCTTAAAGGGGCTTGGAAAACACTCCAAGAGGAAACGTCTTAACCAATGCATCTTTGAGAATTTTGACAAAATTTAACTACTTGATAAATGAACTGTAGTGAGGGTTGGAAACTCTGAACCTGTATGAATATATTTTCAATAATAAGGCATGGGGTGAGTGTGTTTTGAAAATAAATTGAAACAAGAAATATTTGGAAAGGTACATGAATAATCTCAGGTTACAGAGTAGTAGAAAGGGAGATGAGAAATTAACTTAGATCTCCCTGATATCCAAAGAAAAAAGAAAAAGAAAAAGAAAGAAAAAAGAAAAAAAGAAAAGAAAAAAGCAAAGAGAAAGGAAAGGGAAGGGAAGGGAAGGGAAGGGAAGGGAAGGGAAG
>NC_034595.1:43631733-43662415 GCF_900095145.1 Mus pahari | reverse complement strand
AGGAAAGGAAAGGAAAGGAAAGGAAAGGAAAGGAAAGGAAAGGAAAGGAAAGGAAAGGAAAGGAAAGGAAAGGAAAGGAAAGGAAAGGAAAGCTTTCCCACTAATAACCTTGCCCGATTTCTTAAGACTAAAGTTTGTAAGGGCACTGACGTTTTTGCATTAGAATAAATTAATTAATTCCAACTACTATAAGAAAAAGACTCTTGTATTGTCTGTTCTGATCTACTGTCATTATTGTACATATGCAATCTTATGCCTATAATTGGACCTGGAGAGGATTATCACGCTTGGATGCCAAAGTATCATTGTAGTGGCCATGAAGTCTGGAATTCTCTGCTAGACTTTCTGTTAGTAGAATTCATATGTGTTGTTATCCCATGTGTTATGATTTACAAAGCTCGTGACAAAAGCTCATCTTTCAAGTTATACATCTAACTACTTATGATAATTTCTTTTCCTTATAACTCATAGCTTAAATTGCTAAGTATAGTGTAGTATACATCCCATGGTTGGCTGAATTACAATACAGTTAGCACTTACTGATTCACCAGTTTCTGTTGTTAATGTGAAAAACAAAATACCTTCAATACTGTACGTTGGGAGAGTGACAATGTTTCTGTGACAACACAGGAGTCACTGAACATCTACTTGCTGATGAGACTTCTTTACCAAGAAAGTCTCTCCTTGGCTAGAGGTCTCTTTAACACATTCAGAAGGACCTTCCCAACCCTTAGGGGCAATGCACACTCATTCCCATTACTACCAGTGTTTCCATGCATAGTAGCACTGTTTCTTTCATCTCTGTCTGAAGAAATTACTCTAATATTTATTACATGAATTCTTGAGGGGACTGCAACACAAAAAAACCTTCCTCCCTCTGAACTCACCCTCATGATCCTCCCTTAGATTACTGCAAACCCTTAAAGTGAGATGCAAAAGCAGCCCATAAAAGATGAGTTAGCTTTTAAAAAAATAATCCAGCTGTGTAAGTTGTAGTACTGGAAATCAGGTATGTAAAGCACAGAATAAAATGAAAAGGAAAAGGGCAACTTTTATTAAATTGTCTCATTATGGAAAGATTTAGGATTTAATTCCAAGGTTTATGGGGGTAGAGAGTGTTCTTACCCCCTGACTGGACAATGGAAATGGACCAAAAGGTAGCTGCTATGAACAAGAAAATATAAATGTTGGACATGCTTTATTGTTTTACTACATTTTTATTTTTAAGGAAAAATATGGTGAGAATAACTTGACTGGTTTTAAGAAAACTAGTATGACTCTCAGATCAATAAGGAACAACAGCAAGAGTGGCTAGAGAATACTAGTCCCTGTTTGCAGCCTGGCAGCCTTTAGATTAAACAAAAGGCATCTCATTTGACAAAAGAAAGCCATCAGTGAACCATGACTGGCTGTTTAAGAGTTCATCATAAAGGAAAACAATTTTTTAAGTAAAATTTTATTACTGTGAGGCCAATTCCTTTAAATTCAGTTCAACTAAAAAAAAAAAAAATCTCTCACAGCTTTCCAGGACTGCTTTAATCTGTAAAATGAAAACTGTATGGACAAGTGCACCAAGATCTAGCTTCACTCCTTTGGACAGCAAGGTCTTGGATAATTCTCTACAATAGTAGCATGAAGCCACATCCTACCATCAATAACAGTCTGTTTTCCTCCCACTGAAAGTTTTCAATGGAAAATATGTTTACTTTCTTTGTTCTGGACCAGAAAGTTTCATTATCATTTTTGTGACTCTAAACATATGAGTGCCTAGAATTTTACTTGAGGCCTTTCTATCTCAAGAAGTAGTAATTCTCATCATGAATATCTTCTCTGTTAAGATTTTTCCAGGTACCATGGTTCAAATGAGCATAGTGGTAATTTTGTAGGACGGAACAGATTGTGTAACCTACTGAATGCTTTCTTATAAAAAATAGAGTTCTTGTCTCACTCAGTAGAGCAATATTAGGTCAGGAGATTTCACAGCAACATCAGTCAAAACAATATATTGTCATCTAGATGGCAAGAATTATTTAGATATCAAAGTTGGGCAGAGGGTCTGAGTGTCTTTAGTAGATGTATGTGCCACCACAGCAACCTTAGAGTGGTTTGGATTCCTGTGTAAGAATATGCACTTTTATGGTATGAGATATGCTCAGTGGAACAACTTGCCCATAAGCAATATGATTTGCATGTAATTCAGTGGTATGACAAAGGCATAAAATGGGCAATGAGGATGCTGGTCTTGAAGAATGAGACAAAGGATCATTTCTTAGGTAAGATTGTTTTCATTTTCTAGGTACAAAGATGTGAGGGTTGGGAATGTTAGAAAAGTTTTCAACGGTTGGATCCATGGCTCTCTGGCCTTCATCTCACTAGCTCAGTTGAACCTGAAGCAAAAGGAGATACCTGATGCCCAGGGCCTGTTTTCTCTTTACCTTGGCTTCTTATCATAGATCAGCTTTCTAGCCCTCACCTAAGAAATCTCAAGTGATATTTAATATTAACATTAGGGCTGAAGCAACATAAACACGTGTTACTAAGGATTCCAAGAGATTAAATTTAAGAACTCTTAAGTACAAAAAAGAGAGAATGTAAAAAGCAGGTAGGAATGCTCATATTACCATTAATCCCAGTACTTGAGAGGCAGAGGTAGGCAAATTTCTGAATTTGAGGCCAGCCTAGTCTACAGAGAGGGTTCCAGGACAGCCAGGGCTATACAGAGAAACTCTGTCTCGAAAAAAATTAAAAAAAAAGAAAAAGAAAAAGAATTGTTGCTTTACTTAATACACTAGAAGAAATAAAATTTAAAGACTGTAATGTTCAGGAAGACTTGCCCCTTAAAACAGATTCAGTGGAGTTTTTATATGGTTTTGTGCATGCTACCACAGCCTTTGGGAAAACTTATGTGCATCAGCCCTAGAAAACTCTGATTACTACAGTATTTTCTACTTCCTCTTCAACATAGACCCCTGATCTTTTAATGAAGGAGTGTGAGAAAGACATCTTATTTAGGATAGAATACTCTAGAATCTATCACTCTCTGCACATTGTCCAATTGTGGTTATCTTTTTAAAAATCCTATCTACTTTAAGAAGGGCCACAGTGATGGGGACTGAGTGATACACTAATTTTTAGATATAGCACTGTATTACTAGGAGTCATTTTATTACAATGTTTACTGAGTAGAATAATTGAAAAATTGTAAGAAGCTCCACTCACAACCAAGAATCTATTTGTAATTGACTGCTTCTGGTAGAGGTTAAATCAGTTTAGTTTTCTTCAGTGGATAACACTCAATATATCAATTGCATTACTTGGTAAGCCTCATGCTTAGGAATAATTGTCCATTATAAAAACCTGTTCCACTGGGTATAGTGGCGCACACCTTTAGTCCCAGCACTCAGGAGGCAGAGGCAGGCAGATTTCTGAGTTCAAGGCCAGCCTTGTCTATAAAGTGAGTTCCAGGACAGCCAGGGCTACACAGAGAAACTCTGTTTCGAAAACAAAGTAACAAACAAACAAAAAAACCCAAAAAACAAAAAAACCAACCTGTAACCTGTTCCATATTTTTGTTTTGATGTATTTGTGTTTTACATTTTACTTTGTTTTGGCTTGAGTTTGGCTTTAAGATAAAGAGCATGAATGTGGGGTGTGGGTGGACATCTGGAAGCAGCCAGAGGTAGAGAAAGAATATGATGAGAATATATGAGGACAAGTGTACCTGGTTAGCTACTAAAAGAAAAGTAAGCATTCTTTCTTTGTGGACAAAAAGTAAGAACAGAAATTGCAATGATTTAGAGCAATGATTTAGACCTATGACATTAGTTAATATCTCATAGTTTCCATTATATTATGAAGACTGCACATTTAGGTTAGTCAGGATAATGGTAGTTAGTTCTCACAAAAGCCTACTGGATTATTATTTTATCTATAAAAGTAGACAGACAAATTCTAAGTCAAGTAAAGAAAATTTAATGATTAATGACAATAGTTGAAGAATCTCAGTTGCATCCCGATCTTAAGCCAGTTTATAGATACAGAATTTCTTGAAGGAAGAGGAAGCTAATTTCATTTGAAAAGGACCAGCACAGGGGAAGGCCAGGGCCAAGTAGTGGGAGTGGGTGGGTAGGGGAGCAGGGGCGGGGGTGGGGTATAGGGAACTTTCGGGATAGCATTTGAAATGTAAATAAAGAAAATAATAATAATAAAAAATGTTTTAAAAAAAGAATATTCTAAGAATAATAGAGTGCATGAGAAAATCTGCAGCATTGATAATAGGGGACTTGTCCTCTATGAAGAAAATTGGAAACAAAGTAAATTATCTTTATATAAAAACAGACTTTAAAGGGATAAAGAATAATGTTTTTAACATTAAAACTGTGACAGAAAAAAAAAGAAAAGAAAAGAAAAGAAAAGGACCATGTTAGAATAACTCCATTCCCTTCCCCCTGTTTTCTTCAAATGAGCATTTAAGAAGGAGTCTTCATTCCAGGATAGCTATGTAATAACTTAACTGAAGTAATCATGCACCACTCATAAACTACTGAAACTGACTCTGAATTTATATGAATCTAAATTGTGAATCACTGCGGGCAACTTATCAGAGCAAGGCTTAGGAAAATCAGATGATCAGGTGGTAATAACTGAGACCCCTCTCACAGAGAGAGTGAAAGCCAAACCTTCATGTAGTCTTAATTTATGTTAACTAAACTCCTGCTTTTTCCTATACCCCCAACCACAAATCCACAATCCACACTTAAACCTTTACCTGCAAGTATTTACCTCCTCTCTTTTTATCTTCGTACACTATAAATCACCTTCCCTTCTCACAAGACATAATGAAGATCCACTACATTATTTTCATTATTCAGTTCTTTCCTAGTGGACAAGGACATAACTACTGCTCTAGATTTACTGATACGAAATCTGTGTAGGAAATTGTTGTGAACAAATCCTAAAATGCAGGTGACTCCTATTTTAGTAGAGCTTCCCGTACTCTTGTAGCTTTAAGTATAGTAATACATTTTGAATATCTCATCCACCTTACTCCTTTGAAGCAATGCTTGAATGTTTTCCCAAGGATTTCAGATGCATCATTAAGTTATTAATTTGAGATATCTCATTAGATTGTAATGAGTGCACTTTTTATTACAAACTTCTCTCTTTGGACTATCTTCATTGTGTTGCATAGACTTTGATATGCCATATTTTCATTTTCATGACATTCTATAAATTTTTTTATCTTCTGCTTGATTTCCTCCTTGACCCAATTGTCAGTCACTATGACGTTATTTTCCATGTGCTTCTGCACTTTTTGCACTTTTTAATGTCATTGATAACTAGCTTCATTCCACTGTTGTCAGAGAGTCAGCATGTTATTTTAAATTTACTGTATTTTTGAGTCTTGTTCTCTGTCATTATATCTAGTAAATTTTAGTGAAAATTCCATGAGCTGCTGAGAATAATAACTATTCTTTAGTTTTTGGGCTGGAATATTTCATAGATACATGTTAGGTCTTTTTAATATCATTTAATTCAAATGTTTGTTAGATTTTTTTCCTCAGATTTCAGCCTCTTTATTGGTAAAAAAAACCAACTATTTCAATCAATCACTATAACTGTGCTGGGTCAACCTGTGGCTTTAAAACTAATTGTATTTTTTTTGTTTTTGTTTTTGTTTTTGTTTTTCGATTTTTTGAGACAGGGTTTCTCTGTATAGCCCTAGCTGTCCTAGAACTCACTCTGTAGACCNGGCTGGCCTCGAACTCAGAAATCTACCTCCCTCTGCCTCCTGAGTGCTGGGATTAAAGGCGTGCTCCACCATGCTGGTTTGGTTTTTTTTGTTGTTGTTGTTTAGTTTTGTTTTGTTTTGTTTTGTTTTGTTTTTAATGAACTTGAGAGCACCTTTTTTGTTGTGTATATATTCAGAATTATTCTCTAAACGGATTGTTTCTTTAATGAATATCAAATAACTCTATTTGTGTTTTCAAACTAGTTTTGTTAAATGTCTATATCTCCAGATATCAGAATATCTGTACCCGCTTATATTTTAGTTTCATTTTCTTAGCATACCCTTTCCCATTCTTTTATGCAATGGTAGTATCTATTGTTGATAGTGAACTATGTTTACTGCAGACAGCACAAAGATGGATCTGGTGTTCTAACCTAAATTACTAAACTGTGGTGGTGGATTGTGTTATTCTGACTGGGCAGGTATCCAGATGAAATACACAGATATTTCTAGATATATATATCCATTAAATCCGAGTGACCTTCTCATAAGATGGACATCTTGCAACATTTTAAGAGCTTGGGGAAAAAAAAAGACAGAAGGGGGTATTTGCCCACCTTGGTTTCCTGCTTTCTTTCCTGAGCTGGAATACATCACCTCATCTCCATCTGCCCTAAAATTGGGTTATCAAACCTCTGAAATGGAACTGCCAAGTTTCCTGGATATCTGGCTTACAAGTTTCTCAACCACCATTATCATGTCAACTAACATCTCAGAACAAATTGCCTTCGAATGGTTCCATATCTCTAGAGTACTCTGATACTCTGCTCAAATTTCACTCTTTCCCGCTAAATCCAACACTGATAAAAATGTATCATGTGGAGTTCAGAGACAAACTCCCATCACCGCCTTTCTATTGCCCCATATCCTCATCCTTTCAGGAATCTCCCTTTGTCCTTCTGTAAGGAAATTCTCACACCAATCATCTGGGCATAGTGAGTCCAAGTCTGCCTGTGTTTTAGGCACAGAATTACCCACTTCCACTCCATTTTGTTTTAAGATTTATCATAGTGCCTTAAGCATACCAGATGCTTATAAAAATATAAGTGTTAGTCAGACAAGCTGTTCTAGAAAGGTGTATTTGAGTACATAGAATGAGAGTTTTCACTTGCTAAAAATAAGTGAATTTGAAAGATAAAGGAAAGGTAATAAAAAGTATAACTGAAAATTTGATATTTGTATAAGTTTAACTGTGATGTTATAAAATCAGGAATTTGTGAATATAAGTATGCTGAGTAGAAAAGTATAGGATAGTGAGCTCTAGATACAGAGTAAGTGAATTTCTAACAGTATGAGTTTAAAGCTAATGAGATTGTGGTGGTTAATTTTATGTGTTATTTTGCCTGGCCCTGGGATGCACACACTGTAAATCTACCTTACGTTATCATTTGAAACAGTGCATTTAGTGAAGATTGAATGATATGCTGATTTTGAAGATCTAGTAAAATAGTGGTGGAGAAGGTAGAAGAATTAGTAAATGCAAGGAAAATTGATTTTGTTGTCATTTTCTCTTAGAGATTAGAATGTAGATAGTACTGCTCAGAAAGAAGGAGAGTAAAACAGGTGAAGGACAGACAAGGTAAAATGAAAAAAAAAATCTAAGTCTCTCTTTACCTGTTATAATATGCTTTTGTGAATGAGACTTTAAAAAATTATCTCAAGAATAAGGTAAAAGAATATGTAAGCATTAATTATTAATGGTAGAATTTTGAGTATCAGTGAACAGCTAGTCAGTCTTCAAAACACAGCCAGCTTGCCATGTCGTTCATTACGTCTATGCCAGATAAATACCTGTCTTCCTTTGTGTGCAGTAATATTTCTCATCAAGTGATCGGTTATATATTTTACTTAATTTTTACCCTGTATCTCCTAACTGGTAAACTAAGACAAAAGAGAATTTTTCAGTACTGCTGAATGTTTTAAAAAATATCTAAAATATCATAGAGGTTCATGAAATATTTGTTTTAAAAAAAAACAAAGGGGGGGAGGGAACTGGAAATGAATTTTCTGTCTAGCCCTGGGTACCAAGAAATAATGAGATGCTGTGTTTAGCTTAAAAAAACTGTTTTTTGTTTGTTTGTTTGTTTTTTGTGTTTTTTTCTGAATCATTTCAACCAGAGTATTAGGAGAAAGCGGAAAAACTTTAGAAGCAGTTAAACAGCTTCTTATTAACACTGAAACATACAGTCAAAAGTCATTCTATTCCACACTTTCTTTATTCAAATAGAGAAGCTATCGGAACATAGAGAGAATTAGCGGGCTTGTAATTAGACTTTTGGGACACTAAAGGATAACTGCTTCTGTTTCTACAGCCTACACTGAATGCATTAAATATACTGTATTACATTGACAAAATGAAAAAAAGTGGCATTAGCATGCACTTAAGCAGTACATGTTTGTTAAGAATTTCCCTGTTCAGTAGTGGTACAAGCTGTTTACAAAGTAGTTCTACAAAGTGCTCTATCACAATGCACAGCACGGATAGGAGACATTCCTTGAAGGAATTGGCATTCATGAAGCAATGTAACTAATTGGTGATTATCCATGATATTGACCCATGCACTGAAATGATTAGAAGCTGTTCCAGGTAATTCTAATATACTGATTTGCTGATGCTGTCTTTTGGTTCAATATACTTTGCTTGGAATGAGACTGGATATGAGGATGATCAGTCAGTATTCTTGGACATCTCATTAGGCAGGCTTCATTCTCCAATTTTATTTCCAACTTAAGAGCATTAGGAACATTTTTTCCAGACGTTTTGTCCCATGGTAAATAGCATTTCCAGATAAATGGCATTAATACTCACGAAGAACTCCAAACTAAAGGATCTTTTCACGGGGCAGCGAAGTCACGGGGCGGGGGGGAACCACCCCTGTTCAAGTGTTCAGGAACTCTTTCCTGGGATTCTGTGGTCTCCATGCTACAATTTGAACTCTCTCCTCTCTCTTTTTTCCTACCCATAGAGAATCAAGCTAAGTCACAATGATCCGGAAACACATTATACATTAAAGTGTTCAAAGTCTTTCTCTATCCTGTTTCTCGTACAAGTTGACACAAAGCACCCCTGTCTCGCTTGCTCATGCTGGAACTTTGAACTCATGTTCTCTTCAGACTCCTAGCTTTGCTTTACCTTCTCACTGAATAAACAAGATTCCCAAAACTGGTCGCCTCCCAGAGCACTTCAAAATCACTGTCACCGACTTTGCCTTCTGTACCTTATGCCACTATCATCCAATCATAGGGCATATGCTATTTATGGCCCTCCAGGAAGGAAGGTGGCAACAGAAAGACAGAGAAAGATATTGTTGGATAGGAAAGAAATAGAAACAGAGAATAGGAATAATGCTTCATTCAGCTGCCCCCCTCCATCTTACCATAATTTTGTTCTGCATCAAAGACCAACTGCTCTGAATTCTAGATAGTTTTGGAGTCCTAATTTCAGTTGTCATCATACTGTAGCTTCATCATACAGACTGACCCCTGTAATGTTTCTTCTGGAGTCTACAACTTAATTTCCTCCTGACTCCCTGACATTTGATTCTGTCTAACAGGTTTTAAAAACGAAAAATAATCTTCACATCTAGGACCAAGAAAAACTGTCAAATTTTTGTTTGTTTCTCCTCTTTGTTCTTAATAATAATTTTATGGAGTTTTTACACACAGTATTACAATCACAGGCATCAGAAACAATACTCACTTATTGCATCATATATGTTCTATTGAAAAGTCCAGGCTGGATTCTCTGCTCATGTTTGCACTGAGGTAAAATCTTCATGGAAGATTCTCTGCTCATGGTTGCACTGAGGTAAAATCTTCATGGAACCTGGGGCTGGTATTTTATCTGGGTCTTGGTGTTACAGATGCTGGCTGAATTATTTTGCTTATAACTATAAACCTGAAGCTCCTTATTGCTACAAAAGCTATCAATCAGGTCCTATCTTGTTCAGATTCATTCCATTCTTCCATATCTACTTCATCTCAGAAGCACAGCCCCTTTCTTTAGCCCTCCACCCATGGTGAGGGCTTTAAGGAAAAAATGATTTAGCTTCAAGGGCTTATGTTATTAGTTCAAGTCCTTGAGGATAGAATCTGACTCTTAATGAAACTAATCCACATAAAAATTTAAATAGATGAGTAAAGGTGCTTATAACTAAAATCTTTAATATTGTATATGGAAACTTTTGGAATGTCTTCAAATTCTGTGCCATCCAATGATGTGACAAGAAGTGCCAAATACCTTTTTCCTCTTTCTCTTTATTACATTTTCTGAGACTCCTGACAGTCAAAATCAAAATTCATTCTCAAAGATTATATTTTTTTCTCACACATCTCTGAAAACTGAGTCTAGCTAAGATGATACAAACATCATTAGCCTCCAAAGTTTAAATGGTACAATGATGCCATTTTTACACCATCTCCCCAATTCTTTAATACCTTAGCTTTAATGATATTTAGTTCTGGGACTTGGGAGTTTGCGGCAGATTAAGCATTGAGCTCAGGGTGCGAGACCTTCTTAAGCAAAAGTGGTCAGGAGTAAGACCACAGGCTAATTCTACACAAGTAACTACAGGCCCATAAGGAACACTCAGACTAGGAGAAATAGCCTTGCCCAGGAAAGACGACATCAATTAGTTATCTAACAGCAAATAATCAATCCTGAAAGCATACATAAAAGTGACATTATGCAGACTGAGGGGTTATATTGATAAATATATATATTTATACAAATATATTTATATAACAATATTTAATGTCAAAGGAGACCATGAATTTAAAAGTGAGTAAGAAGTGGCATATAGAAGATGAAATATAGAGGGAGAAAAATGCAGGGTGAAATGTAATTATATTATAATCTTCGAAAATACTTTGAAAAGAAAAATAAAAGCATTTCACTAACATCTTTTTACCTCAGCTATGTCAGAGAAGCATCTACAAATAGTTCTTCAAAACCAATGCTTCTATAAAACTTAGGCTGAAAATGGCCATGGTCTCTGTCCTATATATGTATGAGTGGCTCCGCTTGACAAATCAAGTGATAAAGGACCTTTGGATGATCATTCCTACCTATTTCACTGTATTTGTTAGCCTGTATGGACCTAAATCAACAATATTACAAAAACAAGTAATGAGGGACGTCTTGCTATAACTGTATTTTTAAAATACTGCTGAGCTGTTGATTCTATTTACACTCTTCAAGTCTTTTCTCCCTTTTGGAATTGTATCATGCTGATTTTAATCAATATAACATATTTTATGATGTTATCATAGTTTTTTTTTAGGCTTCAATTCACAGAAACAAGTACAACAATGTGTTTAATTTTTCTAGAAATAATGTATATACTTAATCTTTCTTTGAGCTCCAAAATAAATTCAAACACACACACATACAACACGCACACACACACATATACAGGGAGAGAGAGAGAGAGAGAGAGAGAGAGAGAGAGAGAGAGANAGAGAGAGAGAGAGAGAGAGAGAGAGAGAGAGAGAGAGGGAGAGAGAGAGAGAAAGGGAGAGAGAGAAAGGGAGAGAGGGGAGGAGATACTTTTTCCAACAACTTTTTCCAAGGTATACATCAGATGTGCTGTACGAAGGCATACTTAAAGTATTTCATTAATAATATAACTTACAATGGAAACAAGCATAAAAACCCAGTTTTATGCTACTATGAATAAAATTTAACTTTTAAGTTTTTACTCTAAATGTTTTTTACTTTGATTATTTCTAATTAAATAGTTTCTCAGTTTATTTTTGTTGGTTATTTTATTTATTTACATTTCAAATGTTATCTTCCTTCCCAGTTTACCCTCCACAATTCCCCTATCCCCTCCTCCTCCCACCTGCCTCTATGAGGGTGCTCTACCACTTGCCCACCCACCCCACGCCCACCTCAGCAGCCTAGCATTCCTTTACGCTGGGTCATCAAGTTTCCACAGGACCAACGGGATCCTGTCCCAGAGATGCCAGATGAGACAATCCTCTGCTACGTATCCAGCTGGAGCCATGGGTACCCCCTGTGTACTCTTCAGTTACTGGCTTAGTCCCTGGGGGGAGGGGCTTTGGGGTAATCTGTTTTGTTGATATTGTTCTTCTTATGAGGTTGCAAACCCCTTCAGCTCCTACAGTTCTTGCCCTAACTTCCCCACTGGGGTTCCTGTGCTCTGTCCAATGTTTGGTTGTGTATATCTGCATCTGTATTGGTCTGGCTCTGGCAGAGCATATCAGGGGACAGCTATACGGGGATCCTGTCAGTAAGCACTTCTTGGCATCAGCAATAGTGTCTCAGTTTGGTGTCAACATATGGGATATATTCCTAGGCAATCTTTGGATGACCTTTTCTTCAGGTTCTGCCCCACTCTTTTCCTTTTATCAGGAGGGATTCTGGATTAATATTTTTGAGGTGGGTGGGTGGCCCCATCCCTCAACGGAGGGCTGTGTCTATCCACTGGATATGGTCTCTGCGGGTTCTATCTCCCCTTTCTTGGTTATTTAAGCTGTTTACTTTCATATGTTTTTTAGTAAGCAATGTTTAACATTGAGAAACATTGTGGCATCAATTTCATTAGTATTTTTTAAATTTTATTTAATCTTTTTTTACAATCCAGATTTTCTCCCCCTCCTGGTCCACCCTCTGACTCTTCCACATCCTGTACCTCCTCCCCACCCCCTGTTTCCATAAGGATGTCCCCACCCCCACTTCCCATCCTTCCATCCCCATCCCCAAACCTTCCCACTCCCTGGGACCTCCCATCTCTTGAGGGTTAGAGCATCTTCTCTGACTGAGTCCAGACATTGCAGCCCTCTACTGTATATGTGTTGGGGGACTCACATCAGCTGTTGTATGTTGTCTGGTTGGTGGTCTGGTGTCTGAGAAATCTCGGGGTCCAGGTTAGTTGAGACTGCTGGTCCTCCTAGAGGGTCACCCACCTCCTCCTCAGCTTCTTCTAATTATAGGGGCTGATGCTCTGGGATAATTATTTGCTACATTTTGTTTCCATAGCTAAGTAGGCTTGAGCCATTTGTTTGGGAATATACTGTAGAAAGTACAGAGGAGAATGTGAGAGAGACTTGAAGCATAATTTTTAAAGTTCAAAGAGTCAGATAAATGCAAGAAATATCTTTGAGTCAGGTAAATGTAGAAATATCTCAAAAACTAATGCTGTTTCTGAGAATCCTCTGAGAAGCACAATAAAGAAGCCTAATAAATGTAGTATTGGTGAAATAGAGAGGGTAGGCATTGATTCTTCTACTCTCAGGCCTCCATAGAAAAGGATTATCTCCCACATTCCTTAGAATTCATGGACTATCTTGAATAGGCTGAGGAAGTTCCTAGGGTTTTAAAGAAAGAAAAAAACACAAAACCCAACAAAGGTGAGACAGTGTCACAGTGGCAGGAAAGTGTCAACATGCAAGGGAACTGTACACTATAGCTATAGGGCACTGAGAGGGCTCAACAGGGACAGAGATGTCTCCTTACCCCCCCCCCACACACACGTACTCTCTCTCTCTCTCTCTCTCTCTCTCTCTCTCTCTCTCTCTTTGGTTTTTTGAGACAGGGTTTTCTCTGTGTAGCCCTTGCTGTCCTGGAACTCACTCTGTAGAACAGGCTGGCCTTGAACTCAGAAATCTGCCTGCCTCTGCCTCTGCCTCCCAAGTGCTGGGATTAAAGGTGTGTGCCACCAAGCCAGGGAGCACATCTCATTTTTAATTAAAAAAAAAAATATACCATTGATTTTTAAATATTGGCAATAGGAAATAATTTTCTAATAGTTATCACAATATAAAACAAACCTTAGATTTAAAAAATTAAGAAAAACACATATGGGTCATATCTGAACCCTGTCTACCTGGCTGTTTACCTCACTCACTCTGTTAGAGATGTGGATGAATATATCCTGGAACTTTAAGCCATTTACTAACCTAAACAATTATGTTATATAAATTCCATTTCCATAATTATTTGTAATATGTTTTGCCACTATAAAAACTGTAATTCAACAATTCAAAAAATTTATTGGTCTATACTTTGATGTAAGTAAATGATTATCAACTTATGTGTCAGGCCCCTTTGTGGTTGAACCACCCTTTCACAGGAATCACCTACAACTGTCAAAAACACAGATGGTTTCATAGCAATTCATAACAGTAGCAGAATTAGAGTTATGAAGTAGCAACAAAAGTAATTTTATGGTTGGGGGGGTCATCACAACATGAGGAACTATTAAAGAGCTGTAGAATTAGGAAGCTTGAGAACCACTGAGTTACATTTACAGAACATGGTATGTACTTTTACAACTTATTTTAAAGAATGTATCTTAGCTGATCTGTGAGTGTCCCCCTGTGCTCTAGTACCTAAATTACACTCTGTGTTTTCATGTTGTTCATAGAACTCTTTGTTTGCATATTACTCCTTACCTGAAGTGTGTTGAAATGGTTGTTAGACCAAATCTGTATATCTGTGTGTCTCTGAACAGATGATATTTTTTTCATGAAGAGATGAGCGTTGTAGACACTTTTAAACTCAGAAATTAAGTGTTAAAATAAATCAGTGTGTAAACGTCTTTGAGAATCTGTTTTCTACCTGTTACTACTTACCATATCATAAGCTACTGAGACTCAGAATCAGGTATATATATATATATATATATATATATATATATATATATATATATATATATATATATATATATATATATATATATATATATATATGCTTGTTTGTTTCTATTTCTGTGTCTGTGTCTATATATGTAAATGCTATGTTTATGTATATATATTGCTCATTTTAATATATGGAATTTTCTTTTAGCATATTTTTATATCATTTACTCTTCTTTGTTACTTTTTTTTTTGAAAAGCACTATTGATATTTTAGGAATTTTTTATCTTCCATTCCATAGTCTCCCCTGCTATTTAATCCTTTTCTTCCTGTACCTTCCATGGAAGACTAAACGTTTTCACACATGACTCTAGCTTTCTTTTCCTTATTGTTTCTGTTTCATTGTTCTTTTTTGTTACTGCCTTATTCAAATGTTACTGTTTAGATTTCTCCCTCTGCAGATTGTAGTTTTTACTTACTTTGTTCAGGAGCCTCATTTATTTTATAGTTCATGTTTTGAACTATATTTCAGGCATAGTATAAAATTTTCTTTAAAGTATTTCAGTTCAGAAACAGCTTTCGAAGACCCGCGTTCTCAAACTGAAAACTGGACGATGGCATGTCTATGTTATTCTTTTCAGTTTATTTGCCGTCCAAATTCAGAGTCATCTTGGTCCCATAGTTGTGCATGAATAGTGAATTTTTTATGATATTCATATCACATATGAATATGAACATAGTTTCTAAAAATCCTATTCTTGATTCTATGTATTTTCCACATAGAATGACTAGCTTTCTTAGGTATGCTGTCTTGCACTACTACCGCTTCTCATCTCAGAACACCTATACTTATTTCTGTCTGAAATTGACATGCTTAGCTGTGTTTGTCCTAAGGAAGATCAACCTCACCTTAGATGATGATTAACAGGAAGGAATTTCAGATGCCATTCTTTCCTGATGCCCCACCATGTGTTTTCATCAATTTATCATTGTCAAAGAAATATGTAGTTCCTCTCATGAGCATCATGTTTATCTCTGTCTTATTCTTCTATTGATATGCTGAAACACCATTATCAAGGCAATTAAAACAGAAAGTATTTAATTGGGTGCTGGATTGGAGTTTCAGAGGGTTAGCATGAGAGGGAACATGGGTCTCAGAGAGAGACATGATGATGGAGAGAACCTAAGAGCTTACAATGCGATCCACAGATACAGAGACAGGGACATGGCATGGCCTGGCCTCAAAGCCCATCCCCAGTGACACACCTCCTCCTACAAAGCCACAGCTCCCAACCCTTCCCAAGTAGTGCTACTAAATGGATATCGAGCATTCAAACACATGAACCTATGAGGGGTCATTGTCACTGAAGCCAACATAAGCTTTCTCTCTCTCTCTCTCTCTCTCTCTCTCTCTCTCTCTCTCTCTCTCTCTCTCTCTCTTTCTCTAGAAAGAGATTGTAAGGGATTTCCCAGTGCCTTCATGTAATATTGTTCTATCCTTGATGTTTCTGGCAGATGGATGGCATTCTCCCATATTTTCCATAAAAACAAGTTACTGAATTCCCCGTCTGTTTTTTGTACTTTTTTTTTTTTTTTACATTTGATCGCATTTGGAAAAGAGAAAGATTTACATACTGATGCTCAAATTTCTTCTCATCCATGACTCCTGTCTACTCCATATTTTAGATGTCACCACACAGATGTCTTCTTAAGTCTCCATCTGTTTCTCATAAAAAGTCATTTTCAGATATTTGCCTTTTTTTCCACTAAGTCTTCAGGGAAATATCTGTTTATCTTTTCTTCATGTATTTCCCACTCATTTTCTTAAGACTATCTCTACTCTTTTTAACAAGGAAAGTCTGTATTAGTCCTGGCTTTAAAATGGTATAAGTGAAGTTGCTCTTGCTTCCAGTGCTCCTCATATAGGAGAAATGCTGAAACTATCTAGATTTTACCCAATCAATTGAATATTAGCTTGCTCTGTATACAATCTAATATAATTTATGACTGTAGTGGAGTGGTCTGATGCTGCTGGAATTGCAAAGCTAAATGTTGGCCCCTAAGGACTGACTGCCCTCTGAGAAAGTCCATATATAGACCCAAGTCACACTATGTGACCTTGCCCCACAAGTTATTTCTGATCAAAAAAATAAAGGTGCAAATAGCCTGAACCTAGTCAGAATTGAGATAGGCAGAGCTTGACGTGCCCAGACTTGAGGTCAAAGGAGAAATACAACAAGAAACCCCATGTTGGGAGCCAATGTGTTGTTGAAATATTTAAGTGCAATATCCCTCCTTACATTATTCAGTTCCTTGTAAAAGGCACATACAACTTTTATACTTACAATAAACCTTAATAAGCCCAAGAAACAGGCTTATATCT
This sequence comes from Mus pahari, assembly GCF_900095145.1. Taxonomy (NCBI): domain Eukaryota; kingdom Metazoa; phylum Chordata; class Mammalia; order Rodentia; family Muridae; genus Mus; species Mus pahari. The sequence goes on along the minus strand of NC_034595.1, from coordinate 43,645,639 downwards.
ACCCCTTATGCTATTATATCTATTTCCCTGTCAATAACCCCCAATATGACTAGCCATGTTCTGTCTGGGATGCTCTTAACTCCAATTAGCCAGCCCTAAGGCCATTATTCCAAGATTCTTACCCCATGGCATTTTTTTCCTCTCTCCACCTTCTTTTCCATCCTCATGGTTCTCCTCTGACCCCAAGTCCAGGTACCCTAAGCCCCACTTATCTCAGTTCTGCTCAGCTGCAGGCTGTAGACATCTTTATTCACCAATCAGGAATAATTTAGGGTGAGTGAAAGGTCACGTAGCATCCCTTGAGTCTATGTATGAATTTTTCTCCTATCTGAGGGAAATTGGGACATAAGGGCCAATATTTAGCATTACAATACAAGCAGTGTCAGACTAACCCACTACAGATAATACCTAAAGAACATTCATCAATTCTGAGTCTGCAAGGCCATAGTTGGATCTGCAATGGTGATTTATCTAAGAATATAACATGAAACTTCTCCTTCTCTTAGTCATATTTCCTCTGAGAGACCTTCTAGGAACAGAAAATTCCACCAATCTTCTGCTTCAAAAGCTTTTTGAAAACATGTGATTAAGTACATAAGTATATGGTTTATTTGTATACTCTCCCCACCCCGCTTCATCTTTCTGGTGCTGAAAAGACAGTCTTGGATGAACATTTTCAGAGAGGAACTCATAAAGATAAAGGACCAGACATATTATTTCTTCTAAAGTTACTTTCCAGCAAAGAAAACATACACATCACTTAGGTTAATCTTCATGTTCTTTTCAGAACTCTAGTCATACTAATGAAAAAGCATGTTTTTTCTATTTTCATTTTCAATGAGTTTCAATTTGTTTCAGTAGGCTGTTATTCTTTTTGCTCAACTGTAAATTTGATAGAAAGCCATTGTCAATTTTTGCCAATCATATCTGGTCTTATCTCTGCAACCCGGGATTATACAGCTTACTATTTATTTAGTTTTTCTGAAGTATACTTATATAGTCTATATTTCAATTACTTGAAATTTTAACAGAATAACAACTATATAAGGTGCACGTGATTTATTTTGAACACACTGAGACAACTTTTGTTTTTGTTTCACTTTCTTTCTGAGCCATTGTATAGTGGGGAGAAAGAATCTGTTCACATGGAAGCCATGTGCAGTTACTGGATTTTCCTCATTGTGTAAAGCTCTCAAAGAAAAATGTGATCACTCTCCAAGTAAGAGTACAGAAACAAAAGTAAAATATAAGCTAATAGAGATAAGTAAGTACTAACAAAAAGACACTGAAGGCAGTGTGTTTAAGATTTGAGAGGCTCTCCAAAGTGTTAAGTAACATGAAAATATTGAGTATATTGGAGAAACTCAGAGAATCTAGGTGTGGAATACTTAGGTGATCTGAGAAACACACAGCCATTGAAAGGTTGCAAAAGGAACTGGTCCACTAAAAGAGTGAGTATATCTGTCAATCCAGTATAATATGATTACATTCTATGCTTGCAGCTATCAATACTGTTTTACATTTCCTTTCTAAAGATTATCATCTCTACCTCCATTTCATCATTTAGTATATATTTGCCAGATAATTCATGAAATGAAATACTCTTACAGTCATGGTGTTTTATTTGATAATTAAAATATACTTTTTCTGTTCTTCTCTAGAAACATTAAAACACCCTAGATGGTTTATTTTAGGAAAAAGGGATCACAAATGTCTGGGTTGAATGCATAATTATATATTTTCTATACCCAAAATGACAGAGAGTTGACTCAGTAGGTGATTTGCTTGTCAAGCATGAGTAGTCATGTTGAGATCAACAGAACTCACACAAAAGTCCAAGCAGGTGTAAAGAGGCACAGAGAGAAGAACACCAAGAACTTACTAGAGAGCCCATCTAGTCAAATCAATGAGCTCTAGATTTAGTGAAGTAAAATAAATGATATTTTAAAGCATAACTTAGATAAAGATTTAGTAAGAAATTCAGTGTTGAAATCTGACTTCTACATTCATGCGAGTGTACACAATAGAGAGAGACAGACCGAGAGAGGCAGAGACACAGAGAGACAGAGACACAGAGAGAGAACAGAAAAACAAAGCATAATTGTGGATTTGAGGGATAGTATTCCCTGAGATGAGTGACAAGTAGAAGAACATGGCATGTGACATGCAGTTGAGAAATTTAACAGTAGACAAAGGCATAAGCTAGTAGACAAAGCCAGATCTTTGAAGGTTGATGCCATTACAGAAATGCAAGCCAAGAGAATGGCAGGAGAACAAATTATATATCAGTAGTATTTACAGTAACAGAGAAATACAGGAAAAAGAGAATGCAGAGCACTTTGGCTAATAATAAAAGGAATGAGAAAAATAAAGTTAAATGATGACGCCATTCTGTAGGGTGCCATAAGTAGGAAATGTGACTTACAGTGAAGAGTTGTATGTACACAAGGAATATTCTCAAGAGCTCTGTCTCATCACAGGGGATTTCTAAGTCATATTTTATGTTGGCTGTCGATAATAGATAGTGTCAAGCAAGAAATAGCAAAGCATTTCTAAATTATGTAACAGGCAGCTCTATGACTCATAAAGCAAATGGTCTTAGGTAAAAAATGAACTTATATACCAGAAAAATGCCTGGGAATTAATAGGTTAAGAATGACTGTGGTAAATTCCTCATGGCACTGTTTATAAAGTGCCTGATATGGGTCAGGCACCATCCTATGAACTTTGCATAACCCAATGTTCTACAGACAAGATGTAGATGGGAAAAATTATTCACTACCAAGCATGATGACCTGAGGTTGATCCCTGGGACCTACATAGTGGAAGAAGAGAAGAAACTTCTGCAGTCATCTTCTTACCTCCATACACATGCTGTGGAATATATGCATAAACACACACACACACACACACACACACACACACACAAATTACTCATGTACATACTACACCTGAACATACACAATTGACATTCATACTAAATAAATACAGGGAAAAAGCATTTGAAGAATATATTCAACTGGAACTTAATTCTTAAATGACATATACAAAAAAATTAAAACATGTATGTATTGAATAAGTAAGTCACATGGTATAGTAATTGATACATATTTCTTTTTTTTTCTTTTTTTGGTTTTTTGAGACAGGGTTTCTCTGTGTAGCCCTGGCTGTCCTGGAACTCACTCTGTAGACCAGGCTGGCCTCGAACTCAGAAATCCGCCTGCCTCTGCCTCCCAAGTGCTGGGATTAAAGGTGTGTGCTACCACTGCCCGGCTTGATAGACATTTCTTAAGCGTAGACTAACTCGAGGTCAGATAGATATATATAACTAAGGTGCAAGGACTTTTTATAATACTAGGTGGATCACTTCAATCCAGTTTTATAGCAAATATTGGATCTGGGTAAGTACTTGATCGTGGGTGAATGAATTTGCCAAGTTCATATTGGTAGAACACTTACCATCAGTGAAGTCAGAGGTCAAATGATACCTAGTTAAGGAAAAAGAAAGGAATACAGAAAAGACTAGGAGAGCAAAGGAACACAGACCTCAGTTTACTTAGTTTCTTGAGAGCCAAGGGAAGAATTTCAGCTTCATTTTGAATGTTAATAGAGAATTTGAGCATAAGAATTTGAACATAAGAAAGAATTATCATTCTTAATATCATTAAAAAATGAATAGCTGAAACATCTGCAATTAACATAGGAACGCAAATTTGGAAGCCAAGACATTATCCAAAGGAAACTGTACTAAATTTAGTTTAAATGAAAGCAATCAAATATGTCAAGCTTTAGAATCTATGCTGGATTCTAGACAACACAGTTTGCTAGTCATTTAAAATGTAAGGTAAGACAGGGGGCTACCTGGACATGTTTAAAAAGAATAACAAAGAAAATTAAGTTATCTTACACTTTATAGGGAAGGTAAAGGCGATGCCCACTGGGAAGTCAGAATATCATCAGAACATGTTAAGAAAGAATTAAAGGTTGGGAATAGCAAATGTTAACAAGGCTATCATGGAGTTATAGCACAAAGGAAAGTAATTAAATGGGGTAGTATACGGTCAGGAAATTATGATAATTCTCCATTAATCCATTAATATTAGAACAAATTGTAGAATGATTCTATGTTTGTTTATTATCAATGAAGATTCAATCATGAAAGTCAAATCATTGACAGAATTATAAGAAAAGCAACTTTACAACTGAGATTACGTCTTTGAAGATGTTGGGACAATAACACAAAGGGAGCTGTAAAGAAAAATAGTATTACTAAGCTTCCTGAAACATTGGGGTAAGACAAATAGAGCTTGCAGGAAGATCTGGAACCCTCTGTAGAAGTGTAACCATAATGAGGAAAGATTGAAGACTGCAAAACCTTGGCTTCTTCATCTTGTGTAGGTTGGGGTTAATGATTCAGGAGTTGCCAGGAAGAACATGAAAGAGAGGGAGCACACTGTACCAGACCACAGCATATGCATATATCTAATTCTACAGAAGGAAGCAAAGAAACACTGGTGCTAAATGATATCTACCTATGTGCCACTATATTCATTCTGAATAACCTTGAGACATGATTGTGCTGCACTGTAACCTTCAAAATCTCACATAAATTTCTCTTTTGTGCAACTTTAGTCTAGAGCCAGATGAAAGAGTTTGTGTTTATTTAAAATTAAAATCTTAGTTATGTTTACACAAATTGACCCAGTAGAAAATCATATATATGCTGATTCAGTGAAGAAGAATATTAGTGGTTTCCATAAGAGCAGAGCATATGTGTCAGCTGTGATGTCCTTGGGTAGAGGAGAGGGCAGAACAGATAATAAACAAACAGAGGAGATGCATTTAGAACAGAGCAAAGGTGTTTTGCGTTTATGAAAACTTAATTCCCAGAAATGGTAATCATGTATGTGAATGAATTGATAATAAAGCATAAAGATAAAGCATCAAAATCATCAGGGTAGAAACATTGCCACATTTTAGGAGATAATTATAATTTAGCTAAATATATATCTTCATAGAAGCAGTTTGCTCTCTCAGAGCAAGAAATGTTGTTTTTTAGTGTAGCTCAGTAATGTGGCATATTAAATGAAGGCACAAAATAAATACAAGTCCATATATACTTAATCCTCAAGGTGAAATAATATTTTGTATGGTGCTAACTTCAATTAACATCTGTGATGGCATGAATTCAATTCATTTTATTCATTTGTTATTCATTTGTGTGTGTGTGTGTGTGTGTGTGTGTGTGTACTACACATACTTGTATATAAGGATGTACTCACACTTGTATACCTGTGTGGAGATTGTGAGTCACTCACTATCAGTTCTTTTGTCAATAACTCTCTACCTTAGTTTTTGAGACACAACTGTCTTTTACACTACAACTTGCCACTTGACAGTAAGCCCCTAGATGCCACTTTCTCTGCTACCCCACTTTTCAAAGTTTTGGGGCTACATTTTAATACTCTGCCTTTTATGTGGGTACAAAGTTCCAAACTCAGGTACTTATACTGGCTCAGCAAGCATTTTACCTACTGATCTGTTTCTCCAACTCCTCATTTGCTTTCTGGTGAATAGTTTTCTAATCAGTTATCTGACTGCAATTTGATAAACTGAAATTTATATTTTCCAAGGCAACTTTGGTTCCCTCAGTACCCAGTTTAACACATGGTTTTATCATGGGATAGCCCCCCAAATTCTGATGTTTTTTATAATAATACTTATAGAGCACAAACAAGGTAGAACTCTCATCTTTACCCCTGCATAATTCAATCTTCACAAAATTGTGCTCCTTACATACAGCGCTACATTTTTTTAAGTTAGGTCAGTGTCTATCAGAATGCCACACTAGTATTCAACCTAAACGTTCTCATGAGTCATCACAGTAGACTTATTGTTGACTTTTTCTTACTAGAATCACCTTAATTTTTTCCTAGAGAATTCTCCTTATTGTCTCTGATAAGATTTGTTTGGTTCTTTATTTCTAACTATACTACCAGTGTACATGTGATATTTAAAATAATAACTGTGGAATATATATTGAAAGAGGACAACATTAAAAATAGTATATTCTCACAGTTTTATAATATGAAAACGGGGGAAACCTTAAATTTGAAGATCATTATTTGATATAATACAAAGCAAAATTCAAGATTGAGAAAATAATTTTCATATAAGCCAGATGTTACCAAAATGATCAAGAATAATTTGAGTTCTTGTGGTTTTTCAATTTCACATGTCAAGGAAAATGAAAATATATAAGGCCCTGATAAAGAGACATACAGACATTGCAAAATTCTTTTGGTAATAGCCAAATCTGTCAGGACAGTCTCTGATTATTTCAGTTCAAATAAAATCATCAATACAGTTGCCAACTCTATGATTCATAATCTAAGATGAAGAAAATTTGTTTTCCATAATTTACAGAAAATATATGAACAGATTTCTGTATTTCTTTTAAAATAATCTATTCACAATTTCCTTTAATTACTGTCATAAACTGCAAATAGCAATACAATAGCATTCAGCAATTCCCTATCTTTCTGCATAATAATGTTCTATTGCTCACCACTTAAGTCATAATATACAAAATTTATTTTTTAAAAATCCATCTTCCATAGACTACAAGGGCATGTTCTTTAGGTTTCAATTGATTGAGACAAATCCTTAAGTTTATACAAAGGAAAAGTTAGTGACATAATTCATCCATGCTAGGTACAACAAGCCCCACATTCTAAACTGTCACTGGGACTGAATTCCCAAGAATGAGTGCTTATATTAGTCCACTGAATTCTAACAAATTTTCTAAATGCATAAGTGTTGTAGGATTGGTTCATCACAGACAGCACAGTAAACTCATTAAATACAATGGGCACAGCTGTTCCTGATACTTAAGAATCTATATCTTTATATGATGTTTTCACATTTACATGTGGAGAAAAAATTTGGTTTGGGGTAATTCTTTTCTGTGAGTATATTCTTAGAAGAATGAACTGATTGGTGATAGAGGAAAAAAATAGGAAGTGTAACTCAAGTTTAGAGAGCATAGTACAGAATATATCCGCCTGTGTCTAACTAATCATATTTTGTGTTGTCTAGTTTTATGTCAACTTGCCACAAGCTTCAGTCATTTTAGAAGAGGAAACTTTGAGAAAATGTTGCCAACACTCTGGTCTGTGTATAATTCTGTAGCACTTTTTCTTTCTTTCCTTTTAATTTTTTTAATTCTTTTTTTCTTTTTCTTTTTCTTTTTCTTTTTTCTTTACACTCCAGATTTTATTCCCTTCCCAGTCGACCATCCAACTGTTCCACATCCCATACCTCCTCCCCACACCCTGTCTCCATGACATCTCTGACATTGGTTCACCAACCAAGCAGCATACACCAGCTGATATAAGGCCCCTAACACATATACAGCAAAGAACTGTTGGGTCTGGCTTCAGTCAAAGAAGAGGCACCTAACCCTCAAGAGACTAGAGGTATGTTTTCTTAATTAATGATTCATGTGGGAGAGCTCACACCATCATTGGTAGAGGCAGAAGCAGAGGCAGAGACAAAGACAAAGAATCCATTTTGTACAATATGCCTTACTTAAATTGGTAGTGTCAACTACTAGGCTGGTGGTTCTGGATGCAATAAGAACAGTCTAAGCAAGCCATTGGGAGAAAGCCACTAAGCAGTCCATGTCCATGCAGTGTGCATGTGCTCCTACTACAAGTTCCTGCACTGTCTTCTTGCTATGATTCTCCACAGTATTTGACTGTGCTATGGAAGTTCAAGCTAAAATGAACCCTTAATTTCCCAAATTGATATTGGTCAATGATGTTTTATCACAATAGAACCTCTTACATGTTTCTCATGGAAGCTTTTATGAAATATGATAATACCTAGAAAGTGGCCCACCTGCATTTACCCTAATTGACTTCACAAAGGGCTTTATTTTTATTTCCAGTCATTCTAATGAACATTGAAATAGTGGGAAAAGGAAAGGAAAGAGGTAATGGGCCGTATAACCTGATAACTTAGAACTAAGTCCTGTGTAACTGAGTGTTGCTGGTACTTGGCTCAAGAAGAACCACTTAAAAGGAACTCTTCTTCCAATATCAAAGCATCACAAAAACTGAGTTTAAAAGGCATTGGTAATTTATGACTATAGCTTTCAGTGACCTATCCAAGGACTAATGTTATCTAATCATTAATATTAGAAAGGGGCATATAATGGGCACAAAGAACTCTCCTAAAGGCGGATCTACAGCAGACAAGAAAGTAGAAATAGATAATCATTAATTGACATTAAACATAAAACACTAGCCATTTAGAGAGAGACAGAATGACAGAGAGACAGAGACAGACAGAGACAGAGGCAGAGGCAGAGGCAGAGGCAGAGGCAGAGGCAGAGGCAGAGGCAGAGGCAGAGGCAGAGGCAGAGGCAGAGGCAGAGGNGAGGCAGAGGCAGAGGCAGAGGCAGAGGCAGAGGCAGAGGCAGAGGCAGAGGCAGAGGCAGAGGCAGAGGCAGAGGCAGAGAGAAAGAATCCATTTTGTACAATATGCCATACTTAAAAATGTGTTTGTTTTGGGAAATACAAAATATATTTCTACATTTGGTATTTTAATATATAATGTCAGAATATAAAAAAGAACATTCATATATTCATAGGAGTAAACAATTAATTTGAAAAACACCTGCAATAATGATACCTTCTAATATATTTATCATAACAGTATGTATCCAAGTGCTATAGCTTAATATCTTGTTTAGTGTGAAATAGGACCATAAGGAGAAATTTTTTCTCTACCTATTTAAAAATATTTTCTGTATATGTGCTATGTGTCATTCATTCTACAGTCTATATGGATACCAAAAAGAAATCATCTCTTACACCAATGCAGTTACTGTGTAATACAAAACAGACAGATAGACAGACAGACACACGGCTGAACAAAAAGGTTGCAAATACTTCAGATCTCCTCTTACACATGTTTTCTTTATTTGGATATTTTATGTAGATACCTGGAAATATATTTTTTACTTTCTATAGATATATGAAGATTAAAACTTAGAGTTAGTTACATATATTAAGATGAATTTGTGGTCTGTGTACCAAGTGCTCACCAAAATTTTTATTGGGGCCTACAACTTATTTTGTTATATCTAGAGAAGAGTTTGTTTGCCCAGTACTGGCAATGTGTCTACAATTCTTGAGGAAACAAAAACTTATCTATACTAATCATATCAGAGGTAATTGATAACTTATTTCACAAACCATTACCCTGGACCATGTTGAAGTCCATAACTTCTGCAAGATGAAACTCATTACTGAAATATGGACTTATTTATGAATTTCTCAAAATAACCAAAAGACAAAAATATCACAGCATTTAACCAACTATGCTGGAATCTAGATATACATGTGCAGTACAAGAGTTTGGATCTACAAGGCCAATAAAGTCAGTTAGTTTAACTGTTATATGTCCTGGCTCTAAGCATTGTGAGTGACACAAATTAGATACTCAGACTAATATCCGGACTGAAGAATGTGTGAAACACCTGAGAGAAAGCACAGAACTATAAAAATGGAGATTGGTAGACTTTATGGAAAGCATGTAGTAAAATAAACATTAGTCAGTCTGTTAAAAAAATTATTACAGAATAATTACTGAAATAGAGATCCTTTTTTCCAACCTTTAGAGGCATTCACATGTGTATTATCTAACAAAGGCACCTACCTAGGTGACTAAACTCTATTAAGAAATACAAAGTGTAGCAAAAATCACTGAACAAATGACTCCTGTGACAAGAAACAAAACCAGCCCAAGAGCAACATAATGCAATGTGAAAGCAACAGTTCATAGTGACTCATATATGACAACAGTGTGAACTGGTGGCAGGTCCTTAGGAACATGCCACTAATTCCACTTTACTTACATAACTAGAAGGATCTACCCTAGAGAAATGTACCCTGTTGTTCTTTGGTACTATATTAACAATAATAACACTATTGCTACAAATACAATAATTTACTTTAGGTAATTATTTTATGGTACATTGTATTCAGCACCAAGTCACATGAGCATCCCAGTGGATAGAATACTATGCTATGCTACAACAGATCAAAACTTAGAACTAAAGTTTAGTCAGTTACTATCTTTACATCTGTAGAAGTAGAAAGGTAGGAACATTAAAAATATACCTAGACTGGAAACAAGATGCTATAATGTATGTCCTAAGAAAGCATTCTTCCTCTGTTGCTTTTGATAAGCTTTATCATTGTCTCTTCTGCTCCTTTTTTCACCCTTGCAATGGAGAGATACTCACTTCTTCATAAAGATACTCAGAACCTTTAGCTCATATTTGAATATTGAAGGGGTAAGGCATTGGCCAATTGGTCTCCTGAGTTCTGATAGAGAGTAGAGGGACAAGAGGTAGGGGAAAAACTGTATCAGTCTTTTATTTAAAATTGTTTTCTTTTATTATTATTAATCATTCCATTTGTTTACATCTCAGATGATAGCCCAATTCCCGGTTATCCCCCTCCACCAACCCCCCACCCCATGACATCTCACTTCCTGCTTACCCCTCTGGCACCCCCATTCTACATCTGCCCTCCCCCTCCCTTTTGCTTGTATGAGAGTGCTTCCCCACCCATCCACACTCTCCTGCCACACCACTCCAGCATCACCCTACTCTGGGGCATCAAACATCCCCAAGACCAAGGGCTTCCCCTCCCATTGCTGTCATGCAAGGCCATCCTCTGCTACATATATATCTGGAGCCAAAGATCCATCCCTTTAGGTACACTCCTTGGTTGGTGGTCTAGACTTTGGGAGAACTGGGTGGTCAGGACAGTCTATGCTATTCTTCTAATGGGGTTGCAATACCCCTCCACTCTTCCAGTCCTTCTGCCAGCTCCCCCAACAGGTTCCCTGAGTTCACCCTAATGGTTAGCTCTAAGCATCTGCCTCTGCTTTGGTCAGTTGCTGGCCAGACCTCCCCAGGAACTCCCACACTTGGTTCCTATCTGCAAGTGCCTCTTGACCATGGCAGCAGTGTTGTGTTTGGTGTCTGCAGACATGATGTATCCCCAGATGGGGCAATTCCTAGTTGGCCTTTCCTTCACTCTCGACTCCATTTTTTGTCCCTGTTCTTCCTTTGGACAGGAACATTTCTGGTTAATTAAAATTTTGAGATGTGTGAGTGACTCCATCCTTTGACCAGGGGCCATGTTTGTCTATTGGAGGTGGTCTCCACAGGTTCTACCATGCCATGGACCTGCCTCAGTCAGCCTCCTTCAATACATGGGAGAAATCAGGGTTCCAGTACAGGTGGGCAGAAGTCAGCTAAAAGGGTGACAAATGGATACAGACAAAAGGGAGTGTGGTACCTGAATGTAATTTCTCAAAGCAAGCACCAGACTTTTAATACAGAAGAAAATAGGGAAGTTAGGTGACCAGATGCTTAATGACTCTTATACAAAACAGAGGAATGCAAACATAAAGACTAGCAGGAACTGGGCAATAAAACAACTGAGACAATGTAAGGTCTATCTAAGGTTAGCTATATTCTTAGAAGTCAGGTGTTAGGTCTTTACACTCCTGGGGCAAGGGCTTTCACGCCCAAGCCATGGTTCTAATTAGGGAGTTCCTCCAGTGGCTATCCCCAGTTCCTCATCAACCCCTGCAACCTATTTTTATTCGATTTCCTGACCCTCTATACCTCTCTCACTTCTCCAGATTCTGATACTGCCACCCTTATTTCCTTCTCCTCCTTTCTTCCTCCCTTATCACCTCTCCTTCCATTTCCCACAATTGTCCTGTCTGCCCCCCCCCCCTTTCAGGCCTGAAGCATCCACCTCCTGATTTTCCTTCCTTCTACGCTCCATATGCTCTGTAGGTAGGTTGTATCATAGACATTGTGGGCTTTTGGGTTGGTATCCACTTATTAATGAGTACATACCATGTGTGGGTTTTTTTGTGTCTGGGTTACCTTACTCATGATGATATTTTCTAATTCCATCCATTTGCCTGTGAATTTTACACTGAAATGATCATAGATATTATGCTCAAAATTTACCTTCCTTAAGCTTATATTTTCATCTTAGGCTTTTTAACTTTGCTTTATTAAATTTATGTAAACTTAATAAATTGTTCTCATATTTTTATGTGTGAATAGAAATGAGAATTCCCTGAGAAAATGCACTGGCCTAAGTTGTTCAGGATTTAATTGGCAACATTCACTAATAATGTATTAATTGAAAAGTTCCATTTTTCAGGCAAGAGAGTTGAAGAAAAGCTACCATTATATATATGCATACATACATATATATAAATGATTGATTTTGATGTCTAACTGGACCATAAAAATTTTCATTATTCTAAGACATTTTATTTAGCAAAATATTTCTTGTTGCTAAAACAAAATAAAAATTTCACCAGCCAGGGCATTTCTCTAAAATTGAAGCAGTTATCCTTCTATACAAACACTAGCTGCTTTTCTAGAGGTCCTGAGTTGAATTCCCAGGAACCACTTGGTGGCTCACAACCATCTGTAGTAGAATCTGATGCCCTCTTCTGGTGCTCATGAAAGGAGGACTCATACATAAAGTAAGTAAATAAATGGTTGTTTTTAAAGTCGTACTTGTTACTAATAAGCGTGGGGCCAACATAGTGGACAGCTAGGAGTGGCTCTCCCTTTCCCTTCACGTGCTCTGAGTGACATCTCACAAGCAATGCACCTGCCTTTGCTATTCTTTACTATCTCAGGAACAGACTTAGAAAAGGAAAAAAAAAAAAAACAATATCGAGAGCAGAGCAGTTTTATTTGCTTCTGTCAATAATGCTTCCCGGTGCTGCTTTTCCCCCTGAGAGGGTAAAGTTGGCTGTCTTGTTCATTTAATCTGATGCAACCACTTTCACTGTGTTTCAAGCCATTTCCTCAAACATATGCCCTTCCAGGCTGTGTTGCTCTAACAAGATAGCAGAAGAAAATGCTTTAATCATTTATATGGACTTTGTGGGGTGCCTCGTGTATGTAAATACATTTAGCTTGCTCAGAGGCTTTTGTATTTTCATATTCTATTTTATCCTTGAAACATTTTTTTTCTTGTGGTCTTATATCTAGAATAAAATTCCAAAACCAAGAAACCCAGTGGCTTCCACTCCTCATCAGAATTCAGGTTGAGCAGCTGGTCCATTTGTAAGTTTTAATTCAACAGAATCCTGCAACCACAACTTTTGTACCAAGTTCCATTCTGTCTTTAGGTACTATTCTCATTAAGAGAATGAAAAATAGAAACCAACTTTGACTAAACTAAAACAACAACAACAAAACCCATGTATTAAAAGATACTATTAGTAAAACTATGACCTAGCTGGTAAAGAGAAAGAGAGAGCAAAAGAAGTCGGCATCAGGACATGAAGGGCATCAGTAGTTCCAATTCCCCCAAAAGATCATTTTGAATTCGACATGGCTTTTCTTTGGATACCCATGCTGAAAGAATTCCCATCATCTTGTGGAGTTTCTAACTCCAATGATGGATTTACCAATAACTGACTATTAAATGGGTCAAGTTATTGATACGTGATATTAGAAAAAAATGTTATGATGAAGATGTTGGGTAGAAAGGGACAAAACCAAGAACTGATACTGGTAGGAGGGATAATATACACCATATGCCAGAAGAAAATAGGACTTAAACTTAGAACCACCACAGAAATTTTTCCAGAGAAAAGGAAAATAAAACATAATTACTCCTACCTTTCAGATAATATTTAGTACCACCATGTGCAATAACATCCAGCATAATTTGTACATCCACTTCAAATTACCATTAAAGCTAGAACATCATCTGAGAGAGACAGAGCTAAGAGAGAGAGACGGGGGAGAGAGAGGGAGGGAGAGAGAGGGGAG
>NC_034595.1:43611566-43631513 GCF_900095145.1 Mus pahari | reverse complement strand
TTTTTTTTTTAATCACTTAAATTTTAGACTGGTTGACTATCCAAATACCAAACCATCTATGTTTACTAACTCATATAACTCATATTAATTTGATGTTTGACATCTCATCAGTTTTGCCATTTAATGAGATGATTATTATAGAGGTTTTACAGAAAAGGAAATTAAAACCGTGTAGCCTCTCACAGGAAAGGTGCGCTGGATCAGATTCCAGCCTACCAAATGTTCTAAGTGCCTGTTTTGAATCAATTGAAGTCATTGAAAATATCCTGTTATCACTTCCTTTATAGGAATTTATTTGACTAAGAATGGTAAATTTCAGCCTGTTTATTTTGGAAATTGTTTCAACTCATGAATATTCAAGGTCTGACCTAATACAGCATTATACTTTAGCTACTTCCACTTAAATTACCAACCCCATACAAGCCAAAGCTATGATAGGTCACAAAGTGCACTACTACAGACTTATGCTCTAAAACACTCAAAGAAGACATAATCTTACCAACATTTTTTTCCAGTTAGCATACAGAATTCCTTTAAATACCTTTGAGACATAATGTAAGAGACAGTTTCACATTAAGTACTCATTGACAATTCATAAAATACTAAGCAGAAGTTTGAATTCAGTCTAAGGTCTCTGGCAACATGGGTACTTACAGGACTGAGAAAACAACTGAGGACTGTCATTGACTGGAGCTGACGAAAGTTGAATAAGAAAGAAGTCATCTCCTCTGGCAAATGCTGAAAGAATAAGTATTACAGAATGCATTTGCACAGTGTGTGCTTCTTGAGGTAACACTTGAAAGTTGTAGCAACTGATAACCCTCAAACTGCTTCACACAATAGTACCTTCCAGTAGGATCTTCACCGCCATTAGTTTAGGCTTGAAGCCATGAGCCATTAAGTAATGCACTTACTACAGAGATTGTTTGCACTGTCACTGGCCCTGCTGGTGGGACAGGAGAGGTGGTTCTTTCCACAAATGGCCCATCTTGCTTCTCAAGAGTTTTCAGTTTTTTTAACTTGACAGGTTAAATTTTCTAACTTTAGTGGACACTGACCGACCTACATTTATGAAGTGCTAAGCCAGTTCATCGGATATCCAAATTAATCCTTGTTTTACATTTTCTACTTGACAATTTCTGCCAGAAGTTAATAACAAATGGAAAATATTAACAACTATTTGTTGAGACAATTACTTTTCTTATACATAATAGCTAGGTCTGAAATTTCAAAGTGTAAATGATTGTGTTTATAAAAACAATTTATCATTCAAATAACGAAGATTGTCACCAGTGAAAGAAAACATTTTCCAAGTATTTCTAGCCAACTTGTAAATAAAATTTTATAAGTCAAAAGGTGCTTTTCTTGGAGAAGTGTTTCAATAAATAACATGTGGTATAATTTCTCTATATGCCAAAAGTCTAAATAACTTCTTTCATTTCCACTGCTTTTTTCCCCTTCAAAAGTTCTCAACCTTCCTAAAGCTGTGACCCTTTAATAGTTTCTCATAATATGGTAACACCTAAGCATAAAATTATGTTTGTTACTCCATCATAACTAAAATTTTGCTACTGTTATGAATAATAAAGTAAATATTTGATTTGCAAAATATTTTATATACAACCCCTGAGAAAAGGTCACGTGTCCCCAAACTGATCTCAACACATAGGTTGAGAACCGCTGCCTTATATCCTCTTTTTTTCTTCATAATTCGTATGTTTTTTTACTCACATTACCTCACAATCTCTTTCCAGTACTGGCCTCAAAATCCTTTTCCCCATTACTCTGTTTCCTTCTCCTTAGTGAAGGGGAAGCTCACCTTTGATACCATCTCATCCAGGATATCCAGTCCTAGCAGACTAAGCACATCCTCTCATACTGAGACCCAACCAGGCAGTCCAGGTAAGGGGAGGGGATCCAATGGCAGGCAACAGAGTCAGAGACAGCCTCTATTCCAATTGCTAGAGGAGTCACATGAAGACCATGCTGCACACCTGTTACAAATGAAGGGCTAAATCCAAACCCTGTATGCTCTCTGGTTAGTGATTCAGTCTCTGTGAGCCCCCATGGGCTCAAGTTAGTTGACTCTATAGGTCTTTCTGTCGTGTCCTTGACCCCTTTCAGCTATCTCGATTTTATTCCTGATTCTTCTACAATGGTCCTTGAGCAATGCCTGATTTTTTAGCTAATGTGTTTAAAGTTTGGCCAGTCATTGTTTGGCCATTCCCTCAGTCACTGCACCATCTTTATCCTTGCACATCTTGTAGGCAGGACACATTTGATGTTGAAGGTTTTATGGGTGAGTTTTTAATTTAGCCATTCTGAAGGATGTAAGATGGAACTAAGAGTCACTTAGATTTTCATTTCCATGATGAGTAATGACATTGAACATTATAAAAGTACTTCTTGGCCATTAAAGATTCTTCTGTTGAGAATTCTCTGTTTAGGCTCTACTTCATTTTTAATTGGGCTATTTGATTTGTTGTCTAATTTCTTAAATTCTTTATATTTTTGGATATTATTCCTCTGTCAAATGTAGTGCTGTTGAAGATCATTTACCATTCTTTAGGATGCTATTGTGTCCTATTTATGGTGTCCTTAGACTTGCAAAAAGTTTTTAGTTCCGTGAGGTTTCATGTATTAATTGTCAATCTTTATGCCTGAACTATTGCAGTTCTGTTGAGGAATTTATCTCCTGTGCCAATGAATTCAAGGCAGTTCCCCCACTTTGTCTTCTATTAGATTTAGTGTGTCTGTTTTTCTGTTGACATATTTAATCCACTTGGACTTGAGTTTTGTGCAGCATAATAAATATGGATCTATTGGCATTTTTTACATGTAGATAGATAGATAGATAGATAGATAGATAGATAGATAGATAGATAGATAGATAGACAGATAGATAGCCCAGCACCATTTGTTGATGATCCCTTCTTATTTCCTTTGTATGGTTTGGCTTTGTTGTCAAAGGTCAAGTTTCCAGAGGTGTGAGTGCATTTATTTCTGGTTCTTCCATTCTATACTATTAATCAACATGTCCATTTTTAAACCAATGCCATGTGGGTTTAATTACTATTGCTCTGTGGTATAGCTAAAAATTAGGGATTGTTTTACCATCCTGTTTTTTGGATTTGGGTTTTTTGTTTTTCCATATGAAGATGAGAATTGCTGTCTCAAGGTCTATAAAAATTGTTGGAATTTTGATGGATATTGCATTGGATCTGTAGATTGCGTTTGGTGAGATGGTCTTTTTGACTGTGTTAATCCTACCAATCCATGAGCATGACAGATCTTTCCATCTTCTGAGATATTCTTTCAGAGACTTGATTGTTATATAAGTCTTTCAGGTACAGTTAATCCTGATTAGAGTCACATCAATATATTTAATATTATTTGTGTCTACTGTAAAGGGTATTGTTTCATAATTTAACTCTTAGCCTGCTTATAATTTGTATAAAGGAGGGTTTCAGAATTTTTGAATTGATTTTCTATATTATCTATCAAGTCTCATTTTTGAAACAGTTTATCAGCTATAAGTATTTGTTGGTAGAATCTTGGGAGTTACTTATGCACACTATAGTATCATAAGCAAATACAATAATGAAGTAATATGCAAAATAAAATTCTTTGATTTCTTTCTTTTAAATTTGTGTCCTCTTGATTTCCTTGAGTTGCCTTATTGCTCTAGCTAGAACTTCAAGTACTATGTTGAATAGATAGAGTGGGCAACCTTGCCTTGCCCTGATTTAATGGAATTGCTTTAACTTTCTCTCCATTTAATTTAACACTGGCTATTGGCTTGATGTACATTGGTTTTATTATTTTTAGGTATGCATCTTATATCCCTGAAAAGGTTTTGGATTTTGTCAAAGGCTTTTTTTTATGTAGTGAGATGATCATGTGATTTTTTTTCCTTTTAATTCAGTTATATTGTTAATCCAAAATTAATAAAATCCTATTAATGTTTTTTTATATATTGAACCATTTCTAAATCACTGGGATGAAACCTACTGGATCATTGTGGATAATGATTTTAATGTGTTCTTTATTTCATTTCTGAGTACTGTACTGAGTATTTTTGCATCAATGTTCATAAAACAAATCATTCTGAAGTTCTTTCTTTGTTGAGTCTTTGTGAGGCTTGGGTATCAGACGATACCTTTGCCAATGTACCTTCTGTTTCTATTTGGGGAAATAGTTTAAGGAGTATTAGTATTAACTTCATTGAAAGTTTGGTAGAATTCTTTTCTAAAACTATCTGGTCCTGGGTGGTTTTTGTTTGTTTGTTTTTGTTTTTTGTTTTTGTTTTTGTTTTTTAAAGTTGGGAGATTTTTAACGAATGTGTCTATTTCCTTAGGAGTTATTGGACTATTTAGATAGTTTACTAGAATTTGATTTAACTTTATTAAGTGGTATTTGTCTAGAAAATTATGCATTTCTTTTAAATTTTCCAATTTTGTGGAGTGTAAGCTTTTCAAATAATGGTTTTGAATTTCTTCAGTGTCTGTTGCTGTCTCCCTTTTCATTTCTGATTATGTTCACTTGGGTACTGTCTCTCTGGCTTTAAGTCAGTGTGGCTAAGTTGAACCAGCTATTGTTTGCATTGATTCTTTCTATTCTTTTCCTTGTTTCTTGTTGATTGATTTCAGCCCCTAATTTGATTATTTCCTACTGAATATTCTTCTTAGATGTGCATGCTTCTTTTTTCTTTTTCTAGAGCTTTCATGTCACTTTTAATTGTTTAGTATGAGAACTCTTCCATTTCTTTAAGAAGGCACCTATTATTATGAACTTTCCTCTTAACACTATTTCATTGTACACCCTAAGTTTGGATTTGCTGTGCCTTCATTTTCATTGATTTCCAGAAACTCTTTCATTTTTTGCTTTATTTCTTCCCTTACCCAGTAATCATTAAGTAGAGAGTTAATTTTTTCAATATTTTATTAGATATTCTCTTCATTTACATTTCAAATGCTATCCCAAAAGTCCCCTATAACCCCCCCCCTGCTCCCCTACCCACCCACTCCCATTTCTTGGCCCTGGCATTCCCCTGTACTGGGGCATGTAAAGTTTCAGTTGTAGACTTTCTGTTCCTTCTAATGTTGAAGTTCAGCTTTAATCCATGATGGTATGATAAGATACAAGGAGTTACTTCAACTTTCTTGTAACTGTGAGGCTTGCCTTGTGGTTGACTCTATGGTCAGTTTTGGGGGAGGTTTAGTGAGGTGCTAAGAAGAAGGTATATTCTTTTGTGTTTGGGTGAACTGTCCTATAGTCTATTTGAACCAAAGACTCTGTTAATTTCATTATTTCTCTGTTTAGTTTCTGTCTTGATGACCTGTCCATTGGTGAGAGTTGAATACTGAAGTCTCCCACTGTTAATAAGTGAGGTTTGATGTGCACTTTAAGCTTTAGTAATGTTTCTTTTATTAATGTGAGTTTCCTTGCATTTAGAGCATATATGTTCAGAGTTAAGATGTCTTCTTGGTGGACTTTTTCCTTTGATTAATATGGAGTGTCTTCCCCCATCTCTTTTGATTAATAATTGAAAGTCTATTTTATTTGATATTAGAATGGCTACTTCAGCTTTCTATTTGGGCCCATTAGATAGAAAACTTTTTCCAGCTCTCTATTCTAAGGTACTGTTGAATTTTGTTTCTGAGGTGTGTTTCTTTATGCACCAGAATTAAGAATTCTAGTTTTATATCCATTCTGTTAGCTTGTGTCTTTTTATTTGGGATTTGAATCCATTGGTGCTGAGAGGTATTAGTGACCAATGATTGTTAATTCCTGTTATTTTGATTTTAGTGGTATTAGTTAGTGTGAAATTCTAGTCTTTTGAAAGCTGTTATTCCAAACTGTTTAGGATGATTAAGAACTGCAAGTTAGTGTTCAATCAAACTCATGTTATCATTAGTCTAATGTAGTCAATTACAGAAATATGTTTTGTAGGTTAAACAGATAATAAATAGCTAGAAACAAGCAATGTTTGCTGATTCAGATATACTATAATAAATAAATGGTCTCTAAAAATCTAAGAAATCTACAGAATAAGGCATTTAAAGATTTGTTTTTAACATAGGCTTTTCATGACAGAGAGATATGCCTGCTCCTGGAGGCATCCCTATTCTACTTCAAATAAAATGATGAGCATTGAAGAATCTTCTATGAAGTTTTCTTCAAATGTGGCAAGCTGTCACTCAATAAGAAACTGTCCTTGCTTCAACTGCTGATATGCTGTACAAACTGTACAAACAGGACACAGGGAAGTCAATTGCCAAGCTTTGCCAAGACAACGTAGGCAGTCCTTGGTTAACAGAATGTCTGTCAGATATTGGGTCAGAATTGAACCAAAAGGCCAAAGATGATGTTTTCAATGTTGCAAAGGAACCTTGGATTACCTTGGATTAGCTAGCAACTTAGGTCATTTCTATAGTTTTGAAACCTGCTTGCTATATGTACTTCCTGTTTACTTGAGTAATATTTATCCTTCTTAGATCACTATAATGGGACTGAAGGCTAGATAATTATAGGCTCATAATTAGAGTTAAATTGATTAGGATTTAAAAAATGTTTTAAAGTTTAAAAAGATATTTTTAGGTTTTACTGAGAGTTATGATAGAAAGTGATTTAGGTACAAAACTTTGGACTCATCAAGATAGAATAGATTATGGAATACTTTCTACAAGTTTGTCACAGATGAACTGGACATTGTTCTTATTGTGCATGTTACATTGATGTAAAAGAAAGAGCCTTCTATTGGACTGAAAGGAGGAGATGTAGGGATAATCACTTGTGTCCTATGTAGAAGAATCACCTGTCAATAAAAACGTTGATGGCATAATAGTAAAAGGCAGGAAGTATAAGGTGGGAGTTCTAGTAGAGAGATTGGAACTCTGTGGGATAGTCAGAAGCATAAATTCATCACCAGGACTCTTAGGATGTCGAAAGCATGAAATTAAGACGAGGTACCCAGCCATTTGGGAGACAGAATAGTTTAAGCAGGATAACTGAATTGCAAGCTAGTAGGAGAGCAAACCTATCAAAATACCGTAAGTATTGTCAGTAAATAATAAGCCTGTAAGTTCTTATTTGGGAACTGGAGTACAGGTGGAAAAGCCTGTGGCTACAGAAATCACATATGGAGGCGTACTGGTTGATGAGTATTTATGACACTCTGCTAGTAGAACTTTTAATGTTCCACATGTGAAGGAAAATGATTTGTTAGGCGTTAGGCAACATTCCCTAGATCAAAGGTACCAGAGAAACACAGTGGCACCAAAGGTGTTGACAAGTATGCTGCATATACAAACTATAAAAACAGCAAGGTCATTAAAGGAAATTAACTGCAACTATTGTTTTTATATTTTACTTCTTATATTAAATTAGTGAGGTGAAATAGTGAATGACTATGTGATTATATAAACTAAGAAAAGGTAACTAATACAGTGAAATTTTACATAAGAATTACATAAAAATACAAGCATCAAGGTATAAAAATAAATCTTATAATTAAGAATATTACCAAATAACCATAAGAAGGTTGTGCATACAGTATGAATATAGTTATCATTTGCATCAATGGACATAAAAAGTAATATAATTTTTTATAATACTACTGAAAGCAGTTAATAATTTAAAATTTTAATTATTTCTGGAATGTCCCATTTAATATTAGGGAAACATGATAGCTTTTGGAGAATTAAAATACAAATGATTAATATATTGATATGTTAATACCACTGTACTTATAATTATACAGAATAAAAATGATATGATTTCTACAAAGTTTATCATAAATCATTGTTTAGAAAAGGAATGAAAATTAACTAACTTTATGGAAAATATGAAGTATATAAGACTCAAAATACCTTTGTCTGACATCTAAGTTCAGAAGCAGACAGTGTTTTTCCAAAATTTCTTGTTATGATGCCAATTGAGCAAAGGCCATAGATATACATGCAGTGAAAGACTAAAAAAACAACAAGATAAAGAAAGATGGTCCTTTGTGCTGAAAACAAGTTTCTCATGTTGGAATGCTCAGGATGATTTTGAAGAAACACGTTACAATTATATTTTAACACATTATCAGCAATTTAAGTGCAAAAATTGGGTTTCAAGAATCTTTTAGAGATAAGAGTTCATGTGCAAGTAAAGATACTGAGGGGATGTACTCAAAAGTGCCAGAGTTAGAAACAAGAATGAGACAGGAAATTAAATGGAGAAAGCCAATAAAGTGTATTGTTCACTATCATGGGAACCTGGGCATTCTGTCCTTCAACAATCCTCTGAGAGCCTTTGGAAATTGTCTTCCAGCCATCAGGCCACTGGAAGAAAGGAGAGATGGTTTCTAGTCTACTTCTACACCCTACACTTCTATCAGGTGAATATATGGTCATCAGTGTTGTGCTATCAGAGAAAGCCAACACCTCGTAGGTGAAGACATTCACTGCATATATGATGCAGCAGCAAGGTGCCCATGAGGTTGTATGAAGTTGTTGGATAGATGGACAGAACATGCTGTATAGTTACATAGAAAAGATGAGGAATGGTCATAGGATTTAAAATGCTGCACAGTGTCCATTAATTTTAGACTCCATAGAGGACACTAATGACTTTTCCATGTGTTGTACAATAAATATAAATATCTTCTTGTGGTGTTTTGAATATGTTTGGTTGAAGGAGTAGAACTATTTGGAAGTGTGGCCTTGTTGAAGATGGTGTGGCGTGGTTGGACTACAAGTAGGTGTATCACTGTGGGCATGGGCTTTAAGATCCTTGTCCCAGCTGCCTGGAAGGTAGTCTTCTCCTGTTTGCCTTTGTATGAAAATGTTGAACTCTCGACTCTTCCAGCCCCATGTCTGCCTGGATGAGAAACCACGCTTCTGCCTTGATGATAATGGACTGAGCCTCTGAACCTGTAAGCCAGCCCCAGTTAAATTTTGTCCTTTAAGAGTTTCTCTGGTTATGGTGTCTGTGCATAGCAGTAAAACGCTAACCAATACTTTCCTATATGTTGATACTTGAAAACCTTGTCCCCAGCTGTTGGCATTGTTTGGGGAGATTATGCACCTTTCAAACATGTTGTTTAGCTGTCTGAGGATGATTTTTGAGGGTTATAGGTTAGTTCTGTTTTTTCTGGTCCTGCTGGCTCTTCTTTTGCTCTGTTACTTCAATGAGACCAGTCACTGTATCACTGCTTAGCTCCTGCATCATCCATCCCTCTTCTGGGGACAAGCTGCTCCAGTCACCATGCCTTCTCTACAATGAACTATAGTAAGCAAAATAAAACCTCTCCTCAAGTTGCCAGGTATTTACTTACAACAATAACAATAGTAACTAAAGCATCACAAAAGATAAATAACTTTCGAGTTTTTCAAATTGCTGAAAGAATAGTTAGTCTTCAGGTACACAGTCTGAAAACTCCTACACCTGAGCTGAAAGGCAAGGACAGGGAGCATGGGGGTGGGGGGTGTTAGAATAGAACAAAAACAAATGCTTGTGGGATTTAGGCATTGATACTCTGTGAGAACAATAGTTGTTTTTATTAACAACAACAAAACGCTGTGTTCCTGGTCCTACTGCAGCTTGTTGTGTTGGTTGATATCCCCAAGAAACCTGCTTTTTATTAAGAAGATGTGGGGCGGGTGAAGAAGGAGATATGAGGGATAGGGGAGGTGGGGTGGAGATGCTGAGGGGAGGAGATCTGCAGTCTGGATATAATACATGAGAGAAAAAAAAACCACAATGTCAAGAAACTACTAAACCATATTTTAGCCTGCTTGTTACAAATGCTAATTCATTAAATGACATTACATTTTCATTGAAACCTCCCATGCTGTTAATTCATATCAGCATATTTGATATTGAATAGTCAATGTCAATTTCATTTCTGAACAACTCAGCAACTTGGAGCAAAGTAATAATCAACACCTACGAAGAGGAAAAAATTAGATGTGTAAAAATTAAAGTAAACCCAAATAGCAATCCCAAGGGCCGCAATTTCATAATTAATCCAAACAAAAACATGTTTAATCTGCTCTCAACTGTAAATAACACTAACAGCATATTCATAACACACAGTGAAATTTGAGAATAACTCTACAACAATGTAGGATGGAAACAACTTTAGCCTAAAGTGCCTCATATTTCAAAAAAGAATATTTTCCTTTAAGTTTAAGAAATACCTAGTCAGGAGAATTCATTTATAGTGGTACATATCTGATCAGTTCAGCAATCCATGTAAAATTATATAATCCTTTTATTATATTTTATGGTGACTTTTTAACATCTAAATGAATTCTAATCAAACATATTCCCATTCTTCTTCAGTTATATGTATATATAGAATATATGTTCATATTAATTTGATACAATTATAAATAGTATTTATTAATACAATTGTTACCATTATTTGTAGTTGGCAGTTTCATAACTAACACCTACTTCTAATTGAAAGTAAAACATTGAAATATATAGTCTTGGCTTTCTTAATACTGGTAGTGTACATTCTGACTAGAAGCAAATTAAAACAGCCCAGCAATAGATGGCCAACACATAAAAATAAAAAATAAAAATTCAGTGGTATTTTTAGAGGACGGTTGGTTGGTTAGTGATTTTAGTTTTTTTGTGATTTTAGTTTTTTTGTGATTTTAGTTTTGTGATTTTAGTTTGTTTGTTTTTCCCATATATTAACCTTACAGATCTTTTTATACAACGGCTTCTGATTTTGATTGCATGGATTTTTTTTTATGTGTGTGTCAGCATCTGTACATATTTCTAGAGGTTTTACTTTACCTCTTTTTTGCTACTTGATATATTTATTATCATTATATGCACATTTACCACAGAATGCAGAGATGACTTTCAGTAAGTTAAGAGATTATCATCATTAAGTAAAGAGAACTACAAATTATTTAGCTCGTCTTACACTGAGAAGAAAGCTTCATTTTTCTTTACCCTAAATCTAGGCTGGCTTGTGATGGCTTTAACAAACAGTGAACAGAACAAGTTCAAGACAACCATTTAAATGACTTTAGTGTATGAAATCTCATTACACAAGGAGACAATGCTGACGATGTTAAGTCCTTTGGAATACCAAAATGACTGCGACACTACAGATAAAAGTGGCTCAACAGTTCCTACCAAGATGCCAGGCATATGAGTGAAGCCATTTTATTATCATAGAGGAACCTATTCTCCAGTTAAATATTATCAAGTAGCCATAGAAAATGTCAGGTGACCCAGAAGAATCATCTAACAGAGACCTACGTGAATTTATATCCCACAAAGTAATGAAATGATGCCTGATAAGACCATCCTCTGCTACATATGCACCTGGAGCCATGTGTACTCCTTGGTTGAAGTCTTAATCCCTGGGAGCTCTGGGGGTTCTGGTTGGTTGATATTATTGTTCTTCCTGTGGGTTTGCACACCACTTGAACTCCTTCAGTCCTTTCTCTACCTTCTCTATTGGGTATCCCGCACTCAGTCCAATGGTTGGTTGCAAGCACCAGCCTCTGTATTTGTAAGTTCTGGCAGGGCCTATCAGGAGACAGCCATATCAGGCTCCTTTCAGCATGCACTTCTTGGCATCCACAATAGTGTCTAAGTTTGTTAACTGAATATAGGATGAATTCCCAGGTGGGACAGTCTCTGGATTGTCTTTCCTTGAGTCTCTGCTCTACACTTGAGCTCCATATTTCCCCCCATGAGTATTCTGTTCCCCGTTATACGAAGGACCGAAGCACACATACTTTGGTCTTTCTTCTTGAGTTTCATGAGGTGTGTGATTTGTATCTTGGGTATTGGGAGCTTTTGAGATAATATCCACTTATCAGTGAGTACATACCATGTGTGTTGCTTTGTGACTGAGGTACCTCACTCAGGATGATATGCTCAAGTTCCATCCACTTGCTGTGAATTTCATGAAGTCTTTGTTTTTAATAGCTGAGTTGTTTTCCATTGTGTAAATTTACAACATTTTCTGTATCCATTCCTCTGTTGAGGGACATCTGTTGAGGTTCTGGCTATTATAAGTAAGGCAGCTATGAACATAGTGGATCATGTATCCTAATTACATGATGGAGCATCTTCTGGGTATATGTCCAGGAGTGATATACCTGGATCCTCAGGTAGTATATGTCCAATTTTATAGGAACTGCTAAACTGATTTTCAGAGTGGTTATACCAGCTTGCAATCCCACCAGCATCTGCTGTCAACTGATTTTTGGATTTTAGCCATTCTGACTGGTGTGAGATAGAATCTCAGACTTATTTTGATTTGCATTCCCTGATGACTAAGGATGTAGAACATTTCTTTAGGTGCTTCTCAGCTATTCCGTATTCTGCAGTTGAAAATTCTTTGTTTAGTTTCTGTACCCCATTTTCAATAGGGTTATTTGATTCTCAGGAGTCTAACTTCTTGAGTTCTTTGTATATATTGGATATTAGCTCCATATCAGGTGTAGGATTGGTAAAGATCTTTTCCCAATCTGTTATTTGCTGTTTTGTCATATGGACAGTGTCCTTTGCCTTACAAAAGCTTTGCAATTTTATAAAGTCCCATTTGTTGATTGTTGGTCTTAGAGCATAAGCTATTGGTTCAGGAAAATTTCCCCTGTGTATTTGTGTTCGAGGCACTTCCCCATTTTCTCCTCTATATGTTTCAGTGTATCTGGTTTTATGTGGAGGTCCATTATCCACTTGGACTTGAGCTTTGTACAAGGAGACAAGAATGGTTCGATTTGCATTTTCTACATGCTGACCTCCATTTGAACCAGCACCATTTGTTAAAAATGCTGTCTCTTTTTCCACTGGATGGTTTTAGCTCCTTTGCCAAAGAACAAATGGCCATATGTATGTGGGTTCATTTCTGGGTCTTCAATTTTATTCCATTGATCTTCCTGCCTTTCTCTATACCAATACCATACAGTTTTTGTTGTTGTTGTTGTTTTTATCACTATTCTTCTGTAATACAGCTTGAGGTCAAGGATGGTGATTTCCTCAGAACTGCTTTTATTGTTATACATAGTTTTTGCTATTCTGGGTTTTAGTTATTCCAAATGAATTTGCAAATTGCTCTTTTTAACTCCATGAAGAATTGAGTTGGAATTTTCATAGAGATTGCATTGATCTGTAGGTTGCTTTCTGCAAGATGGCCTTTTTTATCATATTAATCCTGCCAATACATAAACATAGGAGATCTTTTCATTTTCTGAGATCTTACAATATTTCTTTCTTCAGAGACTTAAAGATCTTGTCACATAAAATTTTCACTTGCTTAATTAGAGATACACCAAGGTACTTTATATTACTTGTGACTATTGTGAAGGGTGTTGTTTCAGTAATTTCTTTCTCAGCCTGTTTATTCTTTGAGTAGATGAAGGCTTCTGATTTGTTTGAGATAATTTTATATCCAGCCACTTTGCTGAAGCCGTTTTTCATCTTTTGGAGTTCTCTAGTGAAATTTTTGGGATCACTTAAGTACATGATCATATGATCTGAAAATAGTGATATTTTGAATTCTTCCTTTCCAATTTGTATCCATTTGACCTTCCTTTTGCTCTAGCTAGAACGTCAAGTACTATGTTGAATAGATATGGAGAGAGTGGGCAGCCTTGTCTAGTCGCTGATTTTAGTGGGATTGCTTCAAGTTTCTCTCCATTTAGTTTGATGTTGGCTACTGGTTTGCTGTATATTGCTCTTACTATGTTTAGGTATGGGCCTTGAATTCCTCATCTTACCAAGACTTTTAACATGAATGGATGCTAAATTTGGTCAAATGCCTTTTCAGCATCTAATGAAATGATCATGTGGGTTTTTTTTTTTTTTTTGAGTTTGTTTATGTAGTAGATTTTATTGATACATTTCCATATATTGAGCCATCCCTGTGTCCCTGGGATGAAGCCTACTTGATCATGGTGAATGATCATTTGATGTGTTCTAGAATTAGGTTAGCAAGAATTTTATTGAGTATTTTTGTATCAATGTTCATAAGGGAGATTGCTCTGAAGTTCTATTTCTTTGTTGGTCTTTGTGTGGTTTAGGTAAAAGCATGATTGTGGCTTAACCGAAAGATTTGGATAGAGTTCCTTTTTTGTTTTGTGGAATAATTTTAAGAGTATTGGTATTAGGTCGTCTTTAAAGGCCTGATAGAATTCTCCACTAAACACATTTGATCCTGGCCTGGTTTTGGTTGGGAGGCTATTAGTGAGTGCTTCTATTTCTTTATGGGTTATGGGAATGTTTAGATGGTTTATCTGATCCTGTTTTAACTATGGCATGTGTCTAAAAAAAATTGTCCATCTCATTCTGACTTTCCACTTTTGTTGAGTATAAGCTTTTGTAGTAGGATCTGATGATTTTTTGGGTTTCTAGGGTTTTTGTTTCTGATTTTATTAATTTTGATACTCTCTGTGCCCTCTGGTTAGTCTTGCTAAGGGTTTATCTATCTTGTTGATTTTCTCAAAGAACCAGCTCCTGGTTTTGTTGGGTTTTCTGTATAGTTCTTTTTGTTTCTATTTGGTTGATTTTAGACCTGAGTTTGAATATTTCCTACAGTATATTCCTCTTGGGTGTATTTCCTTCTTTTTGTT
Organism: Mus pahari; assembly: GCF_900095145.1. Lineage (NCBI taxonomy): Eukaryota > Metazoa > Chordata > Mammalia > Rodentia > Muridae > Mus > Mus pahari. The sequence continues at coordinate 43,616,916 of NC_034595.1, read as the reverse complement.
CTATAGCTTCCTGGTGTGCTGTCAAGCTGCTATTGTAAACTCTGTCCAGTTTCTTTTTGTAGGCACTTAGAGAATAGTGTTTTCCTCTTAGCACTTCTTTCATTGTGTCCCATAAGTTTTGGTATGATATGTCTTCATTTTCATTTAATTCTAAAAAGTCTTTAATTTCTTTTTTTAAAAATCTCTTCCTTGTCCAGATTGTCATTGAGTAGATCATTATTCAGCTTCCATGTATATATGTGTTTTCCATTGTTTTTGTTGTCATTGAAGGCCAGCCTTAGTCCATGGTGATCTGATAGGGTGCATGGGATTTTTCATTCTTCTTCTAACTGTTGAGGCCTGTTTTGCCACCAATTATATGGTCAGTTTTGGAGAAGGTACAATGATGTTCTGAGGAGAAGGTATATTCTTTTGCTTTAGGATGAAATGTTCTATGAATATCTGTTAGATGCATATTGTTCATTAAATCTGTTAGTTTCACTGTGTTTCGTTTAGTTTCTGTTTCCATGATCTGTCCATTGCTAGGAGTGGAGTGTTGAAGTCTCCCACTATTATTGTGTGTAGTGTGATGTGTGCTTTGAGCTTCAGTAATGTTTCTTGTATGAATGTTGGTGCCCTTGCATTTGGAGCACAGATGTTCAGAATTGAGAGTTCATCTTGGTAGATTTTTCCTTTGACCAGTATGAAGTGTCCTTCCTTATCCTTTTTGATATCTTTTGGTTGAAAGTTGATTTTATTCCATATGAGAATGGCTACTCCAGCTTTTAATATTCTTTCTTTGTTTAGTGCATTTAGTATTTTGATTATTATGTGACAGAGGGAATTTCTTTTCTGTCCAAGTCTATTTGGAGTTTTGTAGGGTTCTTGTATGTTCATGGGCATCTCTTTCTTTAGGTAAGGGAAGTTTTCTTCTATAATTTTGTTGAAGATATTTACTAGCCCTTTAAGTCCAGAATCTTTACTCTCTTCTATACCTATTATCCTTTGATTTGGTCTTCTCATTGTGTCCTGGATTTCCTGGATGTTTTGGATTAGGAGCTCTTTGCATTTTGTCATGATATGTCATGATATATCATGACAAAATGCAAAGAAATGCAAATCATCAATGAAAATGAATTTTGCATTTTCTTTCACTATTGTGTCAGTGTTTTCTATGGTATCTTCTGCCCCTGAGATTTTCTCTTCTATCTCTTGTATTCTGTTGGTGATGCTTGCATCCATGACTCCTGATTTCTTTCCTAAATTTTCTAATGCCAGGGTTGTCTCCCTTTGTGTTCTTTATTGTTTTGATTGCTGTTTTTAGATCTTGGATGGTTTTGCTCATTTCCTTTGCCTGTTTTACTGTGTTTTCCTGTAATTCTTTACAGGATTTTTATGTTTCCACTTTCAGGTCTTCTACCTGTTCACCTGAATTCTCCTGTACTTCTTTAAGGGAGTTATTTATGCCCTTCTTAAAGTCCTCTATCATCATCATGAGAAGCAATTTTATATCCGAATCTTGCTTTTCCATTGTCATGATATGCCCAGGACTTGTGATGGTGGGAGAATTGTGTTCTGATGATGCAGTAACCATGGTTTCTGTTGCTTATGTTTTTATGCTTGCGTCCTGCCATCTAATTATATCTAGTGCTACCTGTCTTTGATATATCTGACTAGATCATGTCTTTCCTGTAATCCTGGTTGTGTCAGAATTCCTCAGAGTCCAGCTATCTCTGTGATCCTGTTGTTCTGTGATCCTGTGATCCTGAGATCCTCAATGTGTTGGAGTTCCTTAAAATCAAGCTGCCTCTGGGACCCTGAAATTCTTGTTGACCAAGCTTCTGGGATCCTGGGATCCTTGGATTCTCTGATCCTGGGTGAGTAAGTGCTCCTGGAAGTGGAGCTTCCTCTGGGTGTTGTGGGACTGGCTAAGGGGTTTTGCCCAAAGTCTGTTAAAGGCACCTGCTCAGACCAAGCCACTGGTCAGGAGGGGTTCCTGCATCCCTGGGTCTCATTGGTTCCAGTTACTCCCAATGGTTTTGGAACAGATGTTGTGTCCTCTTCACCTCTAATCCTATGATCCTGGGTGTGTAGAGTACCTGAGAGTAGAGCTTCCTCTGAGTTTTTTGGGACTGGCTGTGGAGTTCATGCCCAAGGTAAACTGACCAGCTCTTGTATTTCTAAGAGAGATTGACTTCATTCTGTATAATATTATCCAGTTCCATCAATTTATAAAAATTTTCATAATTTTTCTTAATAGTTGAATAGTATCCCACAGTATGTATACACCACATTTCATTATCCATTCATTGACTGAACTATATTTAGGTTGTTTCCATATCCTAGCTATTATAAGTAGAATTGCAGAGGGAGCCATCTTGTGTCTGTGGTTCCTCAGAGACCAGTTTGAGCAGCTGAGAGTGTGGACTACAGAAGCAACATAGCTTCTGGGGCAGGAAGAAGTAGCACAGCTTCTGGGACAGATCCCTCTTTCAGGCAAAGAAACCCAGGTACCTTCCCCACCAGAGGATAAGTAGCCACCTGGGAGGGCTCTGACTGCCTGAGCAGGAGAGGGAGCCATCTTGTGTCCCAAGTCCCTCAGAGACCAGGCTGTGCAGGTGAGCGCACAGACTGCAGTAGCAATACATCTTCTGGAACAGACCCTGTATTGGACCTTCATCTTCACCCAGGAGACAGGTCTGAACGCCAGACCTCTGTGCACCTTCCCTGGAAGAGGAGAGCTTGCCTGCAGAGAGTAATCTGACCACTGAGACTCAGGAGAGAGCTGGACTCCCAGGACTGCTGACAGAGGCTAACAGAATCACAGGAGGAACAAGCACCAACCAGAGACAACTATAGCAACTAACTCGAGAGATTACCAATGGCGAAAGGCAAATGTAAGAATCTTACTAACAGACACCAAGACTGCTCATCATCAACAGAAACTAGCACTCCCACCACAGCCAGTCCTGGATACCCCAAAAGAGCTGGAAAGCAAAATTCAGATTTGATATCATATCTTATGATGCTGTTAGAGGATTTTTAGAAGAGCATTAATTAACTTAAAGAAATACAGGAGAACACTGCTAGACAGGTAGAAGTCCTTAAAGAGGAAGCAAAAAAAAAAAAAAAATCCCTTAAAGAATTACAGGAAAACACAACCAAACAGGTGATGGAATTGAACAAAACCATCCAAGACCTAAAAGGGGAAGTAGAAACAATAAAGAAACCCAAAGTGAGACAACTCTGGAGATAGAAAACCCAGGAAAAAAATCAGGAACTATAGGTGTGAGCATCAGCAACAGAATACAAGAGATGGAAGAGAAAATCTCAGGTGCAGAAGATTCCATAGAGAACATGGGCACAAAAATCAAAGAAAATACAAAATGCAAGAATATTCTAATTCAAAACATCCAGAAAATCCAGGACAAAATGAGAAGACCAAACCTACAGATAATAGGAGTAGATGAGAATGAAGATTTTCAACTTAAATGGACAGCAAATGTCTTCAATAAAATTATAGAAGAAAACTTAACAAACCTAAAGAAAGAGGTGCCAATGAACATACAAGAAGCTTACAGAACCCCAAATAGACTGGACCAGAAAAGAAATTCCTCCCAATACATAATAACCAGAACAACAAATGCACTAAATAAAGATAAAATATTAAAAGCAGTAAGGGAAANAGGTCAAGTAACATATAAAGGCAGGCCTATAAGAATTACACCAGACTTCTCACCAGAGACTTTGAAAGCTAGAAGATCCTGGACAGATGTTAAACAGACACTAAGAGAACACAAATGCCAGCCCAAGCTAATATACCCAGCAAAACTCTCAATTACCATAGATCGAGAAACCAAAGTATTCTATGATAAAACAAAATGCACATAATATCTTTCTATGAATCCAGCCCTTCAAAGGATAATAAAGAGAAAACACCAACACAAGGATGGAAACAACACCCTATAAAAAGCAAATAAGTAATCCTTCAACAAACCTAAAAGAAGACAGCCCCAAGAACAGAATTCTAACTTTAACAACAAAAATAACAGGAAGCAACAATTACTTTTCTTTAATTTCTCTTAACATCAATAGAGTCAATGCTCCAATAAAAAGGCGTAGAATAATCAACTGGTTACACAAACAGGACCCAACATTTTACTGCTTACAGGAGACCCACCTCAGAGTAAAAGGCTAGAAAACAATTCTGTAAGCAAATGGTCCAAAGAAACAAGCTGGAGTAGCCATTCTAAAATCAAATAAAATTGACTTCCAACCCAAAGTTATCAAAAAAGACAAGGAGGGGCAATTCATACTCATCAAAGGTAAAATCTACCAAGATGAGATATCAATTCTGAATAATTATGCTCCAAATGCAAGAGCAGCCACATTCATTAAAGAAACTTTANTAAAGCTCAAAGCACACATCACACCCCAAACAATAATAGTGGGAGACTTCAACACCCCACTCTCTCCAATAAGCAGATCCTAGAAACAGAAACTAAACAGTGACACATTGAAACTAACAGAAGTTATGAAACAAATGGATTTAATAGATATCTACAAAATATTTTATCCTAAAACAAAAGGATATACCTTCTGCTCAGCACCACATGGTACCTCCTCCAAAACTGACCATTTAATCGGTCTCAACAGATACAAAAATATTGAAATTATCCCATGCATCCAATGAGATCACCACGGACAAAGGCTGATCTTCAATAAGAGAATAAAAAAAATAGAAATCCAAAATTGACATGGAAACTGAACAACACTCTACTCAATGATACCTTGGTCACTGATGAATTAATAAAAAAAATTAAAGAATTTTTAAAAGTTTACTGAAAATGAAGCCACAACATACCCAAATGTATGGGACAAAATGAAGGCAGTCCTAAGAGAAAAACTTATAGCCCTGAGTGCCTCCAAAAAGAAACTAGAGAGAGCATATACTAGCAGCCTGACAGCACACCTAGAAGCTTTAGAACTAAAGGAAGCAAATTCACCCAAGAGGAGTAAACTCCAGGAAATAATCAAACTCAAGGCTGAAATCAACCAAGTGTAAACAAAAAGGACTATTGGAAGAATCAACCAAACCAGGAGCTGGTTCTTTGAGAAAATCAACAAAATAGATAAACCCTTAGCCAGACTAACTAGAAGGCACAGGGACAGTACTATAATTAAAACCAGAAATGAAAAATGAGACATAACAACAGAACCTGAGAAAATCCAAAACCTCATCAGATCTTACTAGAAAAGGCTATACTCAACAAAACTGGAAAACCTGGATGAAATGGACATCTTCCTAGACAGATACCAGGTGCCAAAGTTAAATCAGGATCAGATTAACAATCTCAACAGTCCCATTTCC
>NC_034595.1:43583688-43611555 GCF_900095145.1 Mus pahari | reverse complement strand
AGTGGTGGTGGTGGTAGTAGTTGGTTGTTATTGTTTGTTATAGTGCTGGTAGATTTGTGTGTTAAAGCTATTTGGATGTGTCCATGAAGTTTGTATATTTATTTGTATATCCTTGTGTGTGTGTGTGTGTGTGTGTGTGTGTGTGTGTGTGTGTGTGTATTTGACTGGTGTGTGTGTGTATATATTTGACTGGTATGTGTGTGTGTGTGTGAGTGTGTGTGTGTGTGTGTATTTCTCTCTCTCTCTCTCTCTCTATATATATATATATATAGATAGATAGATAGATAGATAGATAGATAGATAGAGATAGATAGATAGATAGATAGATATAAATATAGATATAGATAGAGATAGAGATAGATATAGATAGATAGATAGATAGATAGATAGATAGATAGATAGATAGATAGATAGATAGATAGATAGATAGAAAAAATACAACAGCCAAGTGACCTCCACTGAAAAGCCAGAATTTCAGTGACTTAGAATACTGTCCTACAAAAATCACTTTTTCAATATGTAATCTCAGAAACTCTTTAGTCAAATAACCCATTTTAAATCAAATATAAGAATATACAAGTGAATATTTTTATCTTAAGTAATAACAAAGTTTAGCCTGTTGTACAATGATTGAGGCTAGCAGTATTCCTGTTACTGATATCATGCTACTTGTGCTTCATTGTTTGTTTTGATAGTTGGAAAACAGATGAATGTCTATCTTTCTTTGGCACTAGACATGAAAATAATTTGAGGATTATTTGTTCATCTGTAAAAAATTAATATTGAAAACACTTCTCATGATTTGAGTTTTAAATGAGAAATATAGAGATTGATGCATAGTAAATAGGAATTCATTAGCTTCTAAATATGTATGATTTAAGAGAATTTGAATATGCTTTTGGCAATGTAGAATTTTCATTTTGACGATTTATCAATATGACCGTGTAGTGAGTTGAAGGCCCTGTGGTACGTCTCAGAGACAGATTATGAGGATGTGATTTTCTGCTCTTGCAGAATATCCCAGCAGTCACGAAGAAAATGGAAGACAAACTGTTTATCTTCTAAATTTTGCTCATGTAGAATATACCATGTTACAGGATGGAAATGGAAGACAAACTCATTCTCTTAGTCATGATCTGAGGAATTCTAGAATCCTTTACTCCAGAATTTGATTAATAGTACCTGTCCACAAAATCTAACCACACTCCACATACCACCTCACAAATTATTTGCCCTGGGATTCCTGAGGTCCTATTGACCACAACTGCTCTCATCGAAATATCTGTTGACATATTTTCATGTTCCGGAGATAGGTATCCACCTAAACACACAAATTAGAAGTCTTGCAAATACCTCACAGATGTCTATGCGATGTCTTACAGATTAAAAAAGGATATACTAAATATTTCTTTACCACATTTTTCCTAAATGGAGATAGACAAAATAAAATAACAAAACTAGGCAAGGTAGTATTTTAGGTTTATTTCTCTGATTGTCACAGTCTTTCAACCCTCATGAAAATCTTGCTGAGAAAATTTAAAATGGTAAGCTGACTTTGTAATATATCTTGGCAGTTTCTCAAAATGTTAAATATACAGTTACCATATGAATATAAAATTACTTCATGAAGCAAATTTTCCCTTAGCTTGCTACTCAAGAGAAATGAAAGCATATGCCCACATAAAAAAACGTACACACAAATGTGCTTAGTAGCACTATTTTGTAATAGTCAAAAGTCGAAGCTATCCAAATGCCAGTCCACTGGTGAATGGATGAACAAAGTGTTGCATAACTATATGCACAACATGGAGGGACTTTAAGAAAATTAAACTAAGTCACAGACACAGATCACAGGCTGGGAATATAGGTTAGCGTGTCAAAGTGCTTGCTACACAGGCCCTACAATCTACACCCTGTATAAATAACTTTCATTTCCTCAGATAAAGTGATGAAAAGAGAGCCATATCCAAACTGTGTGAATACACAGCTTACACTGAGCCGAGTGTTTCTTTCTCTGTTTTAACTGCCCATAGGCCTAGGACTGGAAGCTTCTAGCCTTTGTACAATTTAATCTTCTAAGATGATTGATTCAGTCTCGCTCCTCTCAGTTTCTCACTGAATTGCTCTGTTTGACCTCAAACTAGCCGTAGCAATTTGTTCTAATCTTCTGGTTCCTTCTTATTCTCTGGCTTCAACTGTCTCTACAGACCTGCACTGCATCTACTGCATGAACTCACAAGCTCAACGTGACTGCACCACACTCACTACACTGACAAACTCTTTCCCTGTGCAGCTGCTTTTAGTTTCTCTTCCCTGTGCTGTTCTCAGGAGAGAACATGGTTTTTTTGTTTTTGTTTTTGTTTTTGTTTTTGTTTTTGTTTTTTTTAACATGGTTTATCCCATGTCCGACTCATTCTATCCATTCTTTCTCTAATTCATCATTTTGTCTTTCCCTCAATTAGATGTCACTTTCAAACACCGCCACTTCCTTCTACAAACTAATTTGACGTAAAGGTATACTCTAAGGGTGTGTCTATATTCCAGCTAGAAGGATTAAAGGTTTGTAGCATGACTACATTCTAGCTGGATCACAAAGACTTAGGACTTTGTATGTGTCCCCTTGCCAAACCATCCTTGTTGCTGGATTAAAGTTCCTCTACAGCACTGGATCCTGAAAAGCCACATAAAAGCTGAATCCGGACTACAACATTTAGTTACCTGTTAAGCTCCTTGTATGCCTTATGCAAAGATGAAGAGACCTTGTCTCCAGTGGATATTTTGGAGAAGCGTAAACAAAATGTTCTAAAATTAGATTCTGGTAGCCCTTGTACAAGAGTGTAAAATACTACAGACTATTAACTTTTATGCCTTAAGGGAAAATACTACATGAGTCTTGCTTGTTTTTATAAATATATTGGACAAGAAAAAAAATTCATTGCTGAGCTAGGTGCCATTCTAACGATCATATAAATTATCACATATTATGAGTATTATCAAAGGTCAAGCACTTGGATTCGCCAGAACAGAACTCAATCTCTGGGTCATATTTATATTAACTCACAGGTTATGGAGTTTCCCTGAAACAAAAGAACTAAAGTGTGTTTGGAAAAACTGTTAGGATACTGAAAGAGCTACAAGTCTTTACCTTGACAAAAATTTAAAGGTGTTAAAGATTATGTTAGTCAGGATTATTTGCCACTGTAAGAAATAACAGAGAAAAATCAACTTAACAGTGAAAGGGTTTATTTGTTCTAGCAATTTTAGAGATTTCAGTAAATGGTGCTTGGCTCCATGCTTTGAGACCTATCAGATGAGACAGAACATCACAGCAGAAGTGCATTGTGATGATTCAAATGAAGTAAAACTGTTTACCTCAAGACACCCAGAGCATAAAACATGGAGTTATCTAGGAAACCAAGGGAGAGGAGTGGAGGGAAAGAAGGAGCTCTAGAAAAGAGAACAATGGGATACACATACTATGAAGGAGACAATTGGAAAATGGGGAAGGAATTTATTTGGGAAGTGGTAAGGGAGGGTAGTATAGATGGAAACAAATGAGGAAGGGATAAATGACATTAATATTTTAAGAAGACATAAGGAATCATATTGTTTTACACATACATAAAATTAAATATATATATATGTATATATATATATACACACTTTTACATATTATATGTAACTTAAGTATGTGCAAATACTATGAGATAAATCAATACTGATTCCAAATACTGTAAACACAATAGGAGGGAAATTAGGCCTAGTACTATAAAGGGAGTCAATTTCCCATAGCTTTGTGAATATAGAGAAACATTGATCATGGGTATCCTTCTATAACATAATCCTACACCAAAGTACTAGAAAACATCGCACAAGTGTCTGTAGAAACATTGTAAGAATCAAAGAATCAGGACAACTGCTGAGAGGTAGTGTCATCTATACATTACAGGCACATTGATAAAATGTCATAAATATGATCAACTAAACAAGGCCTATGCACTGACAACACCAGTTGGGATCCAGTGTGGATACGGGGTAATCTCATAATGTTGAAGGGGAAATCTTCATATATATATATATATATATATATATATATATATATATATATATATATAAAAAACACTAAATAATGTAGAGGTAAAAATTTGAGATAGAGAAGAGAGTATAGGAGGACTGTAGAAGGGTAGGAATTATATAAATATAATACTGATACTTGGAATTCTCAAAAAATTTAAAATTTTTCATTTAATTTTTTAAAAAAGGATTTCTTTCTTTAGAGATTTGAAGTTCTTATCATANAGATCTTTCACTTCCTTAGTTAGAGTCACACCAAGGTATTTTATATTATTTGTGACTATTGTGAAGGGTGTTGTTTCCCTAATTTCTTTCTCGTCCCAGCTGTCCTTCGTGTAGAGGAAGGCCACTGATTTGTTTGAGTTAATTTTATATCCAGCTACTGCACTGAAGCTGTTTATCAGGTTTAGGAGTTCTCAGGTGGACTTTTTAGGGTCACTTATGTATACCATCATATCATCTGCAAATAATGATATTTTGAGGATGTATCATCCTTAGTGAGGTAACATAATCACAAAAGAAGTCACTAGATATGCATTCACTGATAAGTGGATATTAGCCCAGAAACTTAGAATACCCAAGATACATTTTGCAAAACACAAGAAAACCAAGAAGGATGACCATCTTGTGGATACTTCATTCCTCCTTAGAATAAGGAACAAAATACCCATGAAAGGATATAGGTACAGAGACAAAATTTAGAGCTAAGATGAAAGGATGGACTATCCAGAGACTACCCTATCCGGGGATCCATCCCATCATCAGCCACCAAACCCAGATACTATTGCACATGCCAGCAAGATTCTGCTGAAGGGACCCTGATATAGTGGCCTCTTGTGAGGCTATGCCAGTGCCTGGCAAACAGAGAAGTGGATGCTCACAGTCAGCTATTGGATGGAACACAGGGCCCCCAATGGAGGAGCTAGAGAAGGTACCCAAGGAGCTGTAGGGGGCTGTAACCCTGTAGGTGCAACAACAATATGAACTAACCAGTACCCCCTGAGCTTGTGTCTCTAGCTGCATATGTAGCAGAAGATGGCCTAATCGGCCATCATTGGGAAGAGAGGCCCCTTGGTCTTGCAAACTTTATATTCTCCAGTACAGTTGAGCGCAGGGCCAAGAAGTGGGAGTGGGTGGGCAGGGGAGCAGGGCAGGAGGAGGGTATAGGGAACTTTCCGGATAGCATTTGAAATGTAAATGAAGAAAATAACAATAAAGAAAGAAAGAAAGAAATTCGGGGAAAAAAATAAAAAGGATTTTATTTCCAATTTTGACATAATCCATCTGCCCTGGGCTTCAAGTTTATTGCTAATACAGATGTTTCTAAACCCATCTTATTATCAAAAACATCAACTTGAACATCACTAGACCTATCTGCCTTTATTACTCTCTTCATGTCTAAATGATACTCTCACTTCAACCACTCCACTATATATGATACCTGTCTCCTATTATTCACTTCTATTGACATAATCTTATCTCCTGAAGCAGTTTTATGCTCCTTCCAGTCAAAAGTATACTATATTTTCCACAATAATGTATATTGTACAGCATTAGACTGAGTTTTGTGGCTCATATCATAATAGTATTGTTAATAGTAGTAGTAACAAAATTATTTGAAGTATATTGGAGGGTATGTGTCTGCCAACACTATGAATGTCTTATGTATGTTAACTTATCTAATCCTCACATAAATTTTAATATCACTCTTATTTTGCAACTTAAACTCGTGACACAGAGAAAAATAAGTAATATAAAAATCTATTCTTAAGAAGATTCAACCTGAAAAAAGTTGCCAACATAATCTATGATGTTCAGCATTAGTTCAAACCCATAACACAGAATGGGATGTTTGTAAACCCATATAAGTTCATCTTTTGCTATTATTTGTTTTTGTAACCTAATAACTAGAACTTTTTCTGTTCTATCATGGCTATGCTAAACTTGAAGGACAGCCTGAAGCAATTTGCATTAAATTTCAAATTCTTTTTTGGTTAAACTTGTTTTATATATGACTCTAATTAAATTAAAATGTACTTTATGTAAATATATGTATGTTGATACTTTCTAAAAATAAAATAATTTTTAGATTCAAAACACACACATTACATATAATCTATGTAAGCATGTGAATGATTATTAGTCATCAGGTATCAACACATTAAGTGTAAGCACAAAATATGTGGCAACTCTGAAAGGTCATATATTTATTGATTATACAAACATGAAATAGAAATTTTGTTCCACAGTTGGCCTTCATGGACATTAAATAGGAATTTGAGCCTTGCAGCTCTTCTGAATAAACACTGTGATATATGGCACATTTTTAGTAGCAAGAAGCTGCAATCTAGAGTCTTTGTCCTAAATCACTGCTGGGTCTTTCCTGTCCTTCCTGTCCTTTTTTCTTCCATCCTATGGCTAAAATTTCAGAAATAATAAACTGCTTCTGTGAACACAATATAAAATAGGGGTTACTCTTTCAGGAAGCGGCAAGTCTGGATAAGGAAAATAGTGTTACCACCTTTAAAGACAAGTCAGAAGTAGATTGAGTGTCAGTCCAAGAATCATTTCTTTGAATTATATGACATTTTATGTTCTATTATGTAGAAGAATTAATCATTGTGTATATTCCATCTCTGAATATCCTGTCATTCTATCAAGGGCTGTTTGAAGTCATCAAGTGATATAGCATTAATTCTTGAGAGAGCATGAACACATACAAATTTACACTCAGGTATCTTTCTCCTTTCTTATATAAATCAGAATCTCCTGCCTAGGGAATGATTCCACCCACAGGACTTCCCGCCTGAATTAGTGTATTAAAGATAATGCTCCACAATACTTACAGAGGACCTTCTCCAATGTGAATCTAGTTTGTGTGATGGTGACGATCAAAACTAGTCACCATGGACTATAAAAATTCCAAAAAATGAATTTTCAGATTTTTACAATATTTGTCATTTGTTTCCCCCACCATTTTAACACTTCTGTTTTCATTTTTAACATGAAACCTTTTTTTCTTCCTTTTGAGTGGATTAGAAGATTTTGAGATGCCTTTGAAGATTCACCTTTGTTCTTAAGATATTGTTACCATCAGCCTTCAGTGCTAAAGACTGATACACTTGAGACAGTAAAAATAATTGTCTTAAAAATGGAGTTAAGCATACAATTAGCATCTGGTGAGGAAAAAGAAATGTGTGGTAAAAGTTTCAAGTGCATCAGATCCCAGGCATTGACGAGGAGATTGGATCCAGCATGAGAAGCTTAGAGTCCAAAAATCTTCAAATTTTCTTTTTTTAAATTCGCTTAATTCACATAAAAGCTTGGAACCCATTACCTAATCCTTATAGAGAATTCCCCCTGGTTCCCTGTGGTCATCATTATAAAGAATGGTTGACCCCTGCACGCTGTTTTTTGTGTGTGTGTGTGTGTGTGTGTAGAGTAAATGATCTTTGTTTTTGCATACAATCTGATTCCAAGGTTTTCTTTCAGTGAATTTTGAACCTTTATACTGTCTCATCGTTTTAAGGCTGATATTCTGCAAACATCAAGATGTTAGTTTGAGCCCCCAGTACCCAAAACATCCACTTAAAAACCTATGCATGCCTGTAACTCTAGTATATGGAAGCAGAACCAGGTAGTTATTTAAGCATTGCTGACAAGACATTCTGAGCAAAATGACATGCCTCCAACTCAGTGAGAGATCCTGTCTCCAGAAAATAAGAGAGCTTTAAAGATAGCTTTATACCTTGGCTTGGGTACCACATGGCTGTACACATTTACACAGTCAGATGCATACACAAAACACACCTTTCATGCCACCCCATTCCCAGACATATCAATTTAAAAGTCACTAAAACACTTAGAGCACACAGTATGTGACATTTCCAAAATGAATTGAGGCAAACAACAGTTACAGCAGAGATTCCCCTTGGTATTCTGTTTAAACTCCACCACAGTTCCTGGCAGCAGCCCGATAGATTTAGCCCACTATAAAAGGGGCTGCTTGGCCCCTCCTCTCTCTCTTACTCTCTTGTCTCCTTTACTCTTTTTTTTTTTAATGGTCAGGCCTTAATTAGATTTTATTTTTTATTAGATATTTTCTTTATTTACATTTCAAATGTTATCCCCTTTCCTAGTCGCCCTTACTCTTGCTTCCTGCTGGCTCCCTCTCTCCATGTGGTCATGGCCAGCCTCTAAGTCTCCACTCTCTCCTTCTCTCTGCTTTTCTCTGTCTCTGCTACTCTCTTAACTCCCCTCCCCATGCCCTGAATAAACTCTATTCTAGACTATACCAGAACATATTCTTATAGCTCTTTTTCTTTTCATGATCACAATACCCCTTGAATATGAAGGCATGTGTTCTCAGTGCCACTATTTAAATTCTTTGAGCAACTCATTTGCTCTCTATCCCTTTGTCTTCTCTTTTCTCCCATGCCACTGTGTATTTGGCAGCTGAATTTATATAATTTAAAATTCCTCATGAAACAAGCTTATTACATATAAGAAAAACCTAAAAATAGAAAAGCAATCAGACAATCAAAATTTGTCAAGTCCTCCAAAACTATTAGAATACTTAGTTCCAGCTTCCCCAGGAACTGTTTTAGTCTGCTCTCCACAGTTACTAAATGTTTTACTCATTTTTTGTATTGATTATATTCATGATCCTAGGGAAGGCTCTGAGAATCATCACTTATTAAAAGATTATTCTTTTTTAGCACACTCAGTACATTTAATTACATCATGGTGCATACATTCTCCTTTTCCATATAGGAAAAACTCTGGTATATAGGAAATATGGTCCAGGTTAGACAAGAAGCAAAGCCCAAATCAGAATCCTCATCTGCTTACACATTCCTTTCACTCTGTACAAGAAACAGGATGAGCCACCAACTTATGCTCACATCTAATGAACATCTAAGGAAACATCTAAGGAACACAGAATCCCTTTCCTTATCACATTTTTTTTTTAATAAAGATCCTTTAAGAGTGAATCTAATAAAGCACAAAAGATGAGAACTGTAGGCCAGGTCAGTACTTTGAGGGTATATCATTCATTTTGGTGCCTTCCCATGTCTAGGGACATCATAAACACTTGTTTAGAAACTAAATAAACTGCTAAAACTGAAGAAGAGAAAAACTAGCTTGGGCATACAAATGGAATAGTAAAGTAACAATGCATACCAATAGAAAGGAAGTCTTTGTTCATTTTCTGTGCATTGGGATTTGCATGAAATGAATAACCTGAATAGATGGGCAAACTCTGATTTCTAGCAGAAGTTTGCCTATTCACAACAGAAACACAATGAATATTTCAAATTCAAGCTCACTACATTTACTTGGGAAAATGCTTCCTCTTCGATCTTGTCACTTTCATGCTAAAAAATGGAAAGGTCAGAATATTTCTAGAAACATTTTTCTCTATGGAGACAGCATGACTTAAAATGACAGCCCAGCAAGACAACGTAACAATACAAAAGTTTGGTGTAACCTCTAAGTCTCTTTAAAGAAAAGCATCACTGTGATTTGATACAAATGAGCTCTAAATTTACTCATAGAGTAAGGCTAAGTCTCTCTAACAACTGTATGAGTATAAAACTTAATTCAACTTAAGTAAATGCTGGTATAACCATTTGTGATTAATACCCAAATACTGAGGATAGCAATATTGAAGAAGATACTGAAATAAAGGGTTAAGTATATTGCATAATATTTAATTAATAGCAACAATTGTCAAGTCACCAGAAATTTATTGTTATGCCATCCATATAATGAATGATTGCACCCTTGGTGTTGAGGCTCAGTATAACATGAGGCATACACCAGAACAAGGAGTATAAAATATTTCTTCTCTTCCATCAAGTTTAATTTGTTAAATAATTCCAGGAAAAAAAATGCGTACTTTTCCCTATACCAATTAAAATCCATTAGATCAACCAGTTGTTACAATAATCCTGCAAAATTTCCTCAAAGTTTATTCCTACTCTAGAACTTCATGACCAGAGGAAGAACAAAGTGACAGCTCTAGGTGTTGTTCTTCTGGTGTCTGGCTAGGGACAGAAGAACCAAGCAACAGGAGGATAAGCTGAGGTCTTCCTCTTTTCCATCACTTTCTGTGTTTGGACACTGACACCCTGCCAAGTTGGACAGCTATAAAAGGTAAACACATCACTGAAGTTGGCAGTCTCTGTTCAGGAGCTGTGGTCCAGCATTCGTGGCCCTGCTAATCATTTCTGCTTACACCCAGGTTGTACTGACAGAGAATGCAAACTCCAAGCATCTACCAAACAACTTCCTCACCTTTTCACTGTCTAGTATTCAACTACTAAAGGGACAACATAGAATCTTAAGCTTAGTTGCTAGAAAGATAGATAGATAGATAGATAGATAGATAGATAGATAGATAGATAGATAGATAAACTATTTTGCTATCAAATCTCTTTAGAAAACAAAGCAGAACATTTCCAGAGATCTGTCCCCAGACATGAATATTCTATATTCACAACATCACAAAAACAATCATTTTACTCCCGTATATGATGTTATGTTTCTGGGGGTCTGGGGGATACTTCTGTCCTCATGACCTCATGTTTTTTTCTTAACACCAAATGATTATAAAACCTGAGTAAGATCTCTATAGATATCTGAGGCAATTCTGTCCTGTCAGTTTTTTATGTACATGCTGACTCAATGTCACAGAATAACTGAGCTGCTCCTGCCTTTCCTGACAGTCCAAAGAAAGAGCAATGCATACAAATCATTTTACTGCTTAAAAGTTTTGAATAAAACATGTTAACCTTGTCATACTAAGTGACAGACAGAAATGTCACCATTGTTTGCCAGGGACAAATAATCCATATACTTCATGTATAATTCATCTGATCTTTAAGAATGTTTAACAATATTGAATTTAGATAAATTTCAATGCTATGCTGCATCAAACTTCCTTTATCAATTTCCACATGTGCCTCATCAATTTACGTCTCCATTTATATTACTCTGGGTTGTATTAACTGTGACAGATCTAAGGGAGATTCATGTTTCCTGGAAAAAAATTTACAGGTCCACTGTCTATAAGCAAAATGTTTCTTTATCAACTCTTAACTGAAGGCCTCAAATTATCCAAGTTTTGTAAATCTGCCAGACACCCCACTTCCAAACACTGATATCTTCGTGCCTTGCAAAGACAGAGCCTTTGGTTTCTGATAAGAGCCTGAAGAACAAACATAAACATACACATTTCAATCCTTTCTCAGCTGAAGTTTCAGTGACTTCCTGTTCATTTCTTTTAATTATAGCTAACGAAAGGTATGTCTGAGAATGAGGCATGAGGCAAAATGGAAAAGAATGTGTTGTGCAGGCTTCAAGGTGAATGGAAGCCCCTGTGTTATGGGTAAGAAGAGCTTATTTCCTATTCAGTGTGCTCTCCACAGCACCTACCCCAGGAATCCCAATTGGTGGTTTGTCTGAATATCAACACTGAAGAGTTCTCACCTAGAACCATCATTTTTATAGTCTATTACTCCTCTGATGATTCTTATTCTCTACACCTTGGAGGGGTCTTTCCACGATTGGACAGCATTTTACTCTGATTAAGATAATGTGATAAAATTAAAATTTTCATTATGAACAAGATTAGATGTCTGGGCATCACCTTCAAGCCCCAAAAGGAGGTAAAGAAAAGAAAAACATGGACATGTGGGTCCTATTTCAAAAATTAACTTTTGAGCAGGGTATGGTGCCACAGCATTTGGAGGGGCAGAAGTGGGGCCATGTCTTGTGAGTTTGAGGGCAGCTTTGTTTGCCTAGTGGGTTCCAGGACAATCAGAGATATATCTCAAAACCCAAAAACAAAGATTAACATTATGTTAACCAAAATTATTCTTTCCTCTCTTTGGCCATCATATATGATGTACATCTCTGAATAATGCCTAGATATACATGTAGGTACATATGAATATATACATCTATATGCAATATATATAAATATATATATATATATAATATATATTATATATTATATATTTCCAGAGCACTAGGAAAAATTAATTTCATATATATATATATATATATATATATATATATATATATATATATACACATACATACACATGAAATTCATTCTTTCCTAGTGCTCTGGAAAGCAGAACATTTTTTACTAACTGATCTATCTCCTTTGTGGCCTGCTCATAGAGTAGTAGAAAATTATATGAGAAGTTCACTTTTTTTTTTAAAGATAAAAACGTCAGAAATGCAAAGTTGAGTAAATGAACCTATGGGAAATTAAAATTATGTATTGGACTTAAAGCAGGCCTTCCTCTTCAGAAATGTGTATACTGTTTAAAAGTTTATAAATCTCCTCTTCCAAAATCCTATGGGCAAAAGACTTTTAATTGCTGAAGCTGTTTATAAATCACTGCATACCATTACTGTTTTCAGGGTCAGGTGCTTACTTATACTTTTACTTGATGTTGCAGAAAGATTATGAAACTCATCAGATAGTATTTAATATCCCTGTTTGGCAAGTGTAGGGACTTGTAACTTTATAGAATGACTTTATTTCTAAAAGGAGGTAGGAAATTGCTTGAACTGTAATAAGAAAAGTTCAGAATTAGCCAGAAAAGGACATGTGTGGAAAAGACAGCAAAATGTGGAGAGTGGGTATAATTCAACTACATTAAATGCATATATGAAAAAAACACACTTAACCCATCATTTGTATAATTCAAGTACACTAATAACAAATGACAAGCAAAAGAGAAATTCAAAGATTTCCTGATCTAAAAAAATTTGGGCCTTTGATTAGCATTTAAGGTTTACTTAGTAAATGTGTTTACTAATTCTTATAATTAGTATTATTCTTATATATTCTTGCAGATAGTGGGATGTGAGAATTGAAATCCATTCACTGGTGCTTGAGAATAGGTGAATGTTCTTCTAATCTCCTTCTCTGAGAAACTTTGCAGGCATACACATGAGGTGAGCATTTTTTAGGTGCTTAATTCCTACTTAACAGGAAAGACTATTTCTTCTAACTTCAAAACACTTCTATTAATTATTATATTAATGTTATTAAACAAAACATTTAGCAAAATTCATTTAAGCAAGAATTTATTTTGTTTATAATTTGAAGTAAATGCTATAATTTTGAGGAAGTCAAGGAGACAGACTAGCTGGTCAATAGCATTCATAGTCAGGAAGAAAATACCAGTTTTAATTCAGTCAAGTATCCAAAGCTAGTGAAGAATACCATGCACAGTTTAATGGGTCTTGCCACCTCAATGAACCTGATCAAGAAAATCTCCTACAAACATGCCCAAATGCCTGCCTTCCATTAAGTTGAGAACTGGGATTATCCATCACACCTCTATTTAACTTTGTGAGTTGTGATCATTATTCTTGATTGTCAAATTTATTTGGTTAAGAACAGATATTCAGTGTTCTTTCCATGAATCTGTGGGGACTTAGACAAGAAGATTACTTAGTAGAGAACCACTTTCATGTGCATGACACCCTATAATATAGGAGAGATGAAATAAGGAAGAAGTGGAAACAGCACCCCTAGGCAGGCATGCTCTCTCACTGCTTCCTGACCTTGTAAGGTGAAATACTTGGCTTTACCAGGTCTCCCTAGCCATGGTTAACCAGATCCTTGGAAACCAGGAGGCACAATATATCTTTCTTCCTATGAGTATTTCATTTAGTATATCTGAGGGAGTCATAATTATACAAATGTATTTTTGAAAGTCTGTTGCTGTAAACTACCTCTTGCTTTACTGTCATTTAATTTGGGATAGTTAGCAAAATATTTAGCATGTAATTGGAGCAGATTGTAATTAGAACAAAGATTGGTGTACTGATCTCTGGGGGCCTCAACTTCACTGTTTTCTTCGTATACTTCTGTTTATTTTTTCCAGCTAGATATTTACAGTAAATAAATAAATAAACTAATAAACAAACAAATTGAGCTCTCCAGAAATGAAGTGAGTTTGCTAAACTAATGCCAACACAGTCCAGCAGAACAGTGAATATCTTTGACTGTGGTGTCCTTGGAAGCATTTTGTGTTATGACTCTGACAATAATAAACAAGTTCATTATTTTCCAGAAACTCAGAAGCCATGAGGATGGAAAAAAAGCATTTCTACTGACAATATTTTAAGATGATTGTTCAAAGGAGCCATTATATTGAGATCATTCTGCCAACATCATTTTAAAAATATCTTAAAATATTTTAAGAAGCTTCATATATTTCTATAAAATATATCTTAATGACATTTCATTACTTAAAACCTGAAATTTTCATATTTTCCCAACAATGCTGTAAAATTCATACACTTCATAAAATTCAAAATATAATAACTATAGAGATGCCTCATCAATTAACAGCACTTGCGGATCTTCCAAAGGAGAGGACCTGGGTTTGTTCCAAACACCCACATGGAGATTTAACATCATATGTACCCCAGTCCCAGGAAAGCAATGTCATTTTCTGGCCTTTATGGGCACTTGCACACACGTGATGTACAAATATAAATGCAGGCAAAACTTGCACATACGTGAAGTACAAATATAAATGCAGGCAAAACACCCACACATATAAAATGTTGAAATTACTAATTAAAAATAAAGTAAACTTTAGAAAATGTCTCTAAATTATTTAGTGTGTTGTTACCAGCTTTAGCTGTCTGCTTCAGTCCATTTTAGTAGTTCAAAGGATGAAGCTACATTCTGTGTTTTTATATTTTAGAGAGGGAGTGAGGTAATACAGTGGCAAACACCCCAAGAGAGTTCTAAAAGTTCACTTGAGAATAGTTAACCAGGGTAAGGTTTAGTAAAAAGTAAGCAAAAGAAGAATAAAGAAAAGAAAAATAGTGGAGATTATAAAGGGAAAAAGATACTAGGAGATTACAGTTTCAAATGCAATCTTCACTGGTATATATTATCTTATAGCATTATAGCATGAAGCTGTTAACTCATTTACAGAAGAAAATCATAAGTTGAATCAAATGTTTCACAATTTAGTTTTGTCTCACAAAACATCTTGATAGGACCTTTTACATTGAAAAAAACTCTTCCAGATAAAGAATCATTAAACAGGAAGAAATTAGTAAGACCTGATTCACTTTGTAAATGAGAATAAGCTAGACTTGTATATACAAGTTTGAAAATTGCAAGAATTCCTCAAACTCTGTATAATTGATCAACTTCTTTCACAAAACATGGGGAAAAAAAGATGTAGAACTTTGTGAAACAGATTTTGTAACAACAACTTTTTGAGCTGGGTAGCACCCCTCACATTAGTGACCTCAGCACACTGGTGACTGAATCTGGAGGACATCAATGATTTGGGGGCTGACCTGCTTTATGAATCCCTTGGAGACACCACTGGGCTAAAGAACTAGACAATGTTTCAAAGAGAGAGGTACGGGCAGAAATCAAAGGAAAACACTTTAACATACCACTTTAAAGATTAAGGAATACTACCTTTGAAGATATGCACCAATCTGTTGGTAGTATGTTTTTTTTTTTTTTTTTTTTTTTTTTTTTTTTTTTTTTTTTTTTTTTTTTTTTTTCTGTGAGGATCTCTGCTTACTTGTTTAAGAAATGTAGGTGTAGGGTGCTTACACTATAGGCAAGGACAATGAAGACAATCTTCCCTGCTCTAAAATGACTTGTACTCTCATTTTCTTTTTCTTTTCTTTCTTTTTCTTTCTTTCTTTCTTTCTTTTTTTTTTTTTTTTTTTTTGGACCAGGACAACTGTACAGTCGATTTCAATAATAATTCTTCATTTATGTAAGGGGGGAAGCTTGTTCCACCACTATTGAAAAGGAAGAATTCAGCAGAAAACACCTGAATCATTTCTGATAAGCTAAGCACTGTTATGCTTCCTCAGATTTCTAATATTTTTCTCTGTTGCAACGTAAATAACTGGTCTCTTGGAGGCAGAGAATCCTGGGCTGTGAGGCTCCATGAGCACTTGTAATACATTAAATTTATCCTGGGAATAGGTGGGAGAGGTAGGTGTCTAGAAACTGCCAAATCTTGCTTTTCCAAGTATTTTCAAATAGGACCTGTTAAAAAGAAGGAGGAAATTGAGTGGTTGGGCGCCTATGACACAAAATGGAAAAACAAAACAAAACAAACAAACAAAAACCATAGAAATATCCTGTCAAAAGAGGAGAGTATTGCAGCCCTAGACAAAGATGCAGTCATCAGTAAATCTCAATGACTATTAAGCCTATTGTGGCATAGAAGCATTGATCATGAATTCTGTTCAGAGAAACAAAACCAACCTCTGATGATCCTAAATTTGAAATAAAATGGGAAATATCAAAAGGAGTTTTGAAAATTATTTGGGGAAAGGTTCAAGGTTAGTCTGCACAGATACAAAGAAAAGTTTCGGGACATAACACATATGGAAGAAATCAATAAGCCAGAGGAAACAAACAAAATGAAAACAAAAACAAAATCAGCAAATGAACAAACAAACAAACTTAATTCTTCCAGGGCTTCTCAGGTTGGAAGAGGAAGATGAGATTTTGATCCCTTAAACTATACAAGGGATAGATATTTTATGACAAGGGTGATGAAATCTTTATTGATAACTAAATAAACTTGCGTGTGTATAGCACTAAAAGGCACTGGGAACCTAATGGACTGAAGTTCAGTAAAGAATATAAACAAGCCTTTTATCATGATAACAATACACAGTGACACAGACCAATGAGAAAATCAAAGATATTAAACATAAATATATTGTGTGCCACCAAGGAGTAAAGGTGTCTTCTTTTAACACTATATTGACTGCAGATAACACAAAATCCCTTTTTGTTGTTGAATGACCTTTTATATTTTTCTCTCAAGTTATAACAAGTGAAAAATCATGAGGCACGGAGAAGAACAAGAAATCCAACTTTGTAGATGTGAGATGTGTTACAGTTCTGATGAATTGCCATGGAAAGACTGTGCTTGATTTAAGTCAATAACCTCACATACAATGTCATGTGCTGTTTGAGCTCACTGAGAAACTCGATCTGGAACAGTCCCAAAATAAAAACTTTGTGCCACAAAATCAGAATATAGACCAATGGTATAAAATAAAAGACCCAAGCATGAGTATTAGTAATGACAGACATCTGATATTTGACAAAGAGACAAAAAAACTATACTAAAGATAGCATCATCAACAAATGGTACTGGAAAAACAGGATGTACACATGCAGAAAAATAAAGATAAATCCATTCCTATCACCCTGTACAAAAACTATATTAAAGTATAACAATGGCCTCAGTTTGAATCCTGGAGCACTAAAACTTATTGAAGACTATTATGGAGAGACTATATAGGGCAGGACTTTCTGAACAGGTCTCAATTTGCCAAGAAATAAAGTTCAAGAATTGGCAGCTGTGATCTCCTAAAATTAAAAAGCTTCTGTACACTAAGGAAACAAACAAGAGAAGAAGAAACTCAAATTGAGAAAGAATCTTTGCCAGCTATTCATCTGATGGAGAATGGTTACATCAACAAAACAGCTGACAAATGAAGAGAAGGTTTGGGAAAAGAGGAATTCTCATTCATTGTTGATGGGAACACAAATTGGTATAGCCATTCTGCCAATCAGTATGGATAAACCTCAAAATGCAAAAAATATGATTCATATGATACACTCTGTGGCATATGTCCAAATAACCTGACATTCTGTTCTGCCAATTCATGTTCAATTATGTTCATTACTATCATATTCATATACCCAGGAAATGGCAACAACAGAACGTACCATTCAACAGATGAAGGAGAAGTGGACATATACATAGTAGATTACTTTATATTCAGTTAGAAAAGACAAGGAAATTATAAACTATTCAGGTAAGTGGATAAAACTAAAAGAATGATATTGAGGTCATCCAGACCCTGTAAGATAAATGATGTTCTTTCTCATTTGTGATTCCTAGAGCCAAATCCTCAGTTGTGAGAATAAAACATGGAGTAACTAGAGGAATTAAGAGCTGAAAACATATGAAGGAACCATAATGAGTGGAAATTTTGGAAGGGAAAGGCAGGATCCAGGAGAAATGAAGTAAAAAAAATAGAAACCCATGAAGTGGGCTCCAACTTTGGATTAGAGAGGGAGATCAATAGAAGAAGGAGAGAGGGGGACATATATTACCAAAGTTATTTAAAAATGCCTGAAGGACATATATTGTTTCATACTTAGCTAAAATTATACAAAAGATCTATTTCTGTGTGTGTGTGTGTGTGTGTGTGTGCATGTATGTATGTGTGGTATGTGTGCATCTTAAAGCAATTAAGTCACTTGGACTGACAGTGTTCACCATAAGAACCATAGAGTAGCAAAAGACATTATACTATATACAAGAAATCTAATTTTAAATGGTTGGTCATAGGAATACAAGCAATTCACAAAACAATATAAGTAAAAGCAGTTAAAGCAGGTGCTGGCTCTGGAATGCCAGTATTTGAAAGCAGAATCATTCCCTGTCTAATTCTGTGACACAGAAACAAGTCAGGTAGCATATGTTGCTCAGGTTTCTAACATGTAGATATCGTAAAGGAAAACATAATGGTATCTAACTTAGGAGATTTTTGTAATCATTCAATGAGTCAATATATATATATATATATATATATATATATATATATATATATAAATACTTAAGAATATGATTCTTGATTCATAATGCACACCACCAGAGTGTTATTGCTACAATTGCAACTCATAGTGGTGCACACAGCATCAAAATATCAAGGTCACAACAGGCATTTAGTATAAAGTGAGATTCATCTATTTTATCCCCACAAGTCTACTGCCATCTGATTTCAAACAAATGCAGGCATAGGCATTCTTTGGTCTTCTTGTCCATCTGCAAAGTGCCTAGCACCTCTTGGCACCTCTGAAAACAAATACTGGAAATCAAACATGAATCATAGCTCAATGGGGAAGGGTGATAAGTGAGATATTTTACAAGATTAATGGTCTCAGTTCAACTTACAGCTGTGGCCCTCAACCTTTGTAATACTGCAACACTTTGATATCTCATGTTGTGATGACTCCAACCCAAAACTATTTTCATTGCTACTTCATAACTATATTTTGTTGTTATGAATTTGTAATATAACTATCTGAAATACAGGATATCATATATGCAATCCCTATGAAAGGATCATTTCACACATAGATTCAGAACAACTGACTTAACATCTCAGTTCTATAAATGAAAGGGCATCATACATTAGTAGCTTCAATTCTGCTACAGTTTCTCTAATATCTATAAATGTCTCCTTGGCTTAGCCCAACTACTCTACAGTTAATCCCTTCCAATGAATTTCCAAACTTCTAAAACAGTACTTCTTATTCCCAAGTGCAAAATAAACTCACATGAAACTTTACAAAGGCCAAGATAATAAGAATAATGCTTTTTGAATGTCTCTGACACTTAAAATTATCTGAAGAGCTCTCCAAAAATTGTGTATGCCACCCACTGGCCAAAGAGTCAGCTTGGACCCACTGGGATGAGGCCTTGTGTGATTTCCATTACTCATTTAAGGCTATGTACCACTGACTCATTACAGAGCTTCATGATTCTGTTCTAAATATCCATCATTCAGCAGTATCAAGTACATGAGCTTGAGATAAGGGGAAAAGCAATACCATTATATCGAGGTAAAATAAACATAATATATTCTTTTCATGTCTTCAATGCATCAAATGTGAAAAATACTTAATTAGCTATAGGTTCCACCATCTGCAGAACGGTCTCTGATCTTCTGGAGACAAACTGAGTTTGGGTATCCTTGTGATTTCTTCACTTCTGTTCCTGGGTTATTGCCAAATTCTCTGTCATCATGAAACTTCTCTCGTTGTATTAAAAACAACTATGACCAATAATAAGAACACATGCTCCACTATGTTCATAGCAGCCTTATTTATAATAGCCAGAAGCTGGAAAGAACCCAGATGTCCCTCCATAGAGGAATGGATACAGAAAATGTGGTACATTTACACAATGGAGTATGACTCACCTATTAAAAACAAAGAATTTATGATATTCCTAGACAAATGGATGGATCTGGAGGGTATCATCCTGAGTAAGGTAAGCCAGTCACAAAAGAACTCACATGATATGCACTCACTGATCAGCGGATATTAGCCCAGAAACTTAGAATACCCAAGATACAATTTGCAAAACACATGAAACTCAAGAAGGAATACCGAAGTGTGAATACTTCATCCCTCCTTAGAATGGGGAACAAAATAACCAAAGAAGGAGTTACAGAAACAACGTTAGGAGCTGAGACAAAAGGATGGACCACCAAGAGGCTGCACCACCTGGGGATCCATCCCTTAATCAGTCACCAAACGCAGACACTATTGAACATGCCAGCAAGATTTTGCTGAAAGGACCCTGATATAGCTGTCTGTGGGAGGCTATGCCAGTGCCTGGAAAATACAGAAGTGGATGCTCACAGTCATCTATTGGATGGAACACATGGCCCCCAATGGAGGAGCTAGAGAAAGTACCCAAGGAGCTGAAGGGGTCTGCAACCCTATAGGTGAAACAATATGAACTAACCTGTATCCCCAGACCTCTTGTCTCTAGCTTCACATGTAGCAGAAGATGGCCTAGTCAGGCATCATTGGGAAGAGAGGCCCCTTGGTCTTGCAAACTTTATATGCCCCAGTACAGGGAAATGCCAGGGCCAAGAAGTGGGAGTGGGTGGGTAGGGGAGCAGGGTGGGGGGAGGGTATAGGGGACTTTTGAGATAGCATTTGAAATGTAAATGAAGAAAATTTCTAATAAAAAATTGGAAAAAAAAACAACTCTGTCCTTAATGGCTAATTATGGAAATTGATTTTCAATATATGTAGTTATTTAAATAAGCAAACAAGCTATAAAAAGAAAAATTTATGACCAGCATCAAAGATGTCTATATACTAAACAATATATTTTTGTTTGCTTTGTCACTTTTCATCTCTCACTTGCTCCTTTAAAATTTATTGTCATACACACAATCAGCTATTCTGCCAAAACATGTCCTTGTTAGACAATTAATGGCAAAAATACTTTGCTGTTTGTCTGCAATTTTATATTAAGGTAGATTTAATAAGTTATTGGACTATGTGTCTTCTGTGCATATTTATCTTTCTGTTATTTTAAGGAGAATGATGAAAATGAGGTGGTTTAGGAAGCCTTCACCTGTACCACTGAATTCTATTATATATCTCTGTGGACAAAGGACTGTTTTCTCAACTTCATTTATATTTCATTTAGAAAAAAAGCATCAGTGAACCAAATTCCTCTGACTATTAATTTGTTCTGGGCATAAAGTATATTTCTCACTAGAAATCTAAATAATAAATTTCAAAACTGCATTCTCTAGGGTTTTTTTAATCACAGATGACAGTTAATGATATAGAGTATTTGATTTGAAAATATCATAGAGCTAAAATACAAAGGTAAAAATATAAGTGAAGCCTAGAGATATTGAAAAGCATAGATTAGAACCTTATACCTCATACTGAGACTTCTCAAAAGCATGGAATTTTGCAGCATCCACAACAGAAAGGATTTCTTTAATATAATTATCTTTCAAAACAAGATCTCAATCAACTATGTTGTGACTCCTATTGTGACAGGGCCTCCCTCATTCTTACCTACCTACCTCATCCATAGTAATCCCACATGGACCAAACTTTGGTAGCAAACAACCAGCCTTTGATTAGATTTTCAATATACTCCACAGAATAGAATTCACTCCTGGCACTATTAATTCAGCCAACATCCCATGCCTATGTAGGTCATAGGCCCTACAGAAAAACCCATTATTGTTGTTCTCCCAAATATTCAACGTATTTAGGTGCCTCTTAAGTTCTATCTTTATATTAATTTAGTAATGCATCTCTCAAACTTCATCACAAAAGCTTCTTTTTGCAATATATGTCAATAAACACAGAGACCTACAGCTGGAAAGTGTGCGGAAAATAAGAGATTGAGAACTACTGAGGCCTATGAAGACACTTATGTAACATATCTTCCTTCAAAGACTCAGGGGTCATCACCAGGGATGGTGTAAAAATGTTGTAAGGTCCAGAGGTATTGGATTACTGAAGTGAAATAGTGTCTAAACACAACACAGTCACACATATAAACTCACAGTCTCTGTGAAAACATGTACAAGACCTACAAAAGAGCTCTGTAGTCCCACAAAATCCCATCTTCTCTAACTGAGAAGCTGTAGACAATTAATGGCTGCTTAGAGAGCAATAGTCAGTTTTCTTCCAGATGAGTTCCCTGAGAGGCTTCCTATGATTCAGTAAATGGCCCTCCACCCATGAGCATACTGGTAGCACTATGTGGATTCTCTGGGTTGGGAAAACAAAAAACCATAAAATTGAGGGATAATGGCACGGGATGTGGAGTTGAAGTTGAGGGGACAGAATGTTGAAGTTTATGGAGATGATTAAAACACATTATATACATGCATGAAGTTCTCAAAAACATAACAAAAACAAAAAAGAAAAGACGATTTCGCCATATGTAAAAGATAGATGACAATAGCTCATGGTGTGTTGGCAGAATAAACATTAAATGACATAACATTTGTAACTGGATTTGAAAGCTGTACCATATGCTATGTTCTAAATACAGCAATAGCAATGCTCTGGAAATACTTTTACTGAGTACAAGTGGGTAAATTGCTCAGGATTATATCCCTGATAAGAGTGTCTGAAAAATTTACCATTTTTTTCTTGCCTCTAATCCCAAAGTTTGTCTTCTTTCTGTCATTATGTGCTCTTATTGTACATGTATGAAAGTCACCGTCTTTCTCTGGAATGAGTGATGAGAGCCAAAGTAAGAGATGGGAAAATGAGATCAGAGAGTTTTTAAATAAATCCAGAATTAAAAGGAGAGTTTGCTTTGTCCTAAATGGAAATTAACATAATTTCTTATATAGACTGTTTAAAACCACTATAATATTCGATGTTTAAGTTATACATACTGGCTGAGGTTATGAAGCACTCACAAAAAGGAGCTTATCATGACTACCCTCCAAAAGACTCAATAAGCAGCAGAAATTTCAGATGCAGATATTTACACTCGACCAATGGACAGAAGCTACTGACCCCTGTGGTTGAATTAGGAAAAAGCCGGAAGAAGCTAAGGAGGAGGGCAACCCTCTCTGAGGCCTAGCAGTCTCAGCTAATCCGGAATCCCGAGATCTCTTGGACACTGGACCACCAACCAGGCAGCATACCCCAGCTGATATAAAGCCCCCAACACACATACAGCAGAGGAATGCCAGGTCTGGGTTCAGTCAGAGAAGATGTACCTAACCCTCAAGAGACTGGAGACCCCAGGGAGTTTAGAGGTCTGGTGGGGTTGAGGGTGCAGGTGGGGACATCCTCTTAGAGACAGGGGTGAGGGAAAGAGGTATGGGATGGAGGACAGCCAGAGGGTGGACCAGGAGGGGGAATAAAACCTGGAGTATAAAAAAAATAAAGAAGATAAGAAAAAATAAGTTATACGAACTGGGATAATTAGAAGAATATACTGCTGAATATATGATTTTCCAGTAAACATTTTATGAAACACAGAGCAACGTAAGGGATATTTTAATAACCCGAGATGTTCTTTATTTCATTTTCACATTTTAAACAAGAATCACTTTATTATAAATAATTTACAAATAAAAAGCATCACACAGGTTAGTGATATCGAAAATCTATACACATCAGTGAACTTCTATACATTTAGGATAGCCATTCAACTTAAAATGTTCATTATTCAGCAGCTTCCTCGGTTTGGTTTGGTTTGGTTCGGTTTGGTTTGTTTCCTCCAAGTAGATTGACAAGTAGGAGTAGACAAGTTTTTGACTTTTTAATTCAAAGTGTTTTCAAAATGTTACCAAAATATTAAAACTGCTATTTAGGTTTTGAAAAAGGAACAACCTTCCTTACTGGCCGAAATGATTTCTGGAATTTTCTTTTTCCAGACATGCACTATTCAATCAGATTAATTTTTAATTTTCTAATTTTTTAAAGGGCAAAACTTAAAACTAGATTTTCCCCCTCGCAATACTGAAAACATAAAAATGTCAGAATCATCAATCAAATAGCCATGATTACTGAAGGATACAATGTCCGTGCTAAGACTAAATCACTTCAGTCTTTGCAATTCCTACTTAAATGCTATAACACAGCTAACCATTTAGACCACAGAAGCAAAGAGCAACTAGGGTTGTAGGCAATTCTAAGTAAAGGACAGATTTCCCTGCTATAGCCTATTTTTTCTCATTTCCATGTGAATGTTTAAAACAGCAATAACTGGCAGAAGCCACAAAGGAGGATTGACTATCAGCCATACACAAAAAGTTGCACAAGAGATGGTGAGGAAGCACACCATGCATTCTAATCTGCCACCGAGTAAATAAACACTACCAAAGAACAAACTGCATTTGTGAACGCAAGAGAGAAATCACTGCCTTCCCTCGGACGACAAAATTCTCAAATAAGAACAGAAAAATTTCCACTCCCACAAACAAAACATCCAGTCCTATCTGATGACAATGGATGTTTATAAGAATAGAGCAAAAGCAAGCCAAGAGGTTTCTTCTTAGAAATAACTAAGGCATGTTTACTAAGACATGCTCATTTACACCACTAGCATAATTAATTTTTAAAATTTTAAGCAGGAATTGAGACTGACCTTGTATCAGAAGCACTATTGAAATCTTTTTGCCCATCTACCTTCTTCTCTGTTCCCATTTCCACAGATGTCTACAGATTAATAATAAGACAGGAGCCTCTTAATTCCAAGGATGGTGGGGGAAGGGCAAACTGCTTTAACCAAAACCAGTAACTGACAACTTGATACTGAGCAAGGTGGGAGACATCCTTTCAGGAGACTAAAGAAGTAAATCCAAGCGTTTACAGCCATGAGCAGTAATACAGAGCCGTGGGATGTCATTTCAGCAGATGTCTTAAGGTTTGAGCTGAAGTTCAAACTAGTTTTGGTAAAAACTTTCCATCTTTAAATATGTAAACTTTTCTTTCAATTATAAGAACTACATTTTGATAGTCGCCATACCTTTCTCCCAAACAAATGACATAATTTGTTTCCACTGTAGTTATCTAAAAGCAGCTTATTGACCATACAGAATATAAATGAAATAATTGCTTTTGTGGCTGTTGAGTCTTAAAAATAGTCTGATCGTAAATAGCACAATATTAAAACCATCATATTTACTACTATTGAAACTTGATATACTCACTCCCTTAAGCTCATATATTTCTCAGTGGTACACCCTTCCTTATTGCTCTAGAAGAAGGGATTTTTGGCAGTCATACAAATGGCCAAACTGAAGAAGATGTAAGCAGAGATTTGTCTGCTCCACCATGACAAGCAGGACATGAGAAGGAATGCTAGGAAAAGACAGCAGCAAACTAAAGGCAGACAAGCAGCAAAAGAAGGAAGTTCAACTCGATACATTTAAACTAGTCAAGGTGAACAGAACACCTTGCAGATGTAGAGCCCTGGACCTGAATGGTATTTATTTCCTACCAGGTGACAGTTCTGCAGGCAATAGGCAGCAATCAAATAGCACCAACAGCTGGGACTAGCTGGCAGAGCCTTTGTGAGGAAGATTCACCCACTCAGCTAACGCTCATCCCAAGACCTGACTGCATAAACCAAGATTAGCCACAGGGGCAGAACTGAATCAAGACTGAATCCTTGGGCTCTGCTACAAAGCATCTAATAGTTTCACCATCCAGTGAGATTTTTCTCCTTAGCCAAGGGTATGGACAGCAAATAGCAAGACAGGATAAGATTGTAACATGCTGTCAGTGATGAAAAATAAGAAGGTAATTTGTTTGAGAAGACAATGACCTGAGCCCCTTGCAAAAGGGGCTTTTCTTTGCAAAATGTCATCAAACTATAATACAGTATCAACAAACATTTTTTGGTAACTGTGTGTGCTATGTCCATCTTCCTTACTTTCTTATTAAGTTACTATACCAGTGGCATTAGCAATTAATCAAGACATTTATATTTTTATAAAAAATAAGACAATATTAATATAATATATAAATAGAGATCTCTAGAGTTTGGGGGATACAGTTTGGTAACTCTTCTAATAAATTTTCTCAGGGGATAAATAAAAATATGTTTTAAGAAACTCAGAACCACCAGGCAGTGGTGGCACATGCCCTTAATCCCAGCATTTGTGAGGCAGAGGCAGGCAGATTTCTGAGTTTGTGGCCAGCCTGGTCTACAGAGTGAGTTCTAGGACAGTCAGCACTACACAAAGAAACCCTGTCTCAAAAACAAAAACAAAAACAAACGAACGAACAAACAAACTCAGAACCATTAGGGCAATAAAGTAGTAACAACTTATCCTAAATTGGGATTCTCTCTCAGAAGATAGGAAATAACTTTATCTTTTTACAAATATTAATGCCATCAAGTAGACTACGACTGTCTGACAGACAAAAATAAAGAACTCAGACTAAAGTAAGAAAAATATATTGCAGCAAGCCAACATGGTTTAGAAAAGGGGGTTCTTCCAGTGGTGTTGATCTCAGTTCAGTATGCCATTTCTCCAGAGTCATTCCCTGATATTTAAAGTCTTTGAAACAATAGAGCAGAAATTACAGTCTTATGCTGAGTTTTATCTAAATCTCAGTGTAAAACATGCTACTATATGACTTTTGAAATGTCATCCAAGGAAATGGAACGAGACAGAGAACTACCTAGACAAGAAGAAAGGCTAATATGAAAACATCAAGTTGAATTGGACAATTTGGCTCTGAAGGGCCTCTGTGAGTCATAAAATGCATGCCAGGAGCACCTGCGCTTGAGAGAAGCATTTACATATCTCCAGACTGATACTCTTATTTAGAGCAGACCCCAGTTTGTGATTTGCATAAGCTTTAGAATCATGAAGTTTAGATGTCCTATGTGGTGTCATCACAGAAGGTGTAGCCCAGGAGCACTGAATGAGAAGAAAGGAGCTTCAAGAAGAACCCTTGTGAGACTGGAGGAGACTGCCTAGCACGGGCGGCTGCAGAAGCTGACAACATGGTTGATGTCAGCCAGAGACACCCTAAAGTGTCAAAGGGAAATCTCTCAGCAGAAAATAATTAAAATGCACCAACACATTTGAACAAATAAGATGGGAGAATTAAACAATTAAGTCAGGTACAATGGCACATACTTGTAATCACAGCACGTGGGAGACTGAGACAGGAAACTCCTGAGTACATGGTTATGAGATCAGCCTGTACAACATAAGATCTAGTGTCAAATAATGAATATGCTAATAGATAGATAGATAGATAGATAGATAGATAGATAGATAGATAGATAGATAGATGATAACATACACACTAAGCTATAAGTAATATTTAACCAATAGTATGTTGGCTCTTTAGAAGAATTCTGATCTTCAACCATTAGCAGCCAGAAAGTTTTACAAGGATGTGTTGACTACATCTGCTGTTCAGAAAATAGGCTACAACTAACAGTCAGTGATACTGGCATAGGACTAATGAACAGCCCTCCATGGAAACTAAGGTACAGAGGTATACAGGTTGATTTTAGCAGCCCTAGGGACTCAATATCAGAGGTTTCATCTCAAATCTCCATAAACATAACAAAACAAGCTCACTTATCACTTAGATAAATTTACTATAATACTTTAAGCATTGAATAAAATTTCATTTGACTACAAAGTCACTATATATATATATATATATATATATATATATAT
>NC_034595.1:43578769-43583613 GCF_900095145.1 Mus pahari | reverse complement strand
TATATATATATATATATATATATATATATATATATATGCAGAGGCCTTCATGTATATTATATGTGAATGCAACACAAATTGAGTTATCCCAATTGAGTTATCCCTTCCCAGCTTCAGGTATCTGTTACCTGTTACATGGGCTCTAGGCCTGGCGGAGTTTTGTTGTTTGCTTTGTTTCAGTTTCTAAGTAACAGTCTTTGGTTAATAATATATGGTTAATAATGGATTAACCATATATTGAATTTAATAAAATGAATGGAATTTTATAGATTAAAATGAACTTGGTTACTGACAAGGAAGCTTGGTAGAATCACAGTAAAGAGCTTAGATGAAGCGGGTGACAGAGCGTACTGTAAGACTGTGCATACATAGGAGGCTGAATTCCTATGCAGTGTGCACTCACTGCACTTTTGGTAGACTCAGTGTGCTGGAAATAGGAATGTAACAGGAACTACCAAGGACATAGTTTTTATAACTATGAATTTTTAACTTAGCTACCTAAATATCATAAATTTATGGTCTATTGTTTAATTTGCATTCAATATACCTAAATGTCCATTATATCTGCAGACTTGACATTCTCTTGATGAAACAGCATGCATTCAATTTGAGAAACAGTGGAGGTAGCATTTAAAATGTGCAGGCATAGCTTTTGTGCATTTTAGCAACACTGTAAAAACCACCTTCGTGCTTTTGGAAACTCCATATCATATATCTCTGAACAGCATCGCTGTGCTAGAATTTGGGTTTCATTTCTATTCACCTCATGTACCCTTATGAGAACCACTTTCAATGTTCCTGTATTCATATGTAAAGAATATGTAATACTGATACCGATTTTGTGGGGCTTATTTTTATAGATGATGACTAACAATGTACATGAAGGACTCTGAATATTTATACAAATACTCAATACATTACTCAGTCATTACTACTGCTGCTGTCCTATTTTCATAGATAAAGATGATTCTACTAGTCCCAGAGAAATAGGAAAGATGATAGAAATGACATTACAAACTGTGCACGTGAATGACACTTTTCCAAATCATCATGAAAGCTCAGAGCACTTTCCTTCTGAAACTACATTACACTTCAAGTAGAAGAATGTTGTTAATCTCAAGTCCTCAAAAACAAGAAGGGTTAATACTGCTGTAAATTTATTTTATGAGAAAAGCAAAATATCTTTGAATAAAACTATTCATTACAAAAATATTTAAAATGCTGCAGAGTTTAAAACAGTCTGAATGTCCAATAATAGGAGGTGTTTGGGCAGATTATGATCTTCATTATATAATACTGATACTTCAAAAACTCTTCTGTATAAAACATATGTATTTATGAGACAGCATAAAAGAAAATGAATATAAATATTTTATTATAAGTACTAAGATTCATGAGAAAATAAAACTTAGAAAGGCTACATCAATATGGTGCTATGTATCACAGAATGGAGTCATGGTGAAAATTTAATTTCTCTCCTCCCCTGTTATTCTGAAATGTCCCTAAAACATTTATACTTAAGAAAATAAGATCAGATAAGACAGCTGCGTTAGGAAAACAGATTCCACAGACAGGTAACAGTTTGAGGGATAGCCCTACTCCAGTTATTCAGGGCCCACATGAAAACTGAGCAGAACTTATGCTACATATGTGCAGTAAGGTGAGCACTAGGTCTAGATAGTGTATGCTTTTTGGTTGGTGGTCCAGTCTGTCTTGTCTGGACTCACCAGAAGAAGCACCAAGCCCAGCAGATACTTGATTCACAAGAGTGGAGTGATATACAGGGGGTCTCAGTTCTCTCAGAGAAGAACAGAAGGGAGAGGGACTGTGGGAGGACCTGGATGAAGAACAGCAATTGTGATATAAGTTGAATAAATCAAAACAAAAAAAGAAAATTCAGTGATATGTGAGTTTGCCTTTTGAATAAAAACTTTCTTCTGCTAAGTTCATGCCATATTAAAACAATACAAATAATATAAAAGGTCAATATTTTAAATGGCTCAAGCAAACCATGTTCTTGGTAGTAATGTCCTGCAACCTATGAGAAAACTGAAACACTATCTGGATTTTAAAAAGGATATCCACACTTTGATTTTCCTTCTTATCGAGTTTCATGTGGCCTGTGAATCGTATCTTGGGTATTCCAAGCTTCTTGGCTAATATCAATTTATCAGTGAGTGCATATCATGTGTGTTCTTTTGTGATTGGGTTACCTCACTCAGGATGATATTTTCTAGTTCCATCCATTTGCCTACAAATTTCCTGAAGAGTGTAGTGGAATGCCAGGGCCAGGAAGCAGAAGTGGGTGGGTTGGTGAGGAGGGGGAAGGAGGAGAAGATGGGGAGGTATGGAGGGGAAACCAGGAAAGGGGATAACATTTGAAATGTAAATAAAGAAAATATTATTTATATATATATATATGTATATATATTTTATATATACATATTGCAGAGAAATTATCATATATATTGCTAAGAATATATATATATATATATATATATATATGCTAAGAAAATTGCTGTCTCTGTAGAAGAGAATATTCACATATTTTAGTCATTTGTTTCTATGTGGACTACACCTACACCTATGGCAATAAGCTGAGGAAATCAAGTTAACTTGATTTACACAATGAAAAGATATAATCAGTCTCAAAAAGATTACTTAGTATATGGAATCCTTATGAACAGAAATGCAACGGATTTCCGAGTACTCTCATTCTGGTCACTATTTTACTAGTTATTAATTGATAGTCAACTAGACTCTTACTCCTCTTGTAAGTTAACTGGGGTGGCAGGAAAAGGGGAGGGCAGCAAGCTCAGAACACTCAGATTTGAAGGCATTAAGCTGAGCAGGTTTGGAAAGCTAATGTATTTCTTAATTCCCAAAGTGATTTTTCAAAGCAGAATCTTAGAAGGACTGCCAAATAAAATTAATCCTTTAAAATGATAATGCAGATTTTAAAAATCACAATGGAGAGCTGTTGGTTTAAAGAGATTTTAATATTCCGTGTATTTTAACTTGTAGCTCATCAGGTTACCTATGGATGGATGCTACCATCATTTCGTAAAGTTATAGAGGGAAAGATGCTTAAAACATAAAAGAAATTCTTAGTCATCCGTGCCTATTCACTTATGAATCAATATGAAGCCTTGTAATGTTTCATCAAAAACTAATTCTAAATGTCAGTAGTTTATAATAAATAATGTTTTCATCAGAAAACAGTAATGACTAATTCCTATGCTTGGTCAATGAAGACAATAGGAAAAAATCTAAACACAAATTGTTCTTCAGCTGTAATGTAATTAAGACTAGATTCCTACATATTTGCTGTTCTTTGCAGGTTTAAAAACCTTAAAAGTGAAAAATAAAATGTTAAAGGCAGCATGGATATTCTGAACATATGAAACATGTCTATTTTTAAAATTAATATTAATGTATTTATTTACTATCTCCTTTTCTGCCCCCCACCCCGACTCCCTCTTCCCAATTCCCCTCTGCTTCTCCTCTGAGAGGGTTGGGGCCCCCTGGGTATCATCCCACCAGGGTGCATGCATCAAGTCTTTGTCAGATTAGACCTCTCTGGCTGAGGCAAGACAAGGGAGTCTTGCTGGGGACTGGAGACCAAAATCAGGCTACAGCCTTAGGGTGAGCCTCCACACCATTTGTTGCAGGACTTACATGGAGACTGAGCTATGCATCTGCTGCATATGTGACAAGGGCCTTGTTCTAGCCTGTGTGTTCTTTCATTATTGGATCAATAGTATTTATTAGTTTACTGCATGCCACATATGACATTCTATTCATTTCTATTTTGTAGGTATAGATCTAATCTGTTCTAATTCTCATTCTGATGGGACGAGATATAATATATACATAAAATATGACTATAAATTATTATGACTAAATAACTATAGAGAAATACAAAATGTGCACTCATCATAGATATTCTAACCTGACGCATCCCCAAAGGTTTTCATAGTAAGTTTGGTCTGGGCTGCAAAGAACTAGTAATGGATAACCAGGTAGAGGGTAAGAGGAATAATAGAGGCACAGGATAGGTTCTAGATCAGGGTTGAAGTGGAAATTGACCATGAAGAAAAAAAGAGGCCAGGAGTTTTGATCAAAGATAAAACAAAATAAAACTAAACAATCTGAATTAGCTATTGAATGTCTACTCTTTTGTCTCTACATTCCTCTCATCAGCCCTGATGTACCTTCAACACAGATCCATCATTTCTCTCAGCATAATAAGAGGGATGGAAGACTTATCAACAAAAACATAGGTACAGCTTGAAAAGTTATCTAAGCTAAAGGAAGCAATGAGGATAGAGTCAGAAAAAGGTTCACCCTGTAGCAAAGGCTTTGTGTTCCCTATATGGTATGGAATATCTACACAAAGTGGGCAATTTGAATCATGACCTAGAAAGCCTAGGTGAAACTTTCCTGTGGATACCATCAGGCACAAAGGTTATGGAGGATGGCAAATAGCTAGCTTTGACACTCTCACGAAGATGTCCACTATATGAGTCCCAGTGCTGCATTGAAACTTCAACAGGTTTGAAGTTATTTGATTTCTACGAATGCCTGTGAGTTTAAGACTGATGTCATTCCCATTATACAGATAAGAAAATATGAAAAGCTTAAAAGAAACAAACCAGCAATTTGCTCAACGATGCAGTTTGAAAATTCAATGAATCTAGCTGGACAATCTTACTCACTTTCTTCACCTTGGCACATTCTGAAGTTCCCAAAGCTGGATCTGGGTGCAGAATCAACACTTTTTTATTTATTATTATTTTCTTTATTTACATTTCAAATGCTATCCCAAAAGTTCCCTATACCCC
>NC_034595.1:43571651-43578041 GCF_900095145.1 Mus pahari | reverse complement strand
TGGAGCATGTGTCCTTATTACCAGTTGGAAGATCTTCTGTGGTTCTCATCCACATTACTAGAAGAGTTCATTCTGGAGAAAGAGTTAGAGTAAGGCAGATATATTAAAGACACTTAGAACCAAATGGAAACACTACAGGGAGATGAGCAGTTCAACATAAAATTGGGCCTCTTGCTGAGTACTGTGGCATCCAGTCTCAGTCCAGGGAATATTTCAGAAGCAAATTCATAGAAGATAGTCTCGTGACATTTGCAAGAGACCACAGAGAAGCAGCTTAGAGGAATGACATCCATATCCTTTGGTTTTTCCACCCCAAATCTTTAGTATTTGTGATATATGATTAGCCAGAATTCAAAGGTATGTGTGTGTGTGTGTGTGTGTGTGTGTGTGTGTGTGTGTGTGTGTGTTAGAGACATATTTGAAAGACAACTATGTAGTGATATATTCTCATGTTTGTTTTAAACCATTCTTTCCCATCTGAAAAACATATTACAGCAAATTTTAGAAAAACATATGGTTACAAAAAGACTTTCTGATGAAAGTCACAAAATAACAGGTCATCTATTTCCAGATATAAATTTAAGGCAGCAATACAGAATTTTTTAAATATGTGTATCAGAGATACCTACATAGTTGTTAGTGCCAAAACTGGAAAGGGAACTGAGTGACTCATCGCCAAAGTAGGCCAATTGTCTGCAAACTGATGAGAAAATTTCAGATGGACATGCACTCAAGTGTAGCTAGCTCCGGAAATTGTTTTAACTGTATGAGCCTTAAATCATTTTCTTAAAAGCCACATGATACGTCTGCTGATGGGTCTGTTAAGAGAGGATACTTCCTCTGGTTGCGAGCAGCGTTATTTTTCATAACGTTAATGCTGTCCTTGAATAACTTGACTCAGCTGTCAGTGTTATCCTTGCCAATAGAGCAACCATATACCTGACACATAATAAGACTCCTTGTGTCACTGCTTCTATTTCAGATGAAAACACCTTCTATAGTCTTCATATCACAATCGAATATGCAGAGAGAAGTGCATTGTGTGCCTTTTCTATATTCTGTTTCCTTACCTCACTTCAAGTTTTCTACATACATTTATGTGAATGCAATTACCTTCTGGGTTTCTAAAAGTTGGAATGTTTGTGATGACAAGTATAGAATCAAGTTGGAGTAAAGGGGCAAGGGTATGTATGTCCATATCATTGTATCTGTCCTGGTTCAAACTCAAAACTCTAAGTATAACAGTAATTTAATAGATTCTCCAAAGAATGTGAAGATGATTTACAAACCATGGATAACCAGCAAGCCTATCCCCCGCCATGATACATACTGCTCAGAAATTCTCACTTAACTTAGAAAACAGAAGTCAAATAAATTCTGATTTTTTTTAAGGTGCAAACATTATGAAGATTTCTCATTTGCTAGATAAACTCAAGTCAATATCTCTCATTCACAGACTAGATGCCACTAATTGGTTTCAGTATTATTTCCCTCACATTCTGGATATAGCCTAAGTATACCACTAAGATAGCCACTATTCATTAATCATCTATAAGAAATAATGAACTGAAGAGAAGGCTTGGTGGTTCAGATCACTTGCTACTATTATAGATGACCTGTGTTCAGTTCCCAGCACCCACGTGGTAGTTGAAAACAGACTGTAACTTCTGTTCCAAGATATCTAATACCCCCTACTAATTTCTGTATGTGGCACACATACACACATTCAGACCAAACATTAATACACATAAAATAAAAATTAAAAATATTTTAAAGAGAAAGACCAGGATGCCTAAACCTACAAGGGAACTATAGGCAGCTATGGAATGCTGAGAAGGGGAGGAATATTCTCCCCCAGGGAAGAGCACATAAATGTTTATCCAATATTACATGGGGGTAATGTCAGCCTTGAAATGATCATACAAGTAGCATTATACAAGCTGGCCAGGTTATACTCATGTATTTAGAAATACATATAATACATATATAATTGTAATTTATATTATATATAATGTAAGTATATGTATTATACAAACATTTTGTTATAATTATATATAATTATATAATTATAAGTAATATATTTTATAAAATATGTCTATCTACAACAAGTAATAAGAGACAGAGGCCATGAATTTGAAAGAGTGAGAAGGGTATATGGGAAATTTTGGAAAGAGAAAGCGAAGGACAGCATGATGTAAATATATTATTCTCAAACTATAAAAGAAATCAGAAATGAGGGTGTGATAAAATCCAGCTGTCATTTGAAATATACAAAAGTACCGAATGTACTGTATGTTATAAACTGTATCTTTCCACTTAAGTGGAGGATAATTAAGATGAGGTATACAGTCTTCCTGAGCATGCAGATTTTTCTTTCCACCTGAGGATGCTGTGAGGATCAAATTAAATAACACTGTGAAAATTTTGGAAATATTATATTGTATAAAATGTCTTATTGTTACCAGTTTTTATCCAGAGCTGCACAGCAAAGGAGAACCCTCCAAGTCAAATTTAAATAATTGCAACAAAGGCCATATTCAATATTCCTGGCATACAATCTCTTCACTCCAAAATTTATATTCTGAATTTGGTTTCACCTGAGATGGCAGAGGTTCTGAGAGTCACCTGGGACTTGATGTGCATGGAACATTTCTTTTATACTGTGCCTTTCCTACATCTGTGTCTATGCTATTGGCCATGTGTGCACTTAAGTAAACAGATCTTCTTGCAAGCTTGTTCAGTGATTGGTGTGTGCATGCTCAGAAGGAAAAGGTACTGAGTAAATAGGCATATTCGCTCCTGCAACAAAGACACAGGAAGGAATCAAGGAGAAAAATCTCTGCTTTGAAGAGATAAAGAAAGCCTATAATCAGAGCTATCCAGGCAAAGGCATTACCTGTGGGAAGCGGCTCGGCTTTGTAGTCACGGAGCACCGTTCATCCAGAAAGCTCAAATCACATACTATTTATTAAGCCCCTTCATGTACACGGACCTCATTGATCCTCTCAGCAGGGTTATAAAAGCATATTATGGACTCCTCTGTGGGCATATGAAAACTAAGGCACTGGGGAGTGAAGGGCCTCATCAAAATGCACAAAAGTAAACACAGGAGAAAAATTAAGAATGTAGGAATAATTATGGGTATGATGCACTTCCTTTGGTGTGAGCCATGATTTTTTTTTTTTTAGCTATTTATTTCCATTAAATAACAAACAAGTAGCAGCCACAGATGTGACTGACAGAGCTTTGCTGGAGGGTCAAGGGTAACTTTTATTAAAAATTTACCTGAAATTTCCACATATAAAATGCGTGAGACTCTTAAGCAGGATGATAAATAAATGTTTACCAGACCTCAAACAAAAATCTAAAACTAACATTTAATTATTATTCATTCATTCAACCACTCATTCATGCATGCATTCATTCATTCATTCACTCATTTGATCTAGGGGTAAACTGGGCAAATGTTCACAAAATCCACGCTGACCAGCTTTGCAAATCACAATTCACTCTCCTGGTATAATAAGCGTTTAAACCCAGTGGGTGTATTAAATGAAAACACAAACAAAGAGAACTCTGCAGTTGCTGCCTTGCCCGTCAAAACTTCCCCACCTCTGAGCTCTGCTTCAGTTGTTCCAGCAGCACTTCTGACACCTTCAATCAAACTGATAGAGTTATTCTCCCTTCCCTGCAACAAGATCTATACTCCTACACTTTCCTTTTCCTGAGCAAGGAGAAAGACAAAACATGTCTGCTTTCCTCAAGGAAGCTGATAAAAGGAGAATAAAAGCAACCTCCTTTGGAACGTTGTGTATCTTGCTTGGTCATGTGG
Organism: Mus pahari; assembly: GCF_900095145.1. NCBI lineage: Eukaryota > Metazoa > Chordata > Mammalia > Rodentia > Muridae > Mus > Mus pahari. Next base: position 43,574,209 of record NC_034595.1, on the reverse strand, counting down.
GAGGGTGGTAATAAATTTTGGAGAAGGAAGCAGAATTCACAATTAGGGTTATTTCATCTCTACACTGGAAGTTGACTTGAGAAGAAATTTCTGCTCTCCCTTCATTTAGTCTCCTATTGCGATCAATAACTTGAACAACAAATCCCCAAGCTAATTGTCTACTCTTTGGACTTTAAAAACAAGGCATGCTAGAATTTCTCATAAACATTTAATAAATCATTTTGTTTTTTCTCCCTCTTCATGCATGATTTATAAAGTAAACAAAAGACATACTTATAAAACAGACCACAAAGCCTGTTGATCCTCACTAGACAATTTTTCTTCTGACACCATTTCTAAATCTGCTGAAATACGTTTTGGCAAGGTTTAAATTTCTTTTTCATAAATAATATATGTGCAAAACAAAATTAAACATCACTACCACCAACAAGATTCCCAAGATGCTGTTGCCACTGATTTCCTCAGTGGAGTTTATCTGCTCCTTTCTTATATAAACACACTAACAAACAAACACAGTGAAAAAAGGTCATATCCCAGACAGCAGCCCACACTGAACAGGAACTAACACTACAATTGCTGGACACACACACACACACACACACACACACACACACACACTAAAGTGGAATAAATGTTTATGACATAGAAGGTATTACTGAGAAAACACACGTAGCCCATCAGAACACTCTTTTTAGATGAGGCTGCCTTTCCACAATAAAATGGCATGCATAGTTACATTTAAAAAGAATGCTGCCAGAAACTACCAAAGTCAGAACAAGACTCACGATAAAACTGTCGCAGGCATCTCTTCATACTCTTGTCTCAAAACAGATTCTAATAGAAAGGGAAAGACAAAGAGAAGCCAAGGTAGAAGAAGAGGCAAGCACCACCACCCCTGTCTATTGCTATCAATTTCTGAGGATGGTTTGGCTTATATTCTCCACCTAGGTGCCGATCTGTTATTGTTAACTATGGAACTTGCTTTAAACTTTGCTGAGAAAATAAAGGCATTTACAAAGAACTTCACAACCTCTCTTTGGTGCCTTACCAACATACAGCCAGGCTGTCACATGTCCTTCCTTCTTTTGCTTTGTATAAGCTGTCCAAAAGCTGTCCTGTGTTTTAAATACCACTTTCTCTTGGTTATTAAGAATTTGTGAGAGCCAGGCGTGGTGGCACATGCCTTTAATCCCAGCACTCTGGAAGCAGAGGTGGGCAGATTTCTGAGTTCGAGGCCAGCCTGGTCTACAAAGTGAGTTCCAGGACAGCCAGGGCTATACAGAGAAACCCTGTCTCGAAAAAACAAAAAACAAAAACAAACAAAAAAAGATTTTTGTGCCAGAAATTATGTCTTATCAGACCGTTGAAGCATAACGATTTTACATAACACAAAACCGTTCTAATATCGCAAGGCCATCGGAACGTAGAAAGCAGCAGAAGGGTGGGTCGAAACATGGATGGATGGAACATTCTAAGGAGCTTGAATTAGTATAGAGTCCAAGAAGCCTCAAGATTCACAGTGACCTGTATAACCAAGAGAGATGATGACAACTTCAGTGTGACTCTGAAGTTGTGAGAACAGAAGAGTCAGTGGTTGAAGGTCCAATCTGAAGGACAGAAAAGAGAGATGTCCCAGTTCAGATAATGAGACATAGATAGGGTAAATTCTCCCTTAGTCTGCTTTTTCATTCCATTCAGATCTACAATAAGTTGGATGAGGTTGATCCACTGGGAAGAAGAATCTGCTCTTTTATTCCACACTCTAAATCACATATCCAAAACAAACAGTAACTGAGCATAATGAACTAAACCATTTATAATCTTCTACCTGCAAATTAATTTTAGTAAATTCTCCTGGTCTCTATGTCTCTTCCGATAATATGCCATTGTCTTTTGGAGAAGAGTTCTCTAAAGGTTTATGCATCCCTTCTACATTTAATTTCTCTCCTCCCCTTTGGCCCAGAGCCTTCCCATTAATTAGATCAGGGTAGGGTCCTAAATTACCCCTACTCTGCTCTATTCATTCCCTGAAAATGACCGGACTTGGACATATCTACCTTTCAACACTCACTATCATTTGATTCACGTAGTGACTGCTTGATGCTTAAATGAGTAAAGCAATAGATACTGAAGGCATCCTGAGGTACTCATGAGCACACTGGGGAAGACTTATTATCTCCCATGACAGGAGCGCAGTCCTTTAAAGTGCTTAATAGATGAAAATTAAAAGCCGTGGCAAAATACTAAATGTTAATTCTTCCTGTTTCAAAAAAGAGTATGACCACAGTTTTCATTTTACTCTTTATGATTATAACCTCATTGTGAAAGATGGCAAAAAAAAATCACACATCAAGATCAATCAGACCAAAAGTTTATACAATTTAATAACTTTAGTATAGGTGTAATAGCAGTTCTTTAGCTGTGGAGCTCCATGTGATATTGTACCAGTTTACTACTAAATATATTTTATGTACTTATCTACTAAGAAAGGAAGAAAGGAAGGAAGGAAAGGGAGGAAGGGAGGGAGGGAGGAAGGGGGAGAGAGAGAGAGAGAGAGA
>NC_034595.1:43528189-43571611 GCF_900095145.1 Mus pahari | reverse complement strand
AGAGAGAGAGAGAAGAAGAAGAAGAAGAAGAAGAAGAAGAAGAAGAAGAAGAAGAAGAAGAAGAAGAAGAAGAAGAAGAAGAAGAAGAAGAAGGTGAATAGAACACATATTACCAGAAAACAATTCACATTACATTCCTTCCTGACTCATGTGTTCATTACCTGGATTCATTCTTCCTCATCAGCTAATATTAACCTTTAATTTTCCTCCTTGTTACAAGTTACACTATTCCCACATGTATATTTTTACATGTATACATATCTATGTTATATATGTCATGTATGAGGGAGAACATGCAGATTTTTTCTGGTCTGAGATTGTGTGAACCCCCCCTTTAATGTTAAATATTAATGGTCCATACATTTTTTACTGCAAAATTTGTTCTTTTACTTTTCCTTAGATTTGAATGGTATCCAATTTTATTTATGCAGTAGATTTTTTTATCATCCATTCATCTGATTGAGTGTTCAGGCTGGTTCTATTTTCTTGCTGCAGTGAACAAAACTAAAAATAAGGGTGTAACTATCTCTATGGTAGGATGTGCAGTTCTCTATGTAAGGCTTCGGGAGTAAAGAACTATTTCACATGATATGTATATTACAAGAGTTTGAGGAATTCCCAAACTCTGTTCATTTGCCAAGAGTAATTGTTCCTCTCCCCACATCCTGTCCAACATTTGCCATCAGATTTCTTGTTGATAGCCTCTCTGAATGGAGTAATAAGAGGTCTCAATGTAGTTTTGTGTTTCCCTGCTGGCTAAAGATTCTGAATCCTTTTTTGAAACAGTTACTGGATATAGGTGTTTTTTAATTTGAATAAAAATATAAAATATTCCTTTCAGTTCTATGTTTGCTATGCTGACAGTACACTTGGATATGCAGAAAGCTTTAAAAAAAAAAACTGGCCTTTTTTCCTTAACTATGACAGTTAAGCACAAATAAAACCCAATCAATATATAAATACAACCTGTTGAATTTCTTTAGCTTTGTTTATTTGCATATGTTTTCAAGCTTGCTTCTTATCTTTCAGCACTATGAGAGCTGACCCTCAGGGAGAAACTTCCACATCAGATTTGATACAATTCCACAAAGTCTGTTGTCCAAGGCAAGTGGCATCTTCAGAAATGGGGATTCACCTTCAAACCTGCAATAGCTTATATTGCTTGGGGTTTCTTAGACTCTCCTGAGCAACTTGAGAGGAGATTTCTCATGCTTAGCACTGGGGTTTCCATACAGGACTATGTGCAAATATTTAGGACTTGTTCCTGTGTAATTGCTATCCTATCTACAAAGACTCTCCTTTCCCAATGTCTTGAGGAATATTTCCTATATTTTTAATGGAATTTTGGGCATTTGAGTTTTTAACTTAAAATTTTAGTTTGTTTCGATTTGATGTTTTTACAATATAACATAAAAAATCCAATTTCTTTCTTCTGCTGTCAGGTATCCTTTTTTTTTTTTTAAACAAACAACATTTGTTAAATATTCTATTTTTTCTCAATATAAGTTTTTAACCTCCTGATAAAAAATAAGTAGACATAGCTTTGTCATTTTATGTTCAGGTCTCCCATTCTGTTCCACTGACTTGACTTTTATTGTTATGCATGTAGCAAGCTGCCTTTATTACCATAAATTTTTCCTACATGTTGAAGTTAGGCATTTTTCCTCCAGTAATCCTCTTACTCCTAAGAATTCTTTGTGTGTGTGTGTGTGTGTGTGTGTGTGTGTGTGTGTGTGTGTGTATTTCCATATAACCTGTTGTATAATTTTTTAATGTAGAATATGTGAAAACTAATGTAGTGGCACCATTAAAATAATTCCTCCTCACACAGGAATTCAAAAAGTCATTAAATTTATAGAAACAATTACAATTTTAACTCTGAAACTGCAGTATAAGATTAGAAAGCAAGCATGAGAAGCCTAATCATGGGTCTTCATCTAATTTACTTAGTACCTTTTGAGTCCTCTGCTTCTTCTCTTTATAGAGATGTATTATCTTGTCCATTGTTCTTATTTTTCAGTTCCTAGAACATCTTTTCCACATTTTTCTTCCTTATAACATATTTTGTAGCAATCTGTCACTCATCAGAATCCACAGTCAAAGACATCATACAAAATATTAGCAAATATAAAAAATATTATTTGTCAAATTCTAGATTGTTTTATATAGTGTACCTTAAACAATCCACCAAGACAGAACAGAAGATTGACAATATAACAATGAAAATGAAACCTTCCATCACACTAATACAAGTCTCACAGCAGTGAACACTTTAAGTATTTCTAAATTTGGTACCTTTGGTTCCTTTTAAAAATGTAATCCACTATAAAAGTTTCCTATGTATCTTTGGGTAAGCATACGTAAGTCTTTGCAAGCCAAATACTTAATGGTGCTGTTGGTCGGGGGTGGAACTTCTACATCTTCAAGTATAGAAGCTAATATCAAATCATGTCATAAGTAATTACTTCAGTACATACCATGTGCAGTGTGAACTACTCCATATTATCACCAAAGAAATGTCAGATTGTTTGGTATTGCCAAATCTGCTGCATCAAATGATTATGAAATTAACAGCATAATACTTCCTAAGGAGAATACCTATTTTAAAGAAATCTATAAATATACTTAAAAGCTTCCCCTCTGAAATATACACTTCTGTACCTTTCTGACTGTCTGTCTGTCTGTCTGTCTGTCTGTCTGTTTCTCTCTCTCTCTCTCTCTCTCTCTCTCTCTCTCTCTCTCTCTCTCTGTATGTGTGTGACTGTATATGTGTTTGTCTGTGTGTCTGTATATGTATACGTAGCCCTTTTCTCTGTGCAATTGTCTTTTTCAAACTAATATTCCAAGAGTTTTCATATTGTGGGCATTCATTGTTTCCTGGCCAAACTTTTGGAAATTCATCCTCCTAGCTTGAAGTTTGTCTTTTTTTCCCCTTCGTGTATGATACTAAATATTATAAGATTAATTAAATACACTCAAGTTGATTAATGCCTTGATTTATGAAATGTGTCATTCTCCCTTGTGTTGGATACCTGTGAAAAAATACCATTTAACAACACAGTTTCTGCAGTCAAGCTCCTAGACTTAACTGCTTATGCTTCAGTCCATTCATCTGGTGAACCAGGGTCACCATATCTGATTGGATGGTGGAGAAGTTTCAGCATCGTACTGTATTAACTTATAGGAACTGAACTTAATATTTTAAATCTTTTATGAATGTTGGTTACTTGGCTTTAAAATTTCTTCCATGTAACTCATATTTAATTTTAAATATTTTTATTTCAAATTTATATAATTAATCCAAATGAATCTTATATTCCTACCCAGTGTGAAGTATAGTCCATGAAAATGCAGAGTATGTTTCACAAACATATATTCATCCCCCTACCCACTACAACTAAGCGCTTATATTCCTGAATTCCTTCTTCTCTTTAGACCACATGATGCCTTGCAATGCTGACATACTAAACTTTTACTTAGCTATCTATGTTCACTGAGTCAGCCCGCTTAGACTCCCCCCTTCTCAATGTCTGTTCTTCAGTTCCCTTGCTGATCTTATTTACTTTAGTTAAAATACAGGTAGCTTTCCATCTGAATCCTAGTCTCTTATTTTTTTTTTCTTTACCTATATGTCTATAAACTAGGATCAGATTACAAAGAGTCAAATTTTTACTTTTTCTTGACTAAGTAAGCAACAGAAGTGGTTAGTGATTTGTGTGTGTGTGTGTGTGTGTGTGTGTGTGTGTCTTATCACTAATAAAAATCCCTAGTTTTCAGTAGGTACTAAAAAATTCAATTTACTGTCTAAAAGATTTTACCTCACCTTTAACTTTAAAACTAACCAAATTATTGAAGAAGGCAAATGTTTACATTTACATTTACTGAGGCTTGAAATAGCTCTAGTCACAAGACTTACATGGACAACTAATTAATAAACTGCTTCATTTTTAGAAATGTCTTCTTAGTAGATGAAACTTAACCTTAGCATGCTAAAGCATGACTCTTGTTGGAATCCAAATTACTCTTCTCAGAAATAATGGCACCAACATGAATCCCCTTACTGAAATGAAATCCCATAAGTCAACTTTGATATATTGTGACTTTTCCTTCCATATGCAACCTGATAAATGGTCCCTTCAAAAGATCTTTCACATCTGACCTCTTCTTGCCAAACTCACATTAGTAGGCAATGTCACCTCTCAGTGAGCCACCATCATCCACAGTCATTCTGATTTCTTACTCTATGATCTGTCCTTCTTTCAAATTATATAAATAATCTAGAACAATCAAATACGGATCCTGTCACTTTCTTCTTATTCCATGTTTCTTGAAAAATCCATGTGCCTCTTTGCAGAGAAATCCCAACAAACTTCCTTCCTTCCTTGTTTAGATATACATAGAAAAATCTCAAAGAAATGTAAATGAGTATGTAAAAAGAAAGAAAAAAGCCTGACTCAAGCCATTTTTAGAGTCTCCCACATCAAGTAAACTTGAGAAGGTCAGAACTAGGTTTCAAAATTCACACCCCAGCAGAATCTATAGGAGAAGCTGCAACTTCCTGAGAAATGCCTCCAGATAGAACGGTTTGTGAAAACTGTGATAAAAATGTAAAAGTTGTTCTTCACACCTTTGCTTAGTGCTTTTGTCTGTTTGACAAGTTACAGCCTAGAGGAGACCAGAAAGCTTTACCTAATTTCAGTTTACAGGGCTATAAATCTGGCATGTCAAAAAAAAAAAAAAAAAAAAAAAAAGTATTTCCAGAAAGATCAGATTCTAGAAGGGCGACCCTGATACCTACTGTCTCGTTCCCACTATATAGTTAAGCCAATCATCTCACAACTCATTGTCAGGGTACAGCAAAGTCAGAGGCCAACTGACTGAAGTCAAGACTACAGAATATGTTGCTGCCCTGAAAGGCAGAGATTCAGTAATAAGTTTAGTTTTGTATCTATCACATTTTAAATATTTTCTATAAGTCTGGGAAAGCCAAGCCATTGTATAAGTTATAAACCAGCCTCCTTAGTTTCTGAGATTTGGAGATAGAAATCTAGAAAAGCACTACACCTTCCTCAAGTTAACATAGGTTCTCTGGATCTCTCCAGGGCTTAGGAATTCTCCGTTCTCAAGCTACAAACAAGGCTCCTCATGTAGCTAGTGCTAGGTATAATGGAAATAGGTATAAATGGGTAGAGGACTAACCAAAAGAAGAAGAAGAAGGAAGAGGAGGAGGAGGGGGGGAGGAGGAGGAGGAAGAAGAAGAAGAAGAAGAAGAAGAAGAAGAAGAAGAAGAAGAAGAAGAAGAAGAAGAAGAAGAAGAAGAAGAAGAAGAAGAAGAAGAANGAAGAAGAAGAAGAAGAAGAAGAAGAAGAAGAAGAAGAAGAAGAAGAAGAAGAAGAAGAAGAAGAAGAAGAAGAAGAAGAAGAAGAAGAAAATGAGGTTGAGAACAGTATGTGTCATCCAGTGTCATAAACTCTCCCCAAAGGCTGCCTTCACAGCATCATGACTTACACTGTACCCCGGACCTTATTACCATTTCTTTTGTGCTGATACTGCATCTGTCTCCATCTTCTCCTCATGTTTTTCATTCTGTCCTGAGGCTGCCCTCAGAATGCTAGACCTTCACACTCTCCTATATCCAGGAGATACAGCAGTGGGAACTAGGGGACTGAGGAAATCCCAGACTCATTACTGTAGGCTGGGATAAATGCCAGGGCATGGCCTACAACCAAGGGGTTCCCTTGGGCTTTGGACTGCAGTTCTTTTCTGTGAGTCCTGCTAAAAATCCTACCATTACTCGGTCTCTTCCTTTGCATCTACTCTACTCGATCCTTTGAAAATTCTACTGGAGATTATTTTTAGTAGAGGCAAATCATATGTTTCTGCCACCTATTTGTGTTAATTTCATCTCTTCTTCTTCCTAAGGATTGAGCCAAAATATTAGAATTCCACCTTCCTCCACTTGCTCTTCTTTCATGGTCAGATTAAAATTTTGAAACAAGTAGGAAGAAAGTTTTGTTTATTTATTTTATTTACTTTTAAACCAGGCTACCCTACCTACTAATGATGAATAGAACAAACACCACCTGTGGCCACCAATCAGGTACTTACTCTCGCAGACACCTTCTACAGCTGCAGAAACCTCGGGATGAAGTGGCTTTTAAGGAGGTTGTAATAGTTTTTGTGTTATTGCCCACGATTTGGATCTTTATTCCGATGTGTCCAAAATACTTTTGTATGAAGTTTACTTTTCTTTGAATTACTAAACTGATAAACATGAGGATGTAGAAAGTGAACAGAATTCTGAAGTATACACCTATCTTAAGTGTTTGCAGTGATTCAGAGGCAATACATAGTTGCATAACTACATGATGACGAAAATCCGTTCGAGGCATGTGCGGAAGTAAGGTTGCAGTCCTTTACAGCCTCACTACCCGTTCATATTGACAGTTAGACTTTGTGACCTTTCTGTATCCAAGTGTCAACACTGTTTATGTCAGTAGTGGAGTGAGTTACTTTATTTCAAACACAATAGGGTGCTTGCTGATAGTCAACCAAATCCTTGCAGTATTTACCTGAATGCTGGTTCTATACTAAGGCTCATGATTTTGTTTGGAGTTATTTTCTAAAAAGTGATATTAGATTCTTTTATTATTATCACTATTTGGGTTTGGTTTTTTGGAGAGGCAGGTATTTATGTAACCCAGGCTGTCCTCAAAGTTATAATATACTCCTGATCTTACTAAATCTGTCTCCCATGTGCTGAGATTACAGGCTTACACAAATGCACAGTATAAAGAATATCATACTGATATTAGTTTGTATTTTTAATAGAGAACTTTGAAAATCTACAAAATACAAAGCATAGATTCACAATCAACAGAGGATAAAAGAAAGTGGTGTTAAGACAGAGTACCACACTCCCCTGTGGATGGGAAAGAGAATTCGGTACATTATCATTTGGTAACAGAATTTCAACCTTATAGTTACAACAAGTGCCATTGTAGAGGGTAGATGAATATCATTTTCAAATGTGTGAAACTTGTATAGATGAAAATGTTATCATAAAAATAGTATGGTATATCCCCAAAATGAAAGAAAAACTCCATAAACCTAATAAGATTAATAGGAAAGATAAGCCAAAACTATATAAATTTACCCTGAGGAAGTTCATAAAAAAACAAAACTCCATTACAAAATTTATATTAACTATATATTGTAGACATGTAATATCAAAATGCTTTAATTTTCTGTTATTTCAGTCAGTTATTTTTTAGGGTACTAAAGCATTCTTCTCTGTCCACTGGTTGCATATATTTGTCTACAATGGTAGATTTTTCAGGAAGAAGGTGACCACTTTGACTAACAAGTTTCTTTGGATATCATTAATGTCCATATCTAGATGAACTTGCAGATATCTATACACCCGTGACAATATTGCTTCAACCTACTCAAAACATATCACCCCCAAAACATCTTGTGCTCTCTCTTTTGCTTAATATAAAAATGATGATGAATGTATTATATTGTATAAAACCTACCTTATTTCCAAACTTTGTATAATAGAATATTTTCCACATAGGCATCTCAAGACTTCTTTTCTTCAACAAATTCTTTTTACCTTTAACAGATGCAGGGGGTCATCTTCCCCCCTGTTCATAACAAATACTGTTCCCACAGGTTCTATAAATTTAACTGTTTAAAATTTATTGGGCAAGTAGTTTAATACTGCATGTGTTCTTCTGTATCTGCCCTAGATATTACAGTATCCCACAGTATTGCTCATGTTGCTAAAATTAGCAGAAATCCCTCTATTTTTAGGGTTTGATAGTATTCTACAGTGTACATTGTCATGTTTTCTCTGCCCACACAATTCAATTAGATTGCTTGAATGTGTCTTTTGTCTAGAACACCACAGTGACTGGGGCTACAGATGGGGCTACAGATATCTCTTCCAGAATGGGAGTTCAATATCTTTAGGTATACTGAGGGAATAGATTTCTGTATCATGTACAAATTCCAATTTTAACTTTTAGGAGAACCTTTAAACTATTTTGCACAGTGATTTCATCAATTTACTTTCCCACCAACAGTCTACAAGATGGTCTTCTTCCTTACATCTTTGGTAGCAGCTAATAATTTCGGGGGGGGGGGTGTTAGTGGGTTTTAGGATACCCATGCTATGAAAAGGCATGAGACGATCCTTTAATTGTCATTTTGATCTCCCTTTTCATAATTATTGAATAGAAATCTTTAGTCCCGCTTCATAATCTCTTAGCCACCTGTTGGTCTTATTGGGTGAATAATTCTTTATTCCATTTTTTAAGGTACTATTTGTGTGCTATACAATTATAGGCATTTTTAGTCACTTTGGAAATTGACTACTTATCAGACAGAAAGATGGAGAATACTTTCTCCCATTTTATATGTTGCTGTTTCATTACTTATCCCCTACTGGTCACAAGGAAAGATTTTATTGTTTATAATTATACTTTTTTATTTATTTCATTGATTGTTTGTGCTTTGATGTCTGTCTAAGAAGTCATTGCCAAGACCAATGAACAAAAAAGATTCCTGCTTTCCTCTGGGCATTTATAGTTTCAGCAGTTATAGTAAAGTCTTGACTCAGTGCATAGTTGATTTCTGTTTATGGTTTGAAATGAATTTCCATTTTAGATATCCTGTTTCTCAACCTATGTTTATTGAAGAGGTTAAATTTTACTCATTGTATGCTATTGACATCTGTATTGCTCATCAGTCCAGTCATATTTCTGGACTGTTTAGGCATATATATAGTGCTCTGTATGTCTGTGTTTATCAATTTCTTACGGTCATATTAAGAGAAAATAAAACAAATAATTCATATTAATATGATGTTTCTGACCCATATATATGTGATAATATAATTTAAAATAAAACCAACATAAATGTATGAAAATAGTTACATTATTGTCATTATTGAAAGTCAAAACTGTACATGTTCTAATAAATCAGCAAATCTCAGTTTACATTATTCATCTACCAAATAGAGCAAAGATAATGTAAATTTTTAATGTGAAAGTTTCTATTAAGGTCCTTGAAGTAACTGAGAATACTATTCATATAATAATTATTAAATTATTGGTGTGAGATTATTTATTTTGTGTTTTCATTAATCTTTTTTAGTAGCAATTCCTGTAGGTCCAGAATTGTAAGTTAATATTGTTTAATTTTGACTTTATCAAGGAATATTTCATTTTCTACTGTTTAAATTTCATTTTATCATGGAATATTTTATTTTCTTCATCTATGGTGATTGAAAGTTTGGCTGGGAATAGTAGTCTGGACAGTCGTTTGTGGTCTCTAAGAGTCTGCAACATATCTGCCCAAGCCTTTCTGGCACTTAGAGTTTCTGCTAAGTTAGGTGTAATTCTCATAGGTCAGACTTCATATGTTACTGGCCTTTGATATTCATATATTTTAATGTCCCTTTTCTGTTGTTCTGGGTTTTTAATGTTTTGATTATCCTGTGGCAAGGGGACTGTCTTTTCTTGTCCAGTTTATTTGGTGCTCTGTAGGTTTATTGTACCTTTATAGACATCTTATTTGAGTTAGAAATTTTTCTTTTAGGATTTTTTTGAAAATATTTTCTGGTCCTGTGAGTTGAGATTATTGCCCTTCTTCTATTCCTACTACTCTTTGGTTCAATCCTATCATAGTGCTCCAGATTTTCTGGATGTTTTGTTTCAGGAATTTTTTAGATTTAACATTTTCTTTGACCAATGTATCCATTTTATTCAATTGTATCTTCAATGACTGAGATTCTCTTTTCCATCTCTTGTATTCTGTTGGTGGTGACTGTGTCTGTAGATCCTATTAACATTCATTAATTTTGTATTTCAATAATTCTCTCAGTTTGTGATTTTTAGGTCTTGAAAAATTTTATTCTTTTTTCTTCAACTGTCTGTGGTTTCTTGACTCTTTTTGAAAATTTATTCATTTTCTCCAATTGACTGTTTCTGTGTTACTGGATTTCATTAAGGAATTTACTAATTTCATCTTTAAGGACTTCTACCATCTTCAGATAGTTGATTTTAGGTCTTCTTCTTGTGTGTCAACTATGTTGGAATATTCCTGGTCTACAGTGGTGGGATAGCTAAACTTTGGTGAAGGCATATTGCTCTGGCTATTAATATTGTTCTTTTTAAATTTGGTTTTATACTTCCTTTGTGTATTCATGTTACATCTTGCTCACTGCCCCCCCTCCCATAATCCTTTCCACATCCTCCCACCTCCTTCTCTTCTGAGCAGATGGGGGTCCCATCTGGGTATACCCCCACCCTGGCACTTCAAGTGTCTGTAAGTCTAGGTTCATCCTCTCCCACTGAGGCCAAGCAAGGCTAGAAAAACTTATCCCATGTACAGGCAACAGTTTTTGGGATAGTCCCCATTCCAGTTGTTCAGGACCCACATGAAACCAAGCTGTACATCTTCTACAGCTTTTGGTTTTGATTGATAATTCAGACTCTGAGAGCTCCTAAAGTTCCAGATTAGTAACTCTTTTGATTCTATTGTGGAGTTCCTATCTTTTTTTTTTTTTTTTAAAGCTGGGTTCATTACTTTTTTCCAATTTTTATTAGGTATTTACTTCATTTACATCTTAAATGCTATCCCCAAAGTCCTTTATACCTCCCCCCCCCCGCTCCCCTACCCAACCACTCCCTCTTCTTGGCCCTGGCGTTNCCNTGTACTGGGGCATATATAGTTTGCAAGACCAAGGGGTCTCTCTTCCCAATGATGGCTGAATAGGCCATCTTCTGCTACCTATGCAACTAGAGACACAAGCTCCAGGGGTGCTGGTTAGTTCATATTGCTGTTCCACCTATAGGGTTGCAGACTCCTTCAGCTCCTTGGGTACTTTCTCTAGCTCCTCTATTGGGGGCCCTGTGTTCCATCTGATAGCTGACTTGAGCATCCACTTCTGTGTTTGCCAGGCACTGGCATAGCCTAACAAGAGAAAGCTATATCAGGTCCTTTCAGCAAAATCTTGCTGGTGTATGCAATAGTGTCTGCGTTTGGTGGCTGATTATGGGATAGACCCCTGGGTGGTGGAGTTCCTATCTTAATCAGGCATCTATGCATTTGAATTTGATGATTCCAACATTGTGATAAGATAGACTACAGAGAGTTTAGGACAGGAATGGGATTTTAAAATACCCTAAGCAATGAGAAAGAGAGAGAGAGAGAGAGAGAGAGAGAGAGAGAGAGAGAGAGAGAGAGAGAGAGAGAATTGTGCAACTGAGTTTTTCATCACTGGTGGCTTCCATCTGCAATCCCAAAATTCCAAATTGTAAAGCCAAAGAATTTCAACTTCAAGTTCTGCCTAGACTACTCAGATAGACTGGAATCCTGTCAAGCTCACACAAAGAAATTCTGTTTCATGAAATTAAAAACAATGTGCAATCTGACTGGGAATGTGTTACCCTATCTAATTTCACTAATTCCTGTAATCCCTGTGTTTATAAAATAAAATATTCTCTAATTTTCCTCAAATTATTACTGTAAAATAAAAAGGATATAACCAAATATTATACATTGATTTCAGGGGTCAGCAATCTTCATTTAACAGACATGAGTTTTAGTAAATTATTCCAGTAAGTATTGAAGTGTGTGTGTGTGTGTGTGTGTGTGTGTGTGTGTATGTAGGTGAAATGACAAGCTTTATGAGTCTACTCTCTTGCTACCATATGTATCTAAGAACTGAACTCAGTTTGGCAGATGTGGATCCATTCTCCTTTATATGATGAGCCACATCACTGCCCCCAATTCATATGTGAACATATCATTTCCTGGTTTGTTTTGTCATTACAGTACTTATAGTATGTGACCATCCATAAAGATATAAGGGAGAATATTGCTATTTTTCTACAAAATTCTTTTCTTTCCTTTTTTTCTCCTCTCTCTTTTTCTGCCCTTATTAAAACTTAACCCAGTGTAGTCATTTAACTAAACTGGAATCTTAACATAGCAAGCAATATATTTTTAATATAATAAAAATTTGCTGCTAAAGTCAATTGTTTTCAACATATACAGGCAGCCAAATTGGACAAGTATTATAAATAAGTACATTGGGAACATTAAAGATGAATTCATCTAACACAAAATGTCAATTTTTAATAAATTGGGACAATAAGCTTCAGAAGAGGGACTGATAGAAGCAAAACTATATACAGACCATATGTAAATTTAGTTATTTTCACTAATAGTAATATATACTAAGGTAATTCATTTTTATATTTTAAATACTATTTTCATTAAAATTATGTACAGAAAAATGTACTTATCTTTAGGTACCTTGATCTTTATTATACCTGTAACCTAGGCATAATAACAGAATCTGATTCACTTAAAACAAAATCCTGTATCTCCCTGGGATATAATTTTAAACCTGAAAAACGTGGATCATCTTTTTACTGAAGATACATTAAATATGTGGCCTCTCAGATTGATTTGGCAAAGTCTATGGGCTCTTCTTCAAATCTATGCTGTCCTTTAGACCTATGACAACAGCTACTTAAAAATGATAATGTTTATCAGTGGTGTCAATCTCAAGTGCTTTTGAGAAGGAGCAGACATATCTCGTTTGTAGGAAATATTTTAAATGAGTCATAATTGTACAAAATAAAAAGCTGAAATGCACATATCTTTCTATGGGAAATTATGACATTGAATACCCTGAATTTTATCTATAATTATCTCACACAAAATCTATATATCTGCAAACCACATTTCTGAGATGAATGTGGATTAAAACAATATTGTTGGTCAATAAAATTTGTTTTTTAGCAACTGAGAACAGTATAGGACTGAGAAGGACAAAAACTGCAGACACGTTACAATAATCATTAACATTTTTGTCCTAACCAGAACACCAATGTGCTGCACATGAGGTTATTTAGAGATGATCCCAAAATTCCATTACACCATTATCTTAGCCATGCCACTGTTCAAGAGCTATCTTCATTCATTACCCCTAAAATGAACTAGAGGATGGATTCTGGGAAGATGGTAGAGCAAGCATTACCAGAAATCTATCTCCCACCTACACACTTGCCATAGCAGAACCTGTCTGATACAGCTGTATTGCAACTCCAGAATCTATTGCAAGTTTACACGTTCCAAGCAAGACTTGGAAGCTATATTTTTTGGTAACTCAGCTCATCAGAGGGAGTCATATACAGGAGCTACCGGAGCAAAAACACCTTTTATCCAAATATCAGGAGATAGTCCTCTGATTGCTGATAAGGCTTTACCCATGAAAGGCCACACTAGCCCAAGTGACTCTCAGCCATTTATGTAAAGCACTGTCTCATTCTTATCATTTAGTTGTGTATCCATTCTTTATATTGGTCTAACTTGGCATATCATTCTCAGAACTTTGCATTTTCCGTTCCTTTAGTATGAATGACTGTCCTTCGGTCATCTTCAGTTTGTGGGTTCATTACATGTGTTCTGTTTGTGTGTCTTTATATTCTTATTAGTGCATGTTAGTTTCTTAAGTTAATGGGTTTCATTATGACAAATGCATATGTATTTATAAATGTATGGTGGGACTCTGGCTGTCTACAGTCTGCGCATGCAGCATGGCTGTGGTCTGCCCCTCTCACCTGTGCAGTGTGGTTTGGTAATGGGCAGGCCACTGAGTGTCCTCTCATGTTTGAATTTTGACTTTCTTCTGCAGACAACCACAGTTACTCTTGGTGTGGCCATAACTTTCATGTCTATTAAGTCAGTATTTTATAGCATTCCATGCTATGTATATGTTCTTATGTTCTTTCAGTCTGCTTCTCCTCCACATCCCTAGGGTCCTTGATGTGAGGAAGTTGGTGCAAATGACCCAGGAATCTGCAGCTGAGCACTCCTGACTACTGATACACAATAGCTTAACTACTTTTCAGTCTCTAGATTAACTAATAATGTCTGAGAGGAGGAGCAGGGAGAAGCATCTGTGTCAAAAGCTGAGAACAATGCAAATCTGTGGAAATAATCATAAATATTCAGAAGGCAGTTTGACAAGATAACCATTTTGCCTCAAATACTAAGGCTGAGCCACCTTGCCACTGTGTTTCTACAGGATTGCTCTGTAATTGTTAACACATTTGGTGTAACTCCCTAACTTTAATCTGTCACTCTTTACAAGTTCCCTGAATGCAAGGACCCCACTTGTCCCCTTCATCATTAAACTCACATGCCAAAAAGCATCCTTATACAAAATGAATATCCATTAAGAAGTGTTGGTGAATAAATAAATACTTTTGGAGCTTCTCAGAAAAGAACAAAATGGAGAAGCTGGGTGAGGCCCAGTGTAAGAAAATGCCTGGCAACACTTCCAAAATAATTGAGATTGTTTAAGGCCCTCTCACACCAGTTTTACCTCACCCCATGATAAGTTGGATGCTAAGTGAATTGGGGCCCATTTTATATTCACAGGCAGCAGAGGCCAAGTCATACTATTCATATATGCATCAGTTCATAGTAGTAGGCATTATTATCTGTGCTTTCGAATAGTAACATACAAGCTACAGATACAATAATTTTCTCAAAACCACATAACAAATAAATAGTGAGGGTGCCATTCTAGCCCCCCTGAGCTTGATCCCAAGGCCCATGTCTTTTCTTTTGTCCCACAGCTAATATATTGCTGGATATAATAGTGAGGTATCGTCTCTCCTGAAAACGTTTATTGCTATTCATGAGCCTAAAGGGGTGTTAAAGATGTGCATATAAGAGTTGGTCCATAGGGTTAAGAGAGTAAAGAAAAGACGAAAACTGTTGTTATAAAAAATGTAGCTGATGGGTGTCTTTTTCAAATGCTGTGGTGTTTCAATAGGGCCTGTTGAATCACACACACATAATCAGTGTAATTCCAGGAGCAAGTCCGCTTGGCTCAGCAGTTTTAATATACAGATCAATTTTGCATTACCTCCTTCTGGCTGTGAATGCTCATAGAGGGAGGTCATAAAACATTTATTGGACCAAGGATGCAAATTGAGTAAAGAGTGAATCTTCAATCTGTGGACAGGCTCTTGAAGGAGACTTGTCAGATGAGTCTGTGATGAGCGTTTGCTCTGCCCTACACCCTATGAAATTTTTATTTTCATTCCCTTTATAGAAGTCACCCTTTTAGGGGTGGGAGAACCGCACACGCGCACACACACACACACACACACACACACACACACACACACACACCCCGCACGCACGCGCACACACACACACACACACACACCTCCAGCATAATAATAATCCATGTGCCATTTGTATCCTGAAAATAAAAGTACATGTGACAAGACTGTTAAAAAGCTAAACTTCAAGTAAAATGACAATTATGACAGAAATGCTCTAATAATATCTTATGGGTAAAATAGTATTTGATGACATTAAGAAAGAGTATACAATGAGTATTAATTTCTACCACAAACTAGGACTTCAAGAAAATGTCCTAGTGACCACCTGGTTACATGCTGGTCTAAGAATCCAAGGCTTAAATTGGAACTCAATGACAAGAGAGGACCAAGATAATGCCCACATTTGCTTGATTTCTCTTCATTCATATCAAAATTTCATGGTCTGTTCTGCTCACCTTTATATAGCTCAATCATTAGTCATAATCCAAACTGAAAATCCATGAACAATGAATGCTTAGGTCTGATGCCTCAGATGAGGAAGGGTATTTCAAGAAAAGAGGACTTCACAAAGGAAAGGTGGAAGAAAGAAATTCCAAAGCTCTTCTGGCTTTGCTCAGACTTTGCAAGATTGCACATACACAAAGGTAAATTTGAAGTATTTTCTGGGGCTTACCTCCATGAAGCCTCCAAGGCCAGTTTCCATTAGAAGTGACTCTCCACTTTTCTAAGCTGCTGAGAAATTTAGATCTGAGACATTCAGTGACACAGAGACAACTTTGCATCACTATTCTTCCTGATTTATGCTCTGGATAACAAGATAAAAATAGATTGAATATGTTTCATACTATTTGTATTTTCTTAAATGATGGCCAGTATGCCACAGAGAATAATAACTTAAACAACATTTGTTGATGAAGGTGAAAGAATAGTGTTTATTATTATTTGCTAATAGATAATGGCTTACTGATGTCCACAGTTATATTTTCCATATGTGAGCGACTTCTAAACTACATAGAACAATGTAAATCAGGGGAAATAATTTTTATGCTACCATCTAGAATATAACAACTATGCAGATAATACACTTCTAGGGAACCAAAAAAAGGTCTTATTTATTCAGTATCCTCTTTTATTTACCACAGATCAATCCTATTAAACAACCCTGCCCAATGACTGAATTGCTTTCAGCCTGGTGTAGTTTCAAGCTTGCTTTATCGAAGGTTAACTTGTCTGAATATTTTTTCTTATCAATTTCAGACACGTGAGCAATCTATGGTAGCAGAAGTCTAGTAGGCACAGATGTTGAGCTGAACTATTCATAAGTCTGCATGTAAGGACTGAAGTAATCCAGAGAAGGCATAGTAGTGCATTGTCTTAAAGTGAGGCATACAGAAAAGAGAAGCATGTTTTGAGGTACCTCATCCTGTTTGAGAATGGGGTCTGAAGTAGTGCAGCTGGTTCTTCTTTCATAATTCAGCACTGCTGTAAACTGGTTAAGTTAAGTTCTATGGTACATTTTAGAGGTCTGCCTGTTTATTCTGCTAATAACGTCTTAGCTATGCTATCCCGGGGTTGCAATATGGTTATGTGCACAACGTTCCAGTTGAAAGCATCTTCAGCACTGGGGTGGGCTGGTGCATACCTAGCATTTCTCAACCGTATACCGGAAACTCTTAAATGATTTTTAATCTAGGCTTATTAGGAAGATAGTGTCTTGAGAAATTCTTAATAGAGAAGAGTATGGAATAAATGGTAAACATCTTTATTGAATTCTTACACACCAGTATTTTCCACACTTAGCAATTCAGTAGCAATGTTCTTGGACTATTTCACATCAATATATATTATAAATTTAAAAAACAACCTGGGAAAATGAAACTACACTTTACATGCTAATTTTGCTATCTGCTTTGGCACTTAAACATCCCTAGACATATCAAACCTTTATGGAATTAATAATATCATATGTATTTCCAGAGTGAGTGAGAGGGCCTCAGAGCATTGTGTATTCTGCCCAAGTCCACATAAGCTGTAGGATTCAAGCCCAGATCTATTGCTCTTGAAAGGTTTTCAGGGCAACATATCTCAAATATCTTTCTTTGCTTTGAGGGGTTGTTTGTTATTTTTATCATTTTCCCTTTCAAAACTAATTTAGGGTATTGTATGAAAATAGGCTTCAAATAATGGAGATTTAATGCAAAGAGCTATACAATATATTAATTCTTGATTGAGCTCAAGTTGCACAATTTAACACAACCGACTTTTAAAATACCAAAAAATTGCTTGCTTGCCGCTGAGCGCATCTTTCTTTGGGGGCAGACAAATACATTCTTAAAATACAACATGGGCTTTATAAAGTTTGGGATCACTGACTCCATCCATGTAGATGCCACTCATCATGACACCACCCATCAGCAGTGAGTCACCCGGCTTCCCACAGCCATACAGGTCAAATGGAAGTGGAGTTTTGGTTTGCCTGTAAATGACACTCTTAGAAAACAAAAGGACCAAAGCACAAATCTCTTTATAGAAGAAATAAGCATATCTCATTTCATACAATTTGTTTCTTGCTTTTTGATAGTGAGTTTTCAATGCCTTGCTCTGACCATCATTGAATTCTTCATTACAAAAAATTAATGTGGGGTGGGGGGAAGGGTGCTAGAAACTTGGCTACTACTTATTATTTCAGTGAGGTCTTTTTGCTTCCATGTTGTCAAGGTATGACTTTGCCATGTTCCTCATTCTTTTCCAAGTCATAGAAAATAAAATCTGGAAAAAATATTTTTATCTAAGAGAAGATAGCCAAAATTGGAAAGATGATTTTTTGTAGATAGAAAAATATAAATATCAGTATATAGACAAATATTAACAGCTAAGAAAACCACTTATAGTCACTGGTCCTCAGTTTAATGGTAATTTATGAGGATCTTAAAGAATTGCCAATATACTGGTATTTATTTTAAAATATTACTTTAAATTATTACAAAACTTATTTTAAACCACAAATTAATAGAACAGCAACCCTCAGTTTACTCATGAAATGAAATATCCAATGTATTTTTCAATCCCAAAATTCAAACAGTACACCAGCTTTTAAATTTATAAAAATCTCCAGAGACTAGGAAGTATTTTTTAAGAGAAATTATGAGATAAAACTTTGCATTCCAGTATGAAAATATATGTTCTCACATTTAAAAGAATGAAAATACAGTATGTATTACACATGACAATGCATCATTTGTGAATACACCCCTTTATATCAGTGAGACCACTTCCTCCAGCTGCACTGACTGCCTCTCCCTCCATCAGCCTGAACAACAGTAGTGCTAGCACAGTGTCTGCTCTGTGTTTAATAATAGATTCAGCAAAGGAAGAATACATTCTAAAAGATTAATAAGAAGCAAATATTCAGGACAGTGAAAAGACAAACAGCAGAGTGGCTGTTTTGCTTAACTGCCTGTCAGTAAATATTCATGCCTGCCTTTGGTCTTTCCCTGGGCCCATGCTGATCTGCTTGGCCTCCAACTCAAATTTCTGTCAATAGCCTAAAAGCCATATTCAAACAAACACTCCTATGTGCTTTACCTCAGCTCCTTCAGACATGCTGACACAATGCATTTTAATTATGGTAGTTTCTAAAATGGTTTGCTTCAAATCTGTTTAGGGTTCTGTAGCAAACAACAAGGATGAAGATTTTCTTTCTGACTGACACGAATAATTTCTTCAATTATGGGGCAACAAGGACTGAGAAAATCAAATGTAAAAGGTTAGAACATATCATTCTTCAGTAATATAACAATTTACACTTATAATCTCAGCACTCAGGATTCTGAGGAAGAAAAAGAGTTTTAACTAGCCTGGGGCATGTAATGAGACCCTGTCACAACCTAAGTAAATAAACAACTGAAGAGTTTAAATTGTTGTTATAGATGGAATATTCAACATAACAGACAGTTTTCATTGCTATTTTTCAACTCATTGTGCATTGAAATCCATTAAAACTTCTAGTAACAAACAGAAATTTCTTTAAGGAAGGATTCTAGCACTACATTTTCAAGTATCACCCTAATTCTATTTCTTAGATCTGTTCTTCAAGTCCATGGCTTTCCTCTTGCACCCCATTTTCTTAGGTGAGTAATTTTATGACATGAAGTCCCTTTCCTAATAAAGGCATGCACAGCACATAAACACACACACACACACACACACTGAACATTTAAGTGGCTTTGTAGTCCCTCCTGATTTTTAGCCAGATGCCTGTCAACTTGAGTTGTGGACTGCTGTTTGCTTACAGCCCTTCTCCTTCTCCAAGCCCTCCCAGCTGGGCTGGCCCACCATTCCCCAAGTCTACTATCATGATCAAGCTTCTACTACTTTGTTCATGATTCTTCTTCCAGACCCCCCCGCAAAAAAAATGGAAGAAAAAATCATCAGTATTTTCATTGGCAAGCATATCTTCTGACTTGTCTCTTCTAAGGTAAGCAAGTATCACCATATACTGCCAGAGAGTATTAGTGACTGGAATAAATGTGATTTTCCTCGGAAAAAAAAATGAGCTCATGAAATTTTATAATAAAGCACTGAAACTCTAACTTGACTTTGTACCACATAACAAAGAAATCCCTTTCAGTCCATCTTTATACCACCCACCTGTTCTTTTAAATACAGTAACACTGAAAAGGGACATTGAAGCTGCATGCTTTGTAGGTGTGTGAGATCTCACCTACACTCAGGGATTTCATTAATTTGATATCTTATGATGAATAGTAATTCCCCACTGCATTCAAACAGTGCTTTGATCTAAATGTGAATAAAACCATTCACTTTGGTGATTTTTAAGAGAATGGCATTTGAAGACATGTACAACCTTAAGTAAAAATCTCAAGACACAAGGTTCTGTTAAGTAACTCCCAGAAGCACCATCTGGTCCCTTGACTAAATTCTCTTGTAGTATTTGTACCCTTACCTTTCTTCAGTTTTTAGTCTTAGTGTTTTATGACAGCTTATTTATCTTCACACATAACTGTAGGCTACGTGGGTTTTGTTTACCACGGCTTAAGACAATGAATAGCACATCATTACAAAATGTGTTTGTTGAATGAGTGAAAATTATATAGAGTGAGTCCCCTTTGTGATAAGTTGTATTATGATGATAGGTTTTAGGATTAAAGGGCAATGTTCACAGGAATGGTGCTTCATTTGGAAAAAAATTTGTGGTTTAAATGTGACCCCAAAGTTCAGATATTGAAATCTTGATGAACAGCACAATAATATTGAGAACTAGAACTAGTGGCCAGAAAGATGGCTCAGCAGCTAAGGACACATGTTCCTTTTCTGAAGCACATGAGTTCAATTCCCAGAACCTGTGTTAGAGAACTCACAATTTCCTCTAATTTCAGCTTCATGGAATCTGACAGCATCTCTGGAAATTATATGCAATTGGCACATACTCACTGGCACACAAGCACACACACACACACACACACACACACACACCAAATCCTTAAAAAAAAAGGTAACCATTAAAGTTATCTATTACTCTCATATAACTTTTGCTTTCCCCATGAGATATTAGAGATACCTCATGATTGGAACTTTCAATTTTGGACTTCAGAAGCATAAAACATAAATTTCTTTTCTTCGTAAATTTTGTGATTTAGAAGATCCTGTAATAAAACCACAAAAGAAATTTAAGTAATATGTAATATAAGCCTATTTCAATATAATATATCATTAGCAATCTAAACCACCTCCTTATGTTGATAACATAAAATATGTAAAATAAGCCAAGATACTATACTAATGGATTCTAAGTAGTTTTCAACAATACTGTTCCTTCATAACAGTATAATTCTTTCATTGTTGAGGATAGTTTTCACTATCCTGGTTTTTTTGTTATCCCAAATGAATTTGCAAATTGCTCTTTCTAACTTTATGAAGAATTGAGTTGGAATTTTGATGGGAATTGCACTGAATCTGTAGATTGCTTTGGGCAAGATGGCCATTTTACTACATTAATCCTGCCAATTCATGAACATGGGAGATCTTTCCATCTTCTGAGATCTTCTTCAATTTCTTTCTGCAGAAACTAGAAGTTCTTGTCATACAGATCTTGGTTAGAATCACACCAAGGTATTTCATATGATTTGTAACTATTGTGAAGGGTGTGAGTCCCTAATTTCTTTCTCAGCCTGTTTATCCATGTATTAGAGTAAGACTACTGATTTGTTTGAGTTAATTTTATATCCAGTCAATTTTCTGAAGCTCTTTATCAGGTTTATGAATTCTCTGGTGAAGTTTTGTGGTTACTTAAGTATCTGTAAAAAGTGATATTTTGACTTCTTCCTTTCCAATTTGTATCCCTTTGACCACCTTTTGTTGTTGAATTGCTCTNGCTAGGACTTCAAGTACTATAATGAATAGATAGGGAGAAAGTGGGGAGACTTGTCTAGTCCCTGATTTTAATGGGATTGTTTCAAGTTTCTCTCCANTNAGTTTCATGTTGGCTACTGGTTTGCTGTATATTGCTTTTACTATGTTTAGTTATGGACCTTCTTGATCTTTCCAATACTTTTACCTTAAAGAGGTGTTGAATTTTGTCAAATGCTTTCTCAGCATCTAATGGGATGTTGTTTGTTTGTTTGTTTGTTTGTTTGTTTTTTCATTGAATGTGTTTATATACTGGAATACGTTGATAGATTTCCGTATATTGAACATCCCTGCATTCCTGGGATAAAGCCTACTTGATTATGATGGATGATTGTTTTGATATGTTCTTGGATTCAGTTTGCAAGAATTTATTGAGTATTTTTGCATCGATATTCATAAGGGAAATTGGTCTGATGTTCTCTTTCCTATTTGGGTCTTTGTGTGGTTGAGGTATAAGCGTAATTGTGGCTTCATAGAAGGAACTAGGTAGTGTCTTTCTGTTTCTATTTTGTGGAATAGATTGAAGAGAACTGGTATTAGGTCTTCTTTGAAGGTCTGATGGAACTTTTCATTAAAATCATCTGATCCTGGTTTGTTTTTGTTTATTTGTTTGTTTGTAGTTTTTTTTTTTTTTTTTTGGTTTGGAGACTTTTAGTGACTACTGGTATCATTTTAGGGGTTATGGGACTGTTTGGATGGTTTATCTGATTCTGATTTAACTTTGGTACCTGGAATATGTCTAGAAAATTGTTCATTTCATCCAGATTTTCCAAGTTTTGTTGAGTATAGACTTTTGCAGTTGGATCTGATGATTTTTTTAATTTCCTCAGTTTCAGTTATTATGTCTCCCTTTTCAGTTCCCTGACCTCAAGCTGTACTATAGAGCAACAGTGATTTAAAAACTGCATGGTATTGGTACAGAGACAGGCAGGAAGATCAATGGAATAGAATTGAAGACCCATTAAAGAATCCATATGCCTATTGTCACTTGATCTTTGACAAAGGAGCTAAAACCATCCAGTGAAAAAAAGACAGCATTTTCAACAAATGGTGCTGGCACAACTGGCGGTTATCATGTAGAAGAATGCAAATTGATCCATTTGTATCTTCTTGTACAAAGCTCAAGTCCAAGTGGATCAAGGACCTCCACATAAAAGCAGATACAGTGAAACTAATAGTAAAGAAAGTGGGGAAAAGCCTCAAATATATGGACAAACAGGAAAATTTCCTGAACAGAACACCAATGGCTTATTCTCTAAGATCAAGAATTGACAAATGGGACCTCATAAAATTGCAAAGCTTCTATAAAGCAAAGTACACTGTCAATAGAACAAAATGGTAACCAACAGATTGGGAAAAGATCTTTACCAATCCTCCATTTTATAGACACCTAATATCCAATATATACAAAGAACTCAAGAAATTACACTCCAGAGAATCAAATATCCCTATTTAAAAATGGGGAACCGAGCTAAACAGAGAATTCTCAACTGAGGAAACTTGAATGGCTGAGAAGCCCCTAAAGAAATGTTCAACATCCTTAGTCATCAGGGAAGGGCAAATCAAAATGACCCTGAGAGTCCACCTTACACAGTCATGATAGCTAAGATCAAAAACTCATGTGACAGCAGATACTGGCAAGGATGTGGATAAAGAGGAACAGTCCACCACTGTTGGTGAGATTTCAAGCTGATGCAACCACTCTGGAAATTAGTCTGGTGGTTCCTCAGAAAATTGGACATAGTGCTACCTGAAGACCCAGCTTTACCATTCCTGGGCATATACCCAAAAGATGCACAAACATTTAACAAGGACACATTTTCCACTATGTTCATAGCAGTCTTATTTATAATAGCCAGAATCTGGAAAGAACCCTAATGTCCTTCAACAGAAGACTGGATACAGAATATGTGGAACATTTACACTATGAAGTACTACTCAGCTATTTAAAAACAATGAAGTGATGAAATTCTTTGGCAAGTGGATGGAAATAGAAAATATCATCCTGAGTGAGGTAGCCCAATCACAAAAGAACATACATGTTATGTACTCACTGATAAGTGGATATTAGTCCAAAAGCTCAGAATACCCAAGACACAATTCACAGACCACATTAAGCTCAAGAAAAAGGAAGACCAAAGTGTGGGTGCTTCTGTCCTTTTTAGAAGGGGTAACAAAATACCCTTGGGAGCAAATATGGAGACACAGTGTGGAGCACAGACTGAAAGAAAGGCTGTCAAATGACTGCTCCACCTGGGAATCCATCCGATATACAGCCACCAAATGCAGACAATATTGTGGATGCCAAGAAGTGCATGCTGACAGGAGCCTGATATAGCTGTCTCCTGAGAGGTTCTGCCAGAGTCTAACATATACAGAGGCATATGCTCACAGCCTACCATTTAACTGATATCAGGTTTCCCAATGGAGGAGTTAGAGAAAGGACTGAAGGAGCCAATGGGGTTTGAACCCCCATGGAAGAACAACAGTGTCAACCAACCAGAGCTCCCAGGGTCTAAACCACCAACCAAGGAGTACACATGGAGGGACCCATGGCTCCATCTATATATTGTAGCAGAGGATTGCCTTCTTGGGCATCAATGGGAGAAGAGGCCCTTGGTGCAGTGAAGGCTCGATGCCCCAGTGTAGGGAAATGCAAGGGAATGGTGGTGGGAATGGGTGGGTGGGTGAGGGCACACCCTCATAGAAGCAGGAGAAAGGGGGATGGGATAGGGGCTTTCCGGAGTGGAAATCAGGAAAGGGGATAACATTTGAAATGTAAATAAATAAAGTATCCAATAAAAAAAGAAAACATTATAATTAATATATTTTTAAAGAACAACTATTGCAAATAGAGAAAAATTAAACATTAGCTTACAGGTAAAGAATGTGTTTTATATGAGTGCAACCCTGGATATAATCCCAGAAAAAAAATAATTAATTAATTAATTAATGATCTAGCTAATATGTTAATTAATAAACGTCAATTTTAAGTATCATTTACATTATTCTACAGTGAAATATAGCATTTAAATCTTTGAGTAGATTGATTCACCATTGATGTTCTATGACTTTAATTTTTCTCTGTTATAACCTGGATATTCCTGCCTTTTAAATAATCTTTTTCTTATATTTGCTTCACTTTCTTCACCACTAATATGTTGAAGTATACAAGCTGAGATGGTAGAATAAGAAATGTTTGTATTGGTCACAGTTTTTTATTGTAACAAAATACCTGAGAAAATTCACTTGAAAGAAGAAATGTTTATTTCAGATTTTGGTTTTTTAGCTTTAATACCATGATCACAAGGCCCTGTTGTTTTGAGTTCTGGTGACACAGTACAAGATGCCAAAAGTGTATTGCCAAATGTACTGTTTATCTCAGAGTAGTCTGGAAAAGGAGAGGCCAAGGTCCCAAGATGTCTATCAAAGGTGCTACTCAATTGACCTCACTTCCTTTCCCTTCCGCCATTCTTTATTGTCCCAGAACCTTCTAATAAAACCACTATTCTAGCATGACTGTGTGTTCACAAAAGCATAAATGAGCACCCAAAGCATAACACTAGAGAAGAAAATGGTGAGACCACAGAAGCACACTGTGCATGAGGAACTTACCTGGCCCGTTTGTCACCTTAGACAAATCATAATATGTAAACATGTCTACTATTTTGATACTGCTTAAAACTTAATCACATGTTTACTTAATTACTTTTGAAAACAGAAACATTTAAATCTATTGTTCAATTCACAGCTGTTAAAATTAAGCCTGTAAGACATCTGCATAATCCTATTTTTTTAATTACTTATCAGTCAAAATGAAGTCATTCATCTAGGGACGAAATTAATTCCTATTTGGCCTCAGACTAAGGAAAAACATTTGGCAATGTTAAAGCAAGAGGCCCAATACTTGCTTAGAAAGCAATCAAGGTCATTATAGAGGCAGAAAAGCCTGAAAACCAATAGAAGAAAACAAATCCTAACGTTCCAATTGTTGAGGCTCAGGAAGTCGCTTAGGAAATTATTTTTTAAGGTTTGATAAAGAACGCCAATTAAATAGGACTTTAAACTTGTGACAAGGTCACAGAGCCTCCCTGTCATTTGTTTCAGGCCTCCAGACATGTCCCTCACTGCTTTGATATTCATGAACATCATAAATACATAACACAGTCATGAGATACCTCAAAGACTCGCATTGCTTCTGAGCCATGCAGGGTTCATGCAGCAGGTGCGAATTGATGAAGTGCTCTAGGCCAGGCTTAAGCACCTCCATGGAAAGGCAGTTTGAGCTAGCTGCTGTGTGATTGTCAGTACTCCTCAGCTCAAATCAATCAGAATCTCCCTACTGTGTCTTAGAGGGGAGCATTTCTGCATTTGTCATTTGATTTTTTTTTTCACATTAAAACTGAGAAGGACAGTTAGAGACAGCACTGTTTTGTTTAAACAAAGCTGATGAGGCCACTTGGGCCTGTTGAAGGAATTTCAGAAAGTGGTCCTTTGCCATTCTGGACAGTTACTTGTGAACTTGAGACTGAAGGAAAGGAAGCTGTGCTTTCTGGAAGTCAGTCTACCCACTTAGAATAAGAACCAGGATTAACTCAAAGACATCTGTTTGCCCAGGACAATGGCTCTATAATACCCCCAGCATGTTAGAAACATGTGTATTGGGTCCCAGACAGCATCAAATAGTAGTCAGAGGACTATGAACCTAGAGTTATTGTTTGCACATATAATTAAATCACTAATCAGATTTTTAATTATTTTACAATTATTGTTTTCCGTTTATCTCTGTCAAAAGCTATTTGCTCAGCTTTTCTCAGAAACATAGCCTACTTCTTTCTACTTATTTCCCTCCTACTAACTTCATTTTTAATATTTAACATCTTTTCAATATCACCATGATTAGATAGATCTGTGATAATAAGCAAAAGAAACTCAGTCCAGCCCCATTTGGAACTGAAGTTGAAGATGCTTTACCCTGACTGGCATGAACCTGTATGTACTTAAGGGATTTTAAACATAATAAACATGTATACTAGAATACAAAACACATTTTTCTGTAGAAGACTAGATAGTCAACAGAGATTTTTAAATGACTGTCTGGATCAAAACTATAAATACTGCTATGGAACATGAAAACAAACAGGTTCATCGGGGAGTGGAAATGGCTTCATTCAATAAAGCTTATTTACAGAAGTAGTCATTAGTTGCAGAGACAAAGTTTGGAGCTAAGTCGAAAAGCTGGACCATCCAGAGACTGCCCCACCCGAGCGAGGGTCCATCCCATAATCAGACACCGAACGCACACACTATTGCATATGCCAGCAAGATTTTGCAGAAAGGACCCTGATATAGCTGTCCCCCTATGCCAG
Source organism: Mus pahari (assembly GCF_900095145.1). NCBI lineage: Eukaryota > Metazoa > Chordata > Mammalia > Rodentia > Muridae > Mus > Mus pahari. The sequence continues at coordinate 43,544,649 of NC_034595.1, read as the reverse complement.
TGCCTAGCAAATACAGAAGTGGATGCTCACAGTCATCTATAAAATGGAACAAGGGCCCCTAATAGAGGAGCTAGAGAAAGTACCCAAGGACCTGAAGAGGTCTGCAACCCTATAGGTGGAACAACAACATGAACTAATCAGTACCCCCAGAGCTCGTGTATCTAGCTGCATATGCAGCAGAAGATGGCCTAATCAGCCATCATTGGGAAGAGAGGCTCCTTGGTCTTGTAAACTTTATATGCCCTAGTACAGGGGAACGCCAGGGTCAAGAAGTTGGAGTGAGTGGGTAGGGGAGCAGGGCTGGGGGGGGNGTATAGGGGACTTTGGGGATAGCATTTGAAATGTAAGTGAAGAAAATATCCAATAAAATAATTACAAAACAAAACAAAAACCAGAAGTAGTCACTAGACTGAATTTGCCCAAGTGGCTAGTCAAAACCCTGTTTAATCAACCTATTAAAAACAAAGGTAGTAGTTTTCATTCCTCCACCAACTGCCAATCCAAACAAAGATGGTGAAGTAGTCATCCCCAGTCAGTCCATGAGATTCACATTAGCTGCCGGGAACCAAAAGAAGGAACTCAGATCTTGTGGATTCAGAGTATAACACCTACCTTGAAACAGATTCTAAGGGTCCACAGACTCATATTCTTATGTGAAGTACTCCACCGAGGTAATCCAAGGCTGCACTGTCCCAGGTGGATGAGCCACACAAATTCAAGGACTGGGTAACAAAAGGACCTTAAGAAGATAAAACCTGTCCACCATGCGTATTGTCCTACATTTGCCATCCAGGTATGTTTGGCCTTTTTCTCTTCTCTGTTCTTTTCTGAAGTCAGTGAACCCTTACTTACTGTATCAACAGGGTTCGCTTGTCCTCTGGCTTCTGCTCAGGTTAGAGAAAGGAAAGTTCGAGAGCAGTAGATCAGTAAGTAGATGTCATGGAATTCCATCCATGTTCCAGCTTTGGCGCAAGTTCAGGAAGGGGTTTCATCCATAACACGACACAGACAAGAACTCACCTAGAATTCTTCTGAACTCTTCGCTGTCAGTCACCAGGAAGCCTTTGTTTGTATCCAGCCTATGGTTCTTTAATGTAGTGGATCCTGCCAGTTTCCAGAAATCCTGATTATACTTGCTCAAGAAATAAAGAATGAAAATAGTATCGTTGTCATTTATATATATATATATATATATATATGTAATATTTGAACATTATATTTAACATAAAAAGTTGTCAGAAGCAAGGTAACACAAGATGAGCCAGACACAGAGGAACAATAGCCAAAGGAGCACACTGAAAATCCATATCCTGGTATCAACAGAAATAAAAAAAAAAATCTATTCTTACAGTGTATGGAGGTTTCAGCTCAGAAATGCTGCATGTGGTGGGAAAGAAAATAATATACACCTAGCAAAGTTAAATAAGATTTCATTATAGTAAACAAAACCTAATGTATTCAAACCTTGCACAGAAGGAATTCAAACATAGAAACTGAGGTACTATGTATTACCAAGAGTGATAAAATAGTTTCTAAAACCCAAGATCCTACTGAAGGATGGCTCAGGTAAAGATAAGAATTAATCTGTTAAACATAACAAGTGCCTATTATTACTTTTAGGGTGACATAATAGGAAAAGGGAACTTCCTTGTTTATAAAAATATGTATTTTTATGCATACCAACAAGAAAGACCAGGAGAATTAGGAATAGGAAAATAATTACTAAACATAGAAGACTACAATTAACCTAAACCAAAATATTTTAGTAATTTCATTAAACATAAATTATCTCCATGCTTTAGTTAAAATGCAGTGTTTGTTCTCTTGGGATTTGTTAAATGATAAATAGTTACAAACCTTTTTAATCTATACAATCAAAATAAGAATTTACAAAAATTTTAAAGGAAACTGCTGAAAGAAAAGTTTAACAAAAAATATCTAATCTAATTGCAGTAATGTTAATAAACGCAAGTGTAAGGTACAGAAAAATAAAGAGAAATAGTTGTTGTATAAGAATAAATGTGTTACATTCAACAGAAATATATGTTGTCAAACTCAGAGTTTTACAGTACAACTAAGCTAATGCAGACAGTGTGATAAGATAACAGAGACATTAGTAGACAAATTGCCAGAATATAGAGCAGAGAAAAAGACACAGATCCCGACACATCATGATGACAAAGAATGACAAAGAATGACAAAGAAAACACTTCAAAAATTATCCCAAGACATTCAGACACACACATGAACAGAGATAAATTAATTCTCAATCTTGTTCCACACACAAAACTATTCCAGGTGAATCACATGATGCAATGTGAAAAATATAAGCAATGATAACAGTAAAATAATGTTTAAAAAATATAATATAAAATATCTCTATGACCTTCAGGCATGGAAAGTTTTTAAAATGTATTCTCCTAAAATAAACAATTTCTTTTTTGAAAAGTAATTTATTGTGGGGCATGTGGGTGGGGTGCAGATACTCACATGTGGACTTCAGAAGGTAATGTCTGGGAGTCAATTGTCTCCTGATACTTTGGAAGCTCCAAAGAAAAACCCACATTGTCCGGCCTGGGCACAAATGCTGTTACCACCTGGGACATCTCTCCAGCACAGGAATTTCTCCTTTTAAAACAATACTTTTAAGTATTGCAAATCAAGCCAAAATGAGGAAATATATTTTCAAGAACTAAACCCAACTATGTAGTATTGAAAATTTATAAGGAATTAGATTAGATAGATAGATAGATAGATAGATAGATAGATAGATAGATAGATAGATGATGGAGGAATTAACTCAATAGAAAAATAAGCAAAGAAAGAAAAAAGCTTACTTGTAGAGACATGTCATAAAAAGCTAAAGTAAAATATGATAGAAGAAAATGGTTTAGTGGTACCAACTTGAGCTTACTTACTAACCCTGTACATCCTTTCTATACTTCAATACATTAAAAGTCTTAAGGTTTCTATTACCAGAGATTTTTATATATTATTGGTTTTGTGTGAAACGGCATAATTCTGTAAAATTATTGTTATTAGTTCATTATGATTGAGGTTGGCCTTTGCTGTACAGCACATAGTCGTAGTGTAGATGCATGGCACTGGCAACCTTGAAAAGATGTTAGAATGGAAAGACATCATAGTCCTATGGACATTCTGGACTTTACCCACTGCACCTGAGCTGTAACAGGTTCGCCATGAATCTGCCACTTGCTAAGATTGAAGAAACACTGGCATTCACATGGTGGGGCCAGTTTCACATATAAGACACACTTTTTTATTATCCATGAACAGCATCATTAACATTAGCAAAAACTGAGAACAATAACATCAATATTATCTATAATTAATAATAAAACAATGAATTTACTGTTTTTATTAAATAGAATTAATAATTGAGAACAAAAGTACATTCCAACCAGAGACCACAAAATCATGAATCTTAAAATTAAAATAAGTTACATTTATAAAATTGAGTTTGCATGTGAAGAAGAATAAAGGGGAAGGGCAAAATTTAATCATGGAAAAACTTGGTCTAAATTGGTTGGTAATGTATTGAAGACCTGAAGATGTCCTTTGATTACTGTGTCTGATGCTCACACTTGAGAACTCTTTCCTGTTTAATATGGGTAGGATCCATAAATTTCCATCAAAGACTATGGTGGAGTAAGCATAGGGGATGTGCCCAATCATGTGGATTCCAGTATCACTTTTTACCAGGAAGTTAAATATAGATATCTATACTATCTATACTACATTTTCCAAAACTCATTAAAAGAAAGGATTTAGAATCTCTATACCCCCAAAATGTTTGAGGACAACGATGTATTCACTGTGGTATAATATTTCTTTTTTTTTTCTGGGTCCTCTTTATATATGTTGTAGTTGTTATCTTGGTGTTCTTGTGGGATTACAAACAGTGGGAGTGAGAGCTGGTTCTGACCTTTTTGCCTGCTTTCGGGACTCTTTTCCTCTTAATAGGTTGCTTCAGGCAGCCTTGATATGAGAGTATACACTTAGTCTTATTTTTTTGTTACTTTCATTTTTTTCAGTCCAGTCATTGCCCCCTCTCAGTGTATCCCCCCACATTTCCTCATCCTCTCCCCTGTCCTCAAGAAGATGTTCCCCTGTCCCTGCCAGGCCTCCCCACTTCCTGGGGCCTCAAGGGTTAGGTGCTTCCTCTCCCAGTGAGGCCAGACCAGGTAGAATTTCTAGGGCATGAAAGTGTTTTTGTTTTTGTTTCTTAACCTATGTGGTAGCAACAAAATACAATTTTTCACACCAATATTATTTTATGCATTTTTCTGTGTCCATGGAAATCCACAAGAAAATAAACATTTTAGAATTCTCCCTGGCGGAATTGAATCTCTGAGCTGAGACGAACTCAGAGAGTACCTGAAGGTTTCATTTACCTCTCCTATACTGTGTTACCATTTATTGCACTGCAGTACATCTACTACATTTTAACATCACCATCCTTTCTAGTCTATTCTGATTCTTCTCAGAGGAAGACTTGAGAACATTTAACAGTTAAAGCGATACTCCTGAGGATCAAGCTGGCTTTGGGGTAGGGAAGGAAGAAAATGCACCTAGGATAAATATGTCCATTTAGGAATGGAAAAAGTATCGATCATGCACACATACAAAAGAATGAAATCCCTACTCAAAAGTTCCTCAAGGAGCTTTTCCAGTTAAGGTGATTCTTTACATTATAATTATCCTAATTTTCTAATGAAAGAGAAGAAAGCATAGAAAGAAAGAAGTTTCTAGAAGTCAGATTTTCACCAGATAAATTTTAAATCTTGAGTTCAAGTCTTCAAATTAAAAATGAAAAACATCAGGCAGAATTGAGCAAGCAAGCCATTCAAGCTGTTTTGAGGTGAACTTGGTAGTGATTTCTTCTGATTCCTCATAGTCTTTGAATTACATAATGAAACCCATCAGACCAACACAAATGTGATGACCATGGTCATGTCAAACATAACCAACAATTACTGGCAGATAAGTATCTCGATGGCTTTCCTAGACATTTTTCTTTTGTAAAGAAGTTGAAAGGATAAGAGAGTCAGAGCAGCTAAATGATGAGTGTGTGAGAAAGCTTCAGTGCAGTCAAAATGAATTAATGAGGTTTGATTTCTCATCTTCAACCAAATAGTCAAGACAGGTTGGGAAGGTTAAGTACATAGGAACAGAAAGCTCTTTCAGATGAAAGTCTCTTATGCAGTGTCCTAGTGATTGGGTTCCCACAGGAAGAGTCTGAGCCTGAGAGATGGAGAACAGGCAGCTGAGATGACATCAACATTTCCTTCTTTGGGGTCTCAGTTTCCTCATTTATGACTTAAGGGACATACACTGGTTGAAACCCTTTGGGGAAATAATATCAAATAATATTGCACACACAAAAACATGTATAAGGTATTCTGTTATTTAGAATCTCTAATATACTTTTGTAACCTTCTTAAATTAATTTTGGCTTAATAACCTGAAAAGGGGAGATTGTTCTAAGTCACTGCAAATTGTACTCCAGAACATCTTAAATACAGTTCATTTGAAACCGTAAAACTATGAAGATAGCCCAAAATTACTGGCCCTCTTCCTGAAAGCAAGAAGGAAGTATTTTCACTTGGAAATGTTTTCTGACATTATTGCAAGCACAAGTCAAGCCTGACATTATATGAAGCAACAACTCTCCAGGTAAAAACATCCCTTCTTCATTAAGTGGACCATGAATCAGTGTTAGCCCAGGCTGTTCCATCCCACTGAGTTTGAACACCCAGCAGCTTCCAGAATCGCCAAACCATCAAGCAAGCAGACAATTCGCTTTAAGCTGATTCAAGTGCTGAGGAGCAGTGAGCTAGAACTTTTCCCCCAAATCTGGAGTTCAGTGATTTTCAAATTTTATTCTTCTTAAGAAAAATAACTCCAACTCTATATTGCTTCTTCTAAACGTCTTTTTAAAAGACATTTCAAATTTGAGCAACTTTTTATTCTTTGCTGATTTTATTTTCTGCTTGATTCTAACACACATATTAGAATAGTAATTGGAACATGTGTTTCTTATCTATCTAAACATTTTAAACATACATATTTGAAAATAAATTTTATGTGAATAAGATTGTAAAGGTTAACAGGTGATAATGGGTTAGTTCAATCAGTAAAGTATATCAAAGATATAATGCTTAGAAATCAAACATCCAGTTACTACCCTGGGGCATGATCGAATGATGCAATGAAAGGAATTGGAGAGGGAAAGGGAGAAGGGCAGCAAAGAAGCCGGCAGGAAGTGGGGAACCAACCATGAAAAGGGCAGGAAAGAGGGAAGAGGAAACATATGGAGAGAGAGAGAGAGAGAGAGAGAGAGAGAGAGAGAGAGAGAGAGAGAGAGAGAGAGAGATATTTTTAAGGATAGGATTTAATAGAATGTAATTAATACAGGAAGATAAATTAGGCATGATTATAAGATAATATTGCACAAGTGGGGAGTGGTTATTAGAAAGAAAACTAGAAACAATAACATTTTAAGAACTTCCTTCCCGGCCAGCTTAAAAATTTAGCTGAGGAACAAACATCACACTAAGTTGTACAACTTTCAACTTTGCTGGTTATCACCACCAATATTTTCTCCTGTAATGGATACAAAAACACTGTCAATTTAATTTGTAGCCACATGCTTAGTGACATGAGATACAGATGTGAGTTTTCTTTCCTTTTTTTCTTTTGATTAGGTTCTTTTTATTTTTTATTAGATATTTTCTTTATTTTCATTTCAAATGTTGTCTCCTTTCCTGGTTTCCCCTCCAAAACTCCCTATGCCCTCCCCCTCCCACTGCTCACCAACCCACAAACTTGCTTCCTGGCCCTGGCATTACCAAATACTGGAGCATAGAACCTTCACAGAACCAAGGGCCTCTCCTCCCACTAATGACCAACTAGGCCATCCTCTGCTACATATGCAGCTAGAGCCATGAGGCCCACCACATGTTTTCTTTGGTTTGTGGTTTAGTCCCAGGAAACTCTGGGGGTACCTGTTAGTTCATATTGATGTTCCTCCTATGGGGCTACAAAACCCTTCATCTCCTTGAGTCCTTTCTTTAGTTCCTTCATTGGGGACCCTGTGCTTCATCAAATGTGAGCATCCATTTCTGTATTTGTCAGGCACTGGCAGAGCCTCACAGGAGACAACTATATCAGGTTCCTGTCAGTAAGCATCCACAATAGTGTCTAGGTTTGGTGGTTTTATATGGGATGGATCTCCAGGTGAGGCAGTCTATGGATGGTCATTCCTTCAGTCACTGATCCATACATTGTCTCTGTAACTCCTTCCATGTGTATTTTGTTTCCCCTTGTAAGAAGAATTAAAGTATCCATACTTTGGTCTTCCTTCTTCTTGAGTTTCATGTGTTTTGAAAAGTGTATCTTGGGTATTTTGAGCTTCTGGGCTAATATCCAATAGAGGAGTAATACCCAATATATACAAAGAACTAAAGAAGTTGACTCCAGAGAAACAAATAATCCTATTAAAAATGGGGTACAGAGCTAAACAAAGAATTCTCAGTTGAGGAATACCAAATGGCTGAAAAGCATCTAAAAAAAAAAAAATTGTTCAACATCCTTGGTCATCAGGGAAATGAAAATCAAATCAACTCTGAGATTCCACCTCACACCTATCAGAATAGCTAAGATCAAAAACTCAGGTGCTAGCAGATGCTGGCGAGGATGTGGAGAAAGAGGAACGTTCCTCCATTGCTGGTGGGATTGCAAGCTGGTACAACCACTCTGGAAATCAGTTTGACAGTTCTTCAAAAATTTGGACCAGAGGATCTAGTGATACCACTCCTATGCATATACTCAGAAGATTTTCCAACATGTAATAAGGATACATGTTCCACTATATTCATAGCTGCCTTATTTATAATACCCAGAAGGTGGAAAGAACCCAGATGTCCCTCAACAGAGGAATGGATACAGAAAATGTGGTACATTTACACAACGGAGCTATTAAAAATTTAAAAACTCAGCAATTAAAAACAATAGATTAATGAAATTCTTAGGCAAATGGATGGATCTGGAAGATATCATCCTCAGTGAGTTAACCCAATCACAAAAGCACACACGTGATATGAGCTCACTGATAGATGTGAATTTTCTAATTATAATAGATAAAAATTCCAGGTAAGATTCAAAAGCTGACTCATGACAGGATGCTAACTATTCACACACCAGGTTGATCTTAAGGACTTAGGAATATTAAGAGTCTGGGAGACTTACAATCCCAACATTGAGTGGAACTGAGTGGGATGAGAGGTTATTATCAAAATTTATTGCAAGGAAAGAATTTAAATGATGACGTACAAAGAGTAAATTAGTCCAACATCATTAGAAAATAATTCAGCATTATTTATATATGCTTTTAGATGTGAATGTTTCCTTAGATACGGCAATTGCTCTCCTCGAAAGCCATCAGGTATACTGCCATGGATGTAACTGAGAGACTCATTTGCTTCATGATCACCTCTAGTAAAGGCATAGGAGTTCTTTCAGGGCTGAGTGAAGACATTTGAATATTCACTATGGCTTTCTGTACTTGTTAAGTTAATTTTTGTGTGTAAACCACTATTTGCAATAAACAATTTTGACTATAATTTATTTTTAAAAATATTTTTATTGATAATAGATTCTTCTCAGAGTCTGCCCTTCCATCTCAAGGAGCCCTATGGGACCTCAAGGGCACCCTGCTTCCCTGTGGAGGCCTGTGGGACCCCAAGCATCCCCAGGTTGGAAATCTGTCCCACCAATCAATCCCCTTACAGTCTGGTCTCCTGAAAAACAGGAAATTAGTTGTTCACAATTCCTGACCTCCAGTAGCCCACCTGGCATTCAATCCCAAGGAGCCTTCCAGGATTTCAAATACACTCTGCTTCCCATGAAGGCCTGTGGGGCCCCAAGAATACTTAGCTTAGAAACCAATCCCACCAATCCTCTTGCATTCTGGTCCACTGGAGCACAGTTTGGCAGAGAGGCCTGTAGGGACCTCAAGAACCACCAGCTTGGAGCATTCCCCCATCAATCCCTTGCCAGTGCGGTCTATATATGACACAGACTGTCAGGTTCCCTGACCTTCATTGGCCCCAAACTATCCCAGCTTCTCTAAGAAGTCCCACCTTCGTCAGGATCATCCAGCCAACACCAAGGAAAACCAGATGCCTAAAGAAAGCTTAAGAACACAATTAACAAGACCTAGGGCAATATGATACCATCAGAGCCCAACTATCCAGCTAAAGAAAGACTAACCTAAAGAAACTGAAGCACAAGAAGATTGATCTTAAATCCAGTCTTATAAAGATAATAAAGCCCTTTAAAGAGGAAACAAATAATCCTTTAAAGAAGTATAGAAAAATACATTCAAATAGGCAGAGGCATAAAAATAAAAAATAAATATAAAGAAATACAGAAAAATAAAATCAAACAGGTACAGGCTATGAATAAAACTGTCTGAGATGTGAAAAGCAAAATAGAAGCAATAAAGAAAACACAAACTGAAGCAATCCTGGAGATGGAAAACCTAGGAAAGAGAACAGGAACTACAAATGTAAGCATCACCAACTGAATACAAGAAGTAGAAGAGAGAATCTCAGGCATAGAAATTATTGCAGAAGAAACTGATTCATCAGTCAAAGAAAATGCATAATATAAAAATTTCATGACACAAAACATCCAGGAAATTTGGGACACTATAAAACAACCAAACCTTAAAATAACAGGAATAGAAGAGAAGAGACCCAGCTCAAAAGTTCAGAAAGCATCTTCAACAAAATCATAGAAGAAAATTCCCCTAACCTGAAGAAAAAAAAAAAAAAATATATATATATATATATATATATATATATATATATATATATATATATATATATATATATATATATATCAAGCTTAATGAACACCACACACATTGGACTAGAAAAGAAAATCCTACCACCATGTAATAATCAAAACCCTTAATGTACACGTAAAACAAAGATTATTAAAGTTACCAGGAAAAATGTTCAAGTAACATATAAAGGCAGACCTACAAGAATTACATGTGAAAAAAGAATAAATAAATAACTACTCAGATATTGTGCCATAAAGCTTGTTTAAATATAAAAAGAATTATGTGTGACTTTTCAGCAGAGACCCTAAAAGCTAGAAGAGAATGGGCATATGTCTTGGAGATTATAAGAGACCACAGATGTAAGCTCCAACTACTATAACCAGCAAAATTTTCAGTCATCATACACAGAGAAACTAAGATATTCCATGACAAACCAAATTTAAACAATATCTTTCCAATAACCCAGCCTTACAAAGGATACTAGAAAGAAAACTTCAACCAATGAGGCCAACTACAATCAAGGAAACACAAGAGATAAATAATTTTACACAAATAAAACCAATAGAAGAGAAATATTGCCACATATCTGCATGCACTGTCATGCATTCACACAGAGAGAGAGAGAGAAAAAAAAAGAGAGAGAGAGAGATGTGCACATATGCACATACACACACCACCACCATCAAAATAACAGAAATTAACAATCATTGGTCATTAATATCACTCAATATCATTGGAATCAATTTCCCAATTAAAAAAAAAAAACAGATAACACAATGGATGCTTAAATAGAATCCATCTTTCTGCTATATTCCCAGGAGCACAACTCAGCAGCAAAGACAGACATTACCCTCAGAGTAAAGGGCTCAAGAAAGGTGTTCTAAGCAAATGTATCCAAGAAACAAGCTGGAGTAGCCATTCTAATATCTAATAAAATAGACTTTTAACCAAAAATAATCAAAAGAGATGGGAAATACACTTCATACTCAACAAAGAAAAAAATCTGTCAAAAGGACATCTTAATTCTGAACATCTATGTCTCAAATGCAAGGACATTCACATTTGTAATTGAAATATTATTAAAGCTCAAATCACAAATTGAGTCCCACACATTAATAGTGGGACACTTCAATGCCTCACTTTCACCAATAGAGAGGTCATGGAAACAAAAACTGAATATAACAAACATTATGAATCAAATGGACCTAACAGATATTTATAGAATAGTTTACTCAAACACAAAATAATATATCTTCTTCTCAGCACCTCAAGGAACCTTCTCCAAAACTGACCAGGTAATCACAAAGCAAGCCTCAGCAGATACAATAACAATGAAATAACCCCCTACATCTTATCAAACCACCATGGTTAAAGCTGGACTTCAACAATCACAGGAACAACAGAAAGTCTAGGTACTCATGGAAACTGAACAACTCTACCCAAAGATCCTTTTGCCAGGGAAGAAAGAAATAAATTAAAGACTTTCTAGAATGTATTCAACATACTCAAACTTATGAGACACAATGAAAGCAGTGCTAAGAGGAAAGTTTACAGCACTAATTGCTTTCAAAAAGAAATTAGAGAATTCTCACATGAACAAATTAAGAGTACACCTAAAATATCTAGAAAAAAAACAAGAAGGAAACATTCCTAAGAGGAGTAGATGGCATGAAATAATGGAACTCGAGGCTGAAATCAATCAATCAGAAACAGAATAAAATGAACAAAACCAAGAGCCAGTTCTTTGCAAAAATCAAGGAGATAGACAAACCCTTAGGCAAACTAACTAAAAGCCAGAGAGACAGTATCTAAATTAACAAAATCAGAAATGAAAAGGGAGACATAGCAATGGACACTGAGAAAATTAAAAAAAAAAAAAATCATTATGCCTTACTTCAAAAAGCTGTTCTCCATAAAATTGGGAAATCTAAATGAAATGGACAACTTTCTAGACAGATACAAATTATCAAAGTTAAATCAAGATCAGGTAAACTGTCTAATTAGTCCTATGAAACCTAAGGAAATAAAACTACTCATTAAAAGTCTCCCAATTAAAGGAGACCCAAGGCCAGGTAGTTTTAGAACAAAATTCTACCAGATTTCAAATAAGATCAAATGCGATAATCCTCAAACTATTCCACAAAATAAAAACTAAAGGAATATTGCCAAACTCATTTTATGAGACCACTGTTACCCTAGTTCCTAAACCACAAAAAGACTCAACAAAGAGAATTTAACAACAATCTTACTCATGAAACATTGATGCAAAAATACTTAATAAAATACTTGCATTGCATTGAAGAATACAGCAAAGACACCATCTACAATTATCAAGTCAACTTCATCTCAGGGATGTAGGGGTGGATCAATATATGAAAATCTATCAATTTAATCCTCTGTATAAACAAACTTAAAGAAAAAAAAAACACGATCATCTCATTAGATGCTGAAAATCCTTTGACAAAATCCAACACACCTTTCATGTTAAAAGTCTTGGAGAGATCATGGATACAATGCACAAACATAAACATAATAAAGGTAATATACAGCAAGCCAATAGCCAACATCAAGGTAAATGGAGATAAACATAAAGCAGTTATCTAAAACCAGGAGCAAGACAAGTCTATCCCCTCTCTCCCTAGCTCTTCAATACATTACATTCTAACTAGAGCAATAATACAACTAAAGGAGATCAAGGAATACAAATTGGAAAGGAAGAAATGAAAGTATATCTATTTGCATGTAATATGATAGTATACATAACTTATCTCAAAAATTCTAGAGGAGAACTCCTACAGATGATAAATACCTTCAACAAAGTGGGTGGATACAAAGTTGACTCAAAGAAATTAATAACCCTCCTTTATTAAAATGATAAATGGGCTGAGAAAGAAGGTAGGAAGAGAACACCCTTTAAAATAGCCATAAATAATATAAAATATCTTGGAGTAACTCTAACCAAGCAGGTGAAAGATCTGTATAACAAGAACTTCAAGTCCCTGAAGAAAAAAATCGAGGAAGTTATCAGAAGATGGAAAGATCTCCCATGCTCATGGATAGTTAGGATTAACATAGTTAAAATGGCCCAACTTACCAAAAGATGAAATTCAGTGATGAATTCATAAGATGAATTGAGTGTAATTACCAGAAAAATTCCAATGCAATTCATTACAAATTGTGAAAAAAAAATCTCAACTTCATATGGAAAAACAAAAAACCCAAGAGAGCTAAAAACAATCCTGAACAATAAAAGAACTTCTGGAGTTATCACCATCTGGGACTTTAAGCTGTACTCCAGTTCAGTAGTAATAAAATCTACATGGTATTGCATGGTATTGGTATAGAAACAAATAGGTTGATCAATGGATTCAGATCTAAGACTTAGAAGTAAATCCACACACTTAAAGACACGTGTTATTTTGCCAAAAGCCAAAATCATACAATTGAAAAAAGGAAAGTATCTTCAACAATGGTACTGGTCTAACTGGATGTTTGCATGTAGAAGAATGACCATAGATCCATTTTTATCATCATGGGCAAAATTCAAGACCAAATAGATCAAAGAAGTCAATATAAAACCAGATACACTAAATCTAATAGAACAGAAATTAGGGAATAGCCTTGAATGCATTGCTAAAGGAGACAACGTCATGAATAGAACAACAATGGCTCAGGCACTAAGATCAACAATTAGTAAATAGAACCTCATGAAACTGAAAAGCTTCTGTAGGTCAAAGGACACCATCAATAGGACAAAAGGAAAATAGGACAATAGGCCAGATTGGGAAAGGATCTTCACAAATTCTACATCTGAAATAAGATCACTATTCACAATATATAAAGAACTCAAGTAGTTAGAGACCAATAAACCACATAACACAATTAAGAAATGGGGTACGGAGCTAAACAGAGAATTCCCACCAGAAGAATCTCGAATGACTGTGGAGCACCTCACATAAAAAGGTGTGGGGAAAGACAGGAGAGATGCCTAGATGGCCATGAAACTGAATAGAAATATTCAACTGACAAGAGTGAAGAGGCAGGTGTGTGTGTGTGTGTGTGTGTGTGTGTGTGTGTGTGTGTGTGTGTTTGTCTGCATCCAAATGCATCTCCCAGATTAGACAAAGACCTGGGATAAAGAAGGTGCCCAAGAAACAAGAGTGACCTTTGCTGTGACTCACTACACTGGGAATTTGGAACCTGAAGAGGCCACCCCTGTAGCTACACAGGAACCCCAGTGAAGTGATAGAGACACCAACCTACCTACAAAATTTTCAACCCCAAATTTATCCTGTCTACAAGTAATGCAGGCAGGGTGAAGCAGAGACTGAAGGAATGGGCAACTAATAATCAGCTCAACTTGAGACCCATCTCATGGACAATCATCAATCCCTGACACTGTTAATGATATTCTGTTAAGCTTGCAGATAGGAGCATGTTGTCCTCTGAGAGGTTCCACCCAGCAATTGAGTCAGACATATACAGACACCCACAAAGAGTGGATGGAGTTTGGGGACTCTTATGGAACAATAGGATGAAGGATTGCTGCCCAAAAGGGGATAAGAACTCCATAGGAAAACCAACAGAGTCAACTAACATGAACCCTTGGGGTTATCAGCGTCTGAACCTCTAACCAAAGACTGAACCTAAGCCTCTCAGCTCGTATGTAGCAGATGCTCAGTTTCACCTTCATGTGGGTACTGAACAACTGGTAGAGGAGCATTGCAAAGCTGATGCTGGATATGTCCTTCTAGCTGGACTGCCATGTATGGCCATAGTGGGAGAGGAGGTGCCTAGCCTTACAGAGACTCAAAGTGCATGTTTGGGGGGCATTGGGGGGGGCATGAGCTCACAGGAGAAGCAGAGGGGGACAGTGAGTGGAATACAAAGCAAATAAATCAAAAAAATAAATTAAGTTAATTTTTTTTTTCAAAAAATGTTCAACATCCTTGGTCATCAGAGAAATGCAAATCAAAACAACTCTGAGATGTCATCAAAATGGCTAAGATCAAAAAGTCAAGGGATAACAGCACATGGTAGTGAGAATGTGAATAAGAGTAACACTCCTCCAATGCTAGTGAGAGTGCAAACATGTATACAACCACTCAGGAAATTAATTTGGTGATTTTTCAAGAAAAAAATGGGAATAGTTCCATTTCAAGACCAGCTATACCACTTTTGGGCACATAGTCAACCAAAAGATGCTGTATCATACCACAAGTACACTTGTTCCATTATGTTCATAGGAGCTTTATTTGTAATAGCCAGAAACTGGAAATAACCTTGATGTCCCTTAGCTGAGGAATTGATTTTAAAATTGTGATTTATTCAAACCATGAAATATTATACAGCTATTAAAAAAAAAAAAAAAAGACAAAGTGAAGTTTGCAGACAAATGGGTGGGAACAGGAAATATCCTGTGTTAGGTAACCCAGACCCAAAAGGATATGCATGGTATGTATTCACTTATAAGTGGATGTTAGTCATAAAGTACAGGTTAACTATGTGATAATCAACAGACCCAAAGAATCCAAGTAATAA
This sequence comes from Mus pahari, assembly GCF_900095145.1. Lineage (NCBI taxonomy): Eukaryota > Metazoa > Chordata > Mammalia > Rodentia > Muridae > Mus > Mus pahari. The sequence continues at coordinate 43,529,234 of NC_034595.1, read as the reverse complement.
GGAAGGCCCAAAAAAGGAGGGTGAAACTTCTTCAAAAGGGAAAATAAAATAGATATTAGAAGGGGAGGGAGGGAGAGAACAAGTTTGGAGAGCAGATGGGGAGGGGAGAAGAATGGGGGTGGATTAGATGTAGGGAGAGCAGGGAAGAGAGAATGAAAGTTGGTGGTAGGTTTGGGGCAATCACTAGGACAAGCCAGAGTCCTGGGATGGAGGGAAGCCACTGGGAGCCTATGAAAATCACTCTAGTTGAGACTTCTAGCAGTGGGAGATTTGGATCCTGAATTGGTCAATTCCTGTTGCCAGAACAACTCCCAGTGGAGGGATAAGGACAAAACCCATCCAGAAAACTTTGAACTAAATGTGTCCTGCCTACAAGGTGTGCAGTGACAAAGACAGAGCAGAGACAAAAGGAATGGCCAACCAATGACTAGCCCAGCTTTAGACCTATCCCATGGGCAATCACCAAATCCCTGACACTATTAATGATACTCTGTTATGCATGCAGACAGGAGCCTAGTATAACTATCTTCTGAGAGCTTCTACCAAGCAAACAATGCAAAGAGATGCTGAGCCTGTCAGCCAAACATTAGATGGAACTCAGGGAGAATTATGGAAGAATTGAGGGAAGGTTTGAGGGACCCAAATAGGACAGGGCCTCCACAAGGAAGATCAACAGAGTCAACTAACTTGGATGCTTGGGAACCCCCAGAAACTGAATACTAACCAAAGAGCAAGCACAGGCTGGACCCATGCACGCTGCATGTATGCAACACATGTGCAGCCTGGTCTTCATGCAAGTCTCCACAACAACAGGAGTGAAGGATGTCCCTGAATCTGTTGCCTGTCTGCCTGCCTGTGGGTCACACTCCACTGGGCTTCAGTGGGAGATGATGCACCTAGTACTACAGTGACTTGATGTGTATAGGAGGGGGTGGGGAGTGTAATGTGTGAGGAGTTGAGAAGGGAGGAATACGGGGAGCATCTGCATGAGGAGGTACTGGGAGGAGAGGGGGCTGATATTGGGTTGTAAAAGGAATAAATAAAA
>NC_034595.1:43511856-43528094 GCF_900095145.1 Mus pahari | reverse complement strand
CCCCCCCCGTTTCTCCAGATGCATTCCGCATTCCCCCTTTATTTGCTCTTCAGAAAAGAGCCAGGCTCTGAGAGACAACACATAAACAGGACAAAGCGAGATACAACAGAAAAAGATGGAAGCCCTCATATTGAGACTGGTCAAAGCAACCCAATAGGAAGAAAAAAAAGTCTCAGGCGTAGGCAAAAGAGTCAGAGACACAACCGCTCTCACTGAAGGAATTCCATGAAACACTGGGCTAATAGACGTAGCATATATTAAGAAGACCTGGTGCAGACCCATGAAGACATGCTTGCTGCTTCAGTCTCAATGAGCCATGAGAGCCCTGCTGAGTTGATTCGGTGGTCTGTGTTCTCATGGCGTCATCCAACTCCTCTGACTCCTATAATATTTCTTCCCCCTCTTCCATGGGGTTCTTCTGTAACCAAGGGAAGGGACTCAATAGAGACTTTCAATTTCGACTCTCTGCATAATGTCTGGCTATGTATCTTTACAAGCCTCCCATCTACTGCTAGAGGAAGTCTCTCTGATGGTGAGTGGACGAGGCATTGATGAGTGTGCTTGCCTCTTTTATTTATTTATTTTCCCTAGAACTTTCAGGTCTATCAAGAGCCTCAGGGCAGCAAGGACTCATTCAGGAGGGAGGATAGGCAAGGAAGGGGTGCTTACCTCTTTGATTCAGGATCCACAGATCTGCTGAAGACAGATGGAAAGATGTATATGTATATGTGTATGGGGTGTGGGGAGGAAGAATCCAAACTTTTTATTTATTTTTGAGGATCCCAAACATGAGCCCTGTACCTATATAATTTCTGTCCATTCATTTCCAACTCTTTTCATGTGCCCCTACTACGTCTCAAATTTGTTACATTACTGTCTTTGATTGTTGATGATTTACACACACACACACACACACACACACACACATACACACACACACACACACACACAATGCTGTATCCATTTAGTGTGGCAGGACTTTGTGTTCTGGGTTGAATTGTACATTCCACTACAAGTTAAACTTTCAAGTTTGTTTATTTCCAACCTATTTGTTGGCATCGTTGGTGTTTTATTCCACAACATAACTCTGCTTACATTTAATTGGCCTTTTACATTTTTCCTTTTGATTTTTCTTTATTGTCTGTTTTCCTTACAAAAATGTACTCCATAGGGTAAAAGTATTTTGTTCTGTTTCAATTTTAAGAGTATTTCTAATGCTTGATACACACACACACACACACACACACACACACACACACACACAAATTAATAGAATAGAAAAATAAAATTTTTTCAAAGTATATTGTCCTAAACATCATTATGATAAAGTTTTCTATTAAAAATCCATCTAGGGGCTAGATTTTTTAAAGGCTATGCTGGAAACTTTATTTTACCACAGTACAAAACAACCTAAATGGCTTATGTTGGCTCCATTGCCCTTGGGCCTATTGCAAAGCAGAGCACCATGATGAAAGGCATGGTAGAGGGAATATCCCTTGGCTAATGACATATGAAGAATAAAGACTGAGAACAAAACATCCTTAGCAGTGACAGAGCATTCTGAAAGATCCTATTTTCTAAGTTCATCTATGAAGAGAATATATTGATACTTTGTTAAGACAAGAGTTCTTATAATCCAAGTACCTCTGAATATCACCAGTATAGGATCTAAGCCCTTAACACATAATCTTTTGGTGGCATTTTACATATAAAGTTTTAAAGGCTTTGAAATAAAATTATTCAAGATGGATATCTTATTTTCATAAATAAAATAATGGATATTATTTGCTAATCACCTTCATAGTTGGTAAATAAAATTTTAAATATTGATAAAGTTCTCAAATATTACACTTATAGAGAAAAATAGGACCAATAATCCAAGTTTTGTAAAAAGCTCAGTTAAATAAGTAGATGAGTTAAGCCCTGGGAGCAACAGCAGTGCACAGAGTAAAAATAGAAGACTGTTGGCTACAGATTAGAAACTAATTTTCAGCTGGGTATGGTGGCACACGCCTTTAATCCCAGCACTTGGAGGCAGAGGCAGGCGGATTTCTGTGTTTGAGGCCAGCCTGGTCTACTGAGTGAGTTCCAGGACAGCCAGGGCTACACAGAGAAACCCTGTTTCAAAAAACAAAAACAAAAAACAAAAACAACAACAAAAAAAAACTAATTTTCTATTACTGTGGTGTTTAGGAATAACATCAACTTGATGAAATGGGAATCATCAGGTTACAGAATCTCAATAAGAGATTTTTATCTATCAAGTTGTTCTGTGGGACTGTGTATGTGACATTTTCTTGATCACATTAACTGTATTGAGAAAACTTGTCCTACATGTGGACACCACCTTCTGGTATCAGCCCAGAAGAAGGACATAGAAGATGAAAAGCTTCAGTGTTTTGCTAAGGTTACCTTCAATCTTGTTGGAAAGTTCATCAGCCCTGATGTTACCATTGATTCCATCACTGATTTTAGAACCACCCACACTGGGCTTCCAATGTGGAGTGAAGACCAGCAGTTCTCCTAGGTTCCTCTAGTCTACTAACACCAGATTAAGACTACTGTGGCATAGAATGTCATGTACTGAACAAACTAGTTGGTTTTCAACTTCTTGGGAATGAACTTGCCATTGTTCAATTACTCAGACCACATTAGGTAAGCCAATCTAATCAATCCGTTTGCTACATTTTCACTCTATTAGTTCTGTTCCTGTAAAATCTCTTTACCAATACACTCACTCTGGAAATCAGTTTGGCAGTTCCTCAGAAATTTGGACATAGGACTACTTGAGGACTCAGCAATACCACTCCTGGGCATATAGCCAGAAGATGCTCCAACATGTAATAAGGACACATGCTCTACTATGTTCATAGCATCCTTATTTATAATAGCCAGAAGCAGGAAAGAACCCAGATGTACCTCAACAGACACAATGGAGCACTACTCAGCTATTAAAAACAATGAATTTATGAAATTCTTAGGCAAATGGATGGATCTGGAGGATATCATCCTGAGTGAGGTAACCCAATCACAACACACATGATATATACTCCTTGATAAGTAGGTATTAGTCCAGAAGTTAGGAATACCCAATATATAATTCACAAACCACATGAACTCAACAAGAAGGAAGACCAGAGTCTGGATACTTCGGTCCTTCTTAGAAGGGGGAACAAAACACCCATAGAAAGAGTTACAGAGACAAAGCATGGAGCAGAGATGGAAGGAATCACCATCCAGAGACTGCATCACCTAGGGATCCATTCCATATACAATCACCAAACCCAGAGACTATTGTGGCTGATAGGAGCCTGATATAGCTGTCATCTGCTAGGCTTTGCCAGTGCCTGACAAATACAGAAGTGGATGCTCACAGTCATCCATTGGACTGAGCACAGTGTCCCCAATAAAGGAGCTAGAGAAATGACCCAAGGAGCTGAAGGGGTTTACAGCCCTATAAGAGGAACAACAATATAANCTAACCAGTACCCCCCAGAGCTCCCAGGAACTAAACCACCAACCAAAGAGTACACATGGTGGGACTCATGACTCTAGCTTCATATGTAGCAGAGGATGGCTTAGTTCGTCATCAATGGAAGGAGGGGCCCTTGGTCCTATGAAGGCTCTATGCCCCAGTGTAGGCAAATGCCAGGGCCAGGAAGCAGGAGTGGGTGGGTTGGTGAGATGGGGGTGGGGGAGGGAGGAAGGGATAGGGGATTTTCTGAGTAGAAACTAGGAAAGGGGATAACATTTGAAATGTAAAGAAAATATCTAATAAAAATTATAGCAAAAAAAAAGAGAAAATATCTAATAAAAAAAGAAGAAAATTACCATGGGTATGTTTATTCATTCATAAACTTGTGTGTAGTAAAGATCTCATAACAAAGAATCCCCAAATTAATGAATGACTGAGGGGCAATCAGGCTAGGCTAGTTGGGTTGATAATGACATAGACTTGGAGAGAAAATTACTCCCTTTCTGACTGCCTTTTAAAATTGACTTCTGGTTCCAGTCCCATTTTCTGATATTAGAAGTCCCACAGAGAGAGTTCAGTGGAGGGAAATCAGGGTGACATGTAAAACACATTTTGAACACATTAAGAATGAGGAATGGAAATATATTCAAGTTGATCTGCCCAGAAAATAACTATCAAGAAGCAAAGTTAAGGTGGACATCCAGGGTGCCAATATTATTTGCTAATCACCTTAATAGTTGGTAACTAAAATTTTCAATATTAATAAAGTTCTCTGAGGTTATGCTTACAGAGAAAATTAGGGCCACTGTGTGGTAGTTAGAAATACCTGTGACCACAGTGACAACATACCACAGAGAATCAACTAGTTAATATTGACCTAGGTGAATTTACAAGTAGAGATAATTGCATAATTTTTCTAACATTACATACAGATGGCTCAAGAGCAAGCTTACTCTGATCAACATTGGTAGTCATACAAGCACACTTTATGAAAGGCCATTTAAAGCAGGTATAGGTCAATAGGAAGAAACACTCTTGAAATAGATTCCTTATGAAACAATGATGGACAACTCTACTTTTTCTAGTGAAAGAAGTGAGTGCCACAGAAGTCATTGCTCCCAGATCTCAAGGTTAGATTACAGAAAGGCTATCACCACTGTGCCATTTCAAGAAGGTGAACTTGGAAGGCTTAACCTGAATAATTCATATATAAATAAGACTATTTCAGGCTTGTCATTGCTTAATGTAGAAATACATCTTTATTTTAAACAACTGGCTGGATACACTTAGTGCTTCAGTTTAACCACTGAAATTCTCAAGTCATGTAACCATGTATTCATTCTCTGTAAAAAGCCTTTGTTGCCAAGATGAAGCATAAAAGCTTATAGGTCAGATATTCTCTTACCATTTCACTTTTGAGGTGACTTGTCTGGATTGCAGAACACTTAACCCCAATCAAGTCTGGTCTCCTCCACAAGAGTGTCATGCAAAGCTTCACAGGTATTGGAATTATTTCAAGAAGCATTCTCTAGTCCTTTAAAAATTAAAAAAAAAAAACCAATATCATATCAAATACATTATCCTGGGCCAAAATATAAGAATCATTAGCATAAGTGCCATAGGTGCCTGCAGTTTGAGAATGTAATTATAAGTTAGAGTATAATTTGAGATAAAGACAAACAGTTTTATTGTCATTGATCCCAGGAAATCTCCCCCTTCAAGGGAGAGAATATGCTACACCAAAAGGCTCTACATTACCAGAGTAAATATTACTGAATTATAGTATAATGAAATAACTAAAAAATAAAAAACGAGTCTATAATTTTTTTCTTGATTCCAGTAAGAGCAAAAATTATACACAGCCCTGGAGGAAGAAGGAGTCACCTCTCCTCCAGCCCTACTTCTACAGCAAGTTAACAAGGATGGCATACATTTTGTCATTGTCATTATTGCTGTGCCTAAAGAAATGTTATAGTGTAAGTTGTGCTCGTGTTTTCCTTGGACAAACCTGTCCAAAATCAGTGTGTCCCAACGTTAGGATATTAGCAGTCCCCATAATCTAGAGTCAAGAAGTGGGAGTAGCTTGCCTTCTACTTTGTCATTGTTTGAACTCATGAAAAAAAATGTATAGTACAGCATAGAGGAAGCAGGTAAATACTTTTCCTGAAAAAAAAAAAAAAAAACAGTATAGATACACATGCTATGCTATATGAGATGGTCGGTAACTGTGTAATTGCCCTTGATGAGTAAGAGGGCATTTTCTAATGGGGATAAACAGAAAAAGCAACATTGACAACAGAAGCAGCATGTGCACAGGCACTGAAGCGAGAGAATCTGGAAAAAACATTCTAAGATAATGATATAACAATCTAAGGGTTGAGCCAGGCATGGTGGCACACACCTTTAATCCCAGCACTCAGGAGGCAGAGGCAGGTGGATTTCTGAGTTCGAGACCAGCCTGGTCTACAAAGTGAGTTCCAGGACAGCCAGGGATATACAGAGAAACCCTGTCTCGAACTATCCCCGCTCCCCAAAAATCAAAGGGTTGACACTAGTAGGAAAGCACTCCAGCTGTGACCAGTGAGCTTTGTGCCACACAAATGGTGTTGGGTTTTGTCTTACAATGATGGCTTTTAAGCAGCAAAGAGTTTAACCAGGTTAGCATTAAAGACTCTCATAACCAAAATATTCAGAATCCAAGTATTTTGAACTGCTCTTTGCTTAGTATTTACTTACACAAAAGTACTATAATCATACAACACTTGGAATATTGGAAAATGCCCACCCACAAACACACACACACACACATATGCACATACACACACACACACATACACACAAGCATATTTGTTTTCTTGTCTTGCTTAAACATCTAGAAAAAGACACATTATAAAATAAATATCATCAAACATCTCTTGGGAAGCTAAAAAAAATGACATTTCTTTAAAAGATTAAGATAATGTAAGTTAATTATCAGTATCACCCTCCTTAGCCAAACTATATATAATCACTTATGCACTTCAGAGATTGATAGAGTCATGAGTTTTTAATTTCACACTAGCTACTGTTTTCTTCTTAATAATGAAAATAGTGTCACATTTCCAGAATCCTTATAAATATTACATTGCTTTCAAGTTCAGCATCTCATATAATCAATGTGGCATCCAGGCCAGGATGCAAACAGGTATTTAAGAAACTAACTTTCCAACCTACTTTATGAATATAGTGCCAGGGCTATGCATTTTTAAAAGTCACAAAAGGGACACGTTAAAAAGTTCAGCTGGGCAGTGGTGGTGCATGCCTTTAATCCCACCACTTGGGAGGCAGAGGCAGGCAGATTTCTGAGTTTGAGGCCAGCCTGGTCTACAGAGTGATTTCCAGGACAGCCAGGGCTACACAGAGAAACCCCATCTCGAAAAACCAAAAAAAAAAAAAAAAAAAAAAAAATCATATTTCTAGAACCTTTGTTTTCCAGATTTGAGTTTATTGCAGTTTTCTACTGAATGCCACATCTGTAGGAAAGTCCTGAAGCAGGCAAACCTTTGTTACAATGACTAAGGAGTTTAGGAAGCAAGCTAATTCATTTTTGATTGACTGACCAAGCTTTTCTTAAGGTTTTTACTCACTTCATGGTCTCAGACCTTGGCAAGGTTAGATAAGACAAGCCCCTTGGACACTTGGACCCTCAGTGCAACCTTAGCTAATCTTTCCTTCTTTCAATCTAATCTTCTTCACCCTGTCAGCTCCTCCTATGGCATGACAATTTTCCAGTAGTCTAGTCATGCTAGTGATAATACAAGGATCATAACAGAAACCTTATAGTAATATAGTATTTTCCTCCTAGATGCTGAAGAAAACTGTCAAACTGACTCTGTGATAATTCCTCTTTCTGATCCTCTGCATAGATCAAGTGGTAACAGATGCAACACAAGGAAAAATAGATGGCAGTTAATCATATAAGGAAAATTTCCACCACATTATAGTGAGTATCAAGTGTGGTTTATATAGGAAATATGCTGAAGGAGCTGGATACTAATTCCAAACTTTAGTGCTAGCAAAATATTGAGTAGTTAAAGTTTCTGAGTTTGCCTATGGGGTGGAAACTATCATTCATTCTGTGTGCAACTAACACCATTTTGTAGCATGAAAGAGCTGTATTAGAAAGCACTTGAATTACACAGTAGTCAAGCCGGATAATTAAATTTCCCTTCCAGAAAGAATGTGTCCCTGCTGAGGAAACCTTATTGCATACGGCTGTTCGTGGTGTCCATTATTAAATTTGTAGGACATGTCCCCATATTATAAAGAATCATTTAAAAGTTATCATTACACAACCCAACAAGGTTAGGAAACAGAGGAAAAAAAAATCCCAGCAAAATTTGAAGAGTGATGTGAGAGGCTCTCAGATTTACTCAAGAACAAGCCCTGGCTCTCCATCAGCAGCTAAGAACTCTACTGTTCAGAAGTCTTGTCTTTGCTCCATAGTTGATAAAAATGGGAAAAGCAGTTACTTTAGATCGTCTTGAAGACCTCAGTCCCAAGACGATTCTTCTCTGTTGATCCATGAGATGCTTCAGTTGTGTTGAGACTGTACAGAAAGCAGGTCTAATAGTGATAGTGAGGCAATCAGTCTTGTGTTTATTTAAAGAAATCAAAATTTTCCCGATTGCAGTTTGAAGCATATGTTATTTTGAATTATTTTCTCAAATACTATGTGCACACTGAGCAGTGGGTTTTTTTTTTTTAATGAAATTTACATTTTGCTCTGTATGACACAAGAGTAATTTTCTGAAACTCTGATGGTCTCTCAAGATTTTGGGTATAGAGGGTATCCTTTGTGCTTTCTCTACAGAAAAAAAAAAAAAAAAAAAAAAAAAAAACAATACTGCGGACATTAAATCACTCTTGACTCTCAATTCTTGAGATAACATAACACCTGGGAGGCGGTATCTCTATGTGAAGCCTCTTTAAATCCTCAACAGCATCCAGTTCAAACACAATGTTTCAAAAAATGCATGAAAAGAACTTGTCAGTCACCAAAAATAACTGAATATTTTCTGTATATTGTGCTGTGCACAAAGGAGGAAAATGCCTAAAGAATCCTGTAATGCTATTGGGGAGGAAAAATACACACAGAAAATGTTAATATTTTCAAACATTCAGATATAGTCAGTGTTATAGAATTTATAATTAAAGCCATAACTGTTTATATAATCTCAGTATTTAAAGCTATTTACCACTTGCTTTGAGGTTATCAAATTCGACTTTTTATGGTTCATTTATACTTTCTCTATCACTTCATATTACTCTAAAATGATGCTTTTCCATCAGTGAGATTAGCACGTAAGTGTAGAATAATAGAAGATAGGAAAAAATCCAACTGTTTTCTCAATAAAGGACTTGAATAAGATATGTGTTCCCAAGTATAAATATTTTTATTTATAAAATAAATAAATAAAATATTTATTTTATTTATAAATAAAATAAATAAAATATTTATTTTATTTATAAATAAATAAATATTTATTTTGATTGTATAAATATTTTTATTGATTAAAGAATGTGTATCATGTTGTCAAAATAGTAATATACTCTACTGGCAAATTCAGGATAAAACTTCAGACATGGCTATTTTTCTTAATTAACCTAGAAGACTCAGTTAACCGTCTGAAACAGTTGCTTTCTGGTTTGATGATCATACTTTTTGCTTTGCCAGGGACTGTATTATCTCACGCCTCCTAAAAAAAAACTCAGTGGCTCACTGTACCACAGGACAAGACCAAGTAATGTAATTTGGTAAAATAATGCCTTTCACATATGATCTCTTACATATTTTTCCATTTTTATTTTTGACAGAGGCAGATGAAACTATACTAGGTTGACCTTTGGAGGTAATGAAAAACAGACACTTATATTTAGGCAGAGAATTAATATTTGGAAATTTTCACATTTAAAAAGCCCCACATATGTACTTTGTTTAAAATATAGCATCTTTATATCACAATAAACAAGAGAGCCTCAATGTTATCAAAGAATCAAGAGCACAAAACTGAGCAAATCCTGCAGCTGATTGCTTTTTATTCGAATACAGCATCTATCATAGGAGTAGAAATTCCAGACAGCTCATTATTAAACAGAAGATGAATAAAAGCAGACTGCATTTTATCTAGGTTACTCTGCTGATCAATCAATTCAAACGAGACTTTCTATTATAGGGATATCAGCCAAACTGGCACTTCAATTGCTGATGGATAGAAGAAAGTATGATTAATTTTGGGTCACAAGAAAAAACTACAACAAACACTCACTTTTTAAAAACTTAGAAATCTCTTAAAGAAGTAAGTTCTTGGTGAGACACTGAAGCATATATAGAATACTGTTTTCTGAAAATTCTAGGCAACTCTTTCTGATACTCAGGTAATCTACCAATAACACAGACTTTTATCGAATTATTTATAAGAATTTAGATGGCCAGTTTCTTAACTCCAGGAATTAGGACTCATGACTAAACCAATCTAGGCCTCCCTGTATCTCTTTCTATTTGATGTAGACAAACTAATAGGGATAATAATACCTATGGCTTGGGCTAGCTTGGGCTTCCTTATAAGTTCTGTCCCAGGTATACTCAGGTTGATCTCAAATGGGCAGTCCTCAGTGAGCTGCTAGTGACAGATTATGGTCAAGAGCCAGCTGTTCACATATTTAATCAGCCACCAGGAAATCTTTCGGCAGCTCTTAAAAAAATTACAGGCTATTACTGGTATTTGGTGACACTGTTTTTCATCTTCACATTTCTCACTGACAGGAGGTAATAGCCATCCACGGGAGGCCTGCCACATGACAACAGCTCTTCAGCCACCAAGAGAGTCTCAATATGGTCTTCCAAACTCCTTTAATATCTATAGCATTTGAGGGATATTTATTTCTAAAGACCATTTCAGGCCAAAGAAGCTCAAAGAGACCCAGAGAGATTTTTACTATTTCTACCATTTTTATTCAAATTCTAAATAACTATGAAAACTAGTCTCTGATATCTGATGATAATCATAGAAATTAAAGGAGAGTGTAATGTCTTTCTGTCATTAAAGTTAGACAGAATATGAGTGAAGAGGTTTATCAGTAAGTCTTTATAAAGACCTGCATTTAGTTCTTCCTTATTTCCTAATATTTAGTCTTGTTTTCTTTTCAACACGTTACACTGTACTCACATGTCACTTATTTACATATTCATATACATCATTGCATAAATTCAGCATATGAGGGATAATGCAGTGTTTATCTTTCTGAGATTATATGAGACAGCTTAATAAATACTTTGTAAGCAACATTTTTGTGAAGTTATTGTGGTTACATTTTTCTCTAGAGATGAACACTATTGCATTTTACATAGGTCAAATATCTTTTTTTTTTTTCAGAAAAAAAAGATAAATAGCTTCTCCTTTGGCAACTACACCATTAATTGAAGTTTGATAGTTTCTTTTCATGTGGTGATGAAAGACTACAAAATGTGACTTAATTTCTAAAGGTCATTGTCTACTGATGATCAAAAAGATAAATGTGAGAAAAATTATTTCATAGATGTATGTAATTAGAATTTGGATCACAATGGTAAATATAAACATATGAGTCAGATCATTTGCTGCTTACCAACTGAATTATCTGTTCATTCACTGTTGCTTTTTTTTTTCCCTTCGGGATGTTAGCTATCAGATGAGAAGATGGCAAGTATTCCCCCCATGTTCCTATTACTTGGAAGTCATCACATAATACAAGATGAATGGACTTTAAGAAGACCAATATTGAGTGTATTCTCTCATGTGCAAAGTTTTTTAAAGCATGAAAGTAGAAGATAAATTATTCAGGAATAGTTAGAGCCCCAGAAGGAGGGAAAAGGTGAGAAATATGGGGAGTGGCAGGTAAATACAATAAGATTGTCTTGGATTTTCCAGTTTTGTTGAGTATAGCCTTTTGAAGTAGGATCTGATGATGTTTTGGATTTCCTCAGGGTCTGTTGTTATGTCTCCCTTTTCGTTTCTGATTTTGTTAATTAGGATGCTGTCCCTGTGCCCTCTAGTGAGTCTGGCTAAGGGTTTATCTATCTTGTTGATTTTCTCAAAGAAAATGTCATAGTGAAAACCAATATTTAGAAATAATAATTAAGATAAACAAAAGTCAACTTTAAGCTTCTCCAGATCCACATAGGATCTCCCACAAAAACCTCCAAATCCCACTGATCTCTAACCTCGGCACATTTACACGTTGGGTTGGTAATTCCTATGAATGAGCATCCCTGCCTTAGTTCTCTAGATATCAGGAGTCTCCTGCACACTCACTCCAGGCTGTGACTGTTACAGTAGGGGAAGTCTTCAGATATTACCAAATGTTGCTTAGGAGATAAAACCATTCTCAGTAGATAATCATTAGTCTAAGTAATTAGAGAAAGGATCCTTTAATTCTTTTAGAAGGTATAGAATAAAGCCTTTCCTAAATTTTCCATAGAATAACAACCAAAGTTAAAACTTTATTGTTATATTATTGAATGCTTTGAAGTATGTGTGTCAAGATCAACTTAGAGATTTAAATGCTGCCTTCACCATCTGATTATCCACTGACAGAGTTTTTTGGAGGGGGTTATTGTTTGGGGAGAGTTTTGTTTTGTTTTATTTTGTTTTGTTTTGCCAGGTCCCCACACATTTCTCATATAAGATCAAATTCCCTACCCTTGTTGGAATTCTGAACATATTTTTCCTCTAAAATTGGAGCTCTGATGTGAATTTTTAAAAGAAAGAACTCCCCATCTACCCTGTGTCATTATTAGATGCAAGCAACAGCAAAAGTGATTATCATGAAAGGATGTTGATGCCAGGAATTCTGGTTGGGCAGCATTTGCACACTACCATTAGGTGCAACTTGAGTCTTGAATTTACAGGCTATACCAATAAATACCTGACCTCTTAAAAGTTCAGGGTTAAAAAACAAACAACTATTATGTATGTTTTACCTTCTACTTGTCTGTGTAGCTATAGTCCTAAGTATGACTTAAAGACACAATAATAGCCAAACAATAATCATCTCATCACCATTCCTTTGTAGCTTGCCCATGGTTTGCTAATACCATGTACAAACCATTTATAATCTATCTTCTCTTTATAGGGTTTTACTCCAGAATTGAAAAGTTGAGCCTGCAATTATCAGAATCTTCCTTTAAATGGGAAGCACCCATCATCTGGACACATTACCTTCTACCAACCTAGACAAATGCAAAATAGCCAGAAACATTTGGAGAAGTCAAGGGTTGTGTATGTGGGACAGGACATTCTAGACACAAACAAAAGACCTAAACCTTTTCACCTCATCAATGAATGAAGAAGAATGAGGGAGGCAGAAAATGAGACCAAAAAACAAAAGATATATTAGGCTCCATAGACAGATAGATAGATAGATAGATAGATAGATAGATAGATAGATAGATAGATAGATGTGTGTGTGTGTGTGTGTGTGTGTGTGTGTGTCTGCTATGTGTGTATATCCTGAAGGGATCCTAAGGAACAGACTCACAAATACTGTTTTTCCATGTAAACTGAGTTTGAAATGGTCATTTCCACTCAGAAGCTATTTAAAGACTTTACTTCTAGAAGGTGGCTAAAGGCTCAGAAGTTCAGAGCACTGGCAACTCTACCGGGGGACACAAACCCAAATTCTCAGCACCCACACTTGAGCTTGCAACTAACTGTAACTCTAGTGATCCCCTGCCCAGCTTTGGCTTCCACAATTACTAGGAATGCACAGAATACACCGACATTCAAGCAGGCAAAACAGCCAAACACATAAAATAATGAGAAAAGCATAAAAACCTTAACTCCAAAAGATTATATTTGCTTGAAGCTTTGTAAAGGCAACATTTACAGTTCCTAACTCCTTAAATTTCAAAATCATAGAAGCCATTTTCAGCCAGGTGGCATGTTCCGTTAGTATGTCATAGACACCAGCTGGGATCCACTCTAAGTTTCTATCAACTGTTCTTCTACACTACTCAGGTAAAGAAATTTTGTGGTATTAATAGTTGTATCAATATATCTGGTGTTCCGAAATAAGAAAACATGAAATTTTCATGCAATAAATACTATTCACAAATAATAATGAAGGTTAACAAAATATTTTTGAATATTAACCCAAATAAGGAGTTGAATTCACTTTCAAAATAAATAATGTGATTTGGTATATAAAAAAGACAGATATAATAACAAGTTTATTTTATTTTTATAAATAACTTCCAAATTATTTATATCAATTTGAGCTTGAATTCTATTCTTTTAATTAACTTATAAATGCATACATAGTGCACACACATGTACACATAGCACATAGTACAAACACTCAGACACACACCAATAGATTATATTATCCAAATATATCATTAGTTAATTTTATATGGATTGTCTAAATTCAACCATTAAAACAAACTGTCAGTGCTTTGATATTTTTTACTAAGATCTATGTGTTATCTATAAGAAGTCTTTTTTTTAACACATATTTTCAAAAGAGGTGAGTTTTAATGTCACATATATCAGGCAGTTGAGAAGTCGATCCATATGATTGCATTTTCCAGAAAAGTTAATGTGATTAAAATGTAAAAGCCTAGGCTAACCAGTTATCTTAAAATAACTCTGAATTGCTTACAATAATATAGAGAAATATAAACCATAGTAAGATGAAATGAAAGAAGCCCTGCAAAAGCTTATGGGTACTTCAAAACAAGAAACTTCTTAAGAATAAATATAAAATGGCCAACTATACACAAAAAAAGTAGCTCTTAAAGCCTAAATCAAAAGCTGACAGATTATCTATAAGGCTTGTTCTCAGTTGGTGACTTTAACATTCTTTTATTTTCAGAAATTAGTATAGCAAGAGTGGGAAGAAACCAGCAAGAGCATGGTTGCCTAAGGAGTATTATCAATCAATTTGACCAAATTTACATTTATAGAATTGTCTGTCTAGCCACAATAGAATACACATTCTTCTCTCATGAAATATTCATCAAGGCAGACTATATTTGGAAGCTATAGAGCAAACCTTAACAACCTTAAAAGAACAGAAATAATACTGAGACCAATATTGAATTACATCAAAAGTTAAAGCATGCCTAGAAAATCCAAAAATACTCATATTTCTAAAAGCACATGAACCAAAGAAAAGCAACAAGTGGAAAGTTTTCATTGAATTAAAAAATATTAAAACTTAATTCATCAAAATTTAGACTGCAATAAAGGCAATGTTTAGTGGACTAGTCATAGAATCAATAAGGTATATATGATAAAATTATATGTGATACACATGTGTAAAAATGAAGCTCAGTTTTAGACAATTAATAAACACTAACAAAAAAGTACAAATACTTTAAAAGAATGATCTAGAATTAGTAATCTAATCTTCAAGACTGAAAAAATAGAAGAGTCGTCCAAGCCTGAAGCTAGAACAAAAGAAATGATAAAAATTGAAGAACAAATTAACTATAACAGAGGAAAAACAATAGGTTTACCAGAAACAGACCTTATTGTCTGTAAAGACCAATAAGATTGATAGACCTACGGCAAAGCTAGCCCTGACACAAAAGAGAGAAGACACAAATCTACAACATCAGAAATGAAATAGAGACATCTACTCTTAATCACTTGGACACTGAACATGTAATAAAGAAACAACAATGTGGCTACTTTTTATTAAATATATAACCTACCAAAATCCATACAAAGAAATGTGATAAACTAAAATGTTGGACCATGGTGTTTAAGGATACTAATAGCCTATTTGGGGAACATGTTAGGAGATAGAGAAAATGTAAAAGCTAAAGTGTGGAGGGGTGTGCTGTCGAACAGTATTCCCTGGACATAACAGAGCCATTGCGCTCATGAACCCACTTCGGTTATGGCTAACTGCACAAGACCTGTACAAAACTGACCCCATCATCATTACATTACATATGTGGAAGGGGTTTATGAACCCACACACATCCCTATATAGTCTCTAGGAAGTTAATGAGTACTTGGACAAGTTAGTTCCATTTTTGTCTGTGTTTTAGGGGCTGCTAAGTTGTCTGTGTTCTGAGTGTCAAGCCACAACTCATGCAATGATTGATAATTCAACTCAGTGGTTAAGAACGCAATCATCAGAATAGATGTGAGTTTATGGGATAGAAGAAGAGCTTCAGCAAGAGGAAAAGAGGGAGATGGGAGAGGGTAATGGGGATTGAAAATGACCAAAATTCACTATATATTTGTATGGAATTCTCAAAACATAAAATGAAATGGTTCAAAACAAATTGTGAAGGAAACTGGCAAGTAAACAATGAGCTAGTAATAAATCACATTTTTATAAAAACTAAAAAATAACAACAGGCCCAGATGGATTTCTTTTGAACCTTACAAAACATTTAAGGAGAAAAAATGATGTCAGCTCTCTTACATCTCTTAAGAAGTGTAGCAAAAGAGGAAATATTTCTAGTCAACACTATAAGACCAAAATCATCCTAATAGTTAAGCAAGACAAAGACATTGTAAGACAGAACTGTTCATGATAAGTGTAATGGTTTGTATATTCTTGGACCAGGGAGTGGCACCATCTGGAGGTGTGGCCTGGTTGGAATAGGTGTGACCTGGTTCGAGTAGGTGTGTCATTGTGGGTGTGGGCTTAAGACTCTCACCCCAGTTGCCTGGAAGTCAGTCTTCCAGTAGCAGCCTTTGGATGAAGACATAGAACTCTCAGC